>NC_092838.1:9112737-9437987 GCF_039878825.1 Excalfactoria chinensis | reverse complement strand
GCTGGAGTACTAATGGAGGATCTGCCTGTTTGAAATACTTAGGAAATGAAACTGGTGGGAAATAGCTGAAAGAGCATGTGAAAGGAGGAGTTTTATTTTAGGAAGTGAGTCAGAGGAAATGATTTCAGGTTGGCATCACTGGATGTAATCCCTGTGTGTCGTGAGGTTTTGTCGTTGGTGTGTTTTCTAAGCAGCTTGCTTGGGTCTTTCACAGTGACTTTAACACTTTTCCTCATGTATTGTAGCACGTGGGGATTTTGAAGGCAAGAAGATTGCTTATGGCAGCTGCCAGAACTGAGGAGAAGGGTCACGTCCATGAAGGAAATGCTCTCTTTGCTTTTGTAGGTTATGTTGGGGGTTCTGGGGTGGAGATAAAGCAGAGTTGGATAGACACGAGGCAGGAGAGCTTACAAGAGACTGAGTGGTGGGAGAGTCTCCAATCATTTGCAAGTAATCCATTCAGTGTATTGATTCACACTAAAGACTTCCGCAACTGTTTTTCATCAAGTACAATGCAGAGCTTGCTCTGTCATTGTGCGTATAAAGCATACCCGTGTTGTACTCAGATACTACCCATTTTTTACCCATTACCAGATAAGTCACAGTAAGTGGGAGATGTCACCTGTTTCTGTTGTAATTTATAAAGGTCCTTATATAAGCTGTGCTGTCCAGGCTGATGATCTGAGCTTTAAAATAAAAGCTTTACTGTTTCTCCTTAAAGCAGCTGCCTGTTTTCAGCTGCACTGTAGCTGCATATATTTACAGATCTCTGAGCTGTGACAAAAAAAATTCTGGTAGTATCTGTGAAGAAATCTGTTTAAGGAAAAGTATAAAACAGCAAAGCTCAGTGACACCTTTGGGAGTAGTTTCTAGCTAAAACACTTGTGAGACTTGCTGTATGACCCAGGTAACCAGGTTGCATTGTAGCTCTTAAACTGAGTACGACTTAATGATTGTGAGGGTCTTAACGTTTTTGTTTTGTTTCTCTCTATTTTTCTTTTCTGCTCATGATATGTGTTAATTTCTTGTTTGAATAGAGAAACAAGAGGCCAGCTGTCTGGGTTTATTGGTATGCTCCTCTAGGCATCTAGAAGATTACCGTTTAGAAGGTGAGGAGAGGTGAAGAGCTCTTATTAGGGATGCATTACACTTTCCCATACAGGGCCTCCAAAAGCTTGCTTATTTAAATCTTTCATTATAAGGAGTAAGTCCTTTTTGAGACGGGCAGGGTGAGCAAATGCAGTTCTTTCAGCCAGCATGTGAAAGACAAGCTTTGCTTATAACCTTTCAGTTAGCAAAGCTCACATCGTATTTTAAGGTGAGCTTTCTAATTAGAAAAACTGCTGGCAGACAAAACTGGGAAATAAATGATGTGAGTGTTGTCTTTATGTTAAAGCTTTTACCTTCATCACGGTGCCAGTTCCATGCGTGCTCTAATTGGTCTGGCTTACCTGGACAGCAAAAGCCAATTGCTGCACGTCAGAAAAAGATACTCAGGTCTAGATGGTAAGAATAGGTGTTTTTTTAATCTTTGTGGGAGGTTTGGTAATTAATGACTGCCTCCCATAGGAAAGAGAGGTGCTTAGTGATGGTTTTTACTCTTGAGAAATTGGACTGCTGGTACTTAAAGGAACATTGTCAGTATAAATGTTGCTGCAGCTTTTTCCAGCTGTCCCAGTTTCTGGTGACTGAGATGTTTTCTCTAACTTGATTTCAATATTTTGTTGTCAGCCTTAACTGTTTTTTAATGCTCATTTGTGGATGCTATTTCATGTTCATTTGTGTAGCGATGCTTTCTCGTCTCCTGAAATAACATCTACTTTATTACATGGGTTGTCTTGCTTATTTATCCCTTATTTCCCTAAACTTTATTCACATCAGGGTTTGGGGTTATTGGCAGGGAGTGGAACTACCTGAAAACGCTCCTCCTATGAAGCAGCAGAAGTAGGTGGTTTGTGGCTTCTCTTTGATATCATATATTTTCATTGAAGACAAACAGAGGAGGTCACTTTCAGATGGTGTTAGCGTGCTTGTTTGGCCCTGGCCCTTCTCCCTGTGTGAATCAATCATTGCACAACTCGGCCTGACTGGCATTCTCTGACCGAGAGGCAGAAGCTCCCAGCTTACAGATAAGCAAGCTGACCAACCAGAAGTCAGAAGTGAGCAGCAGAAGGCTCTCGGAGATCATGGTGCTATAGGTATGTTTTAGCAGCTGCAAATCTTTAATGACAGATGTTCAATAAGAGCACCATTTAAGAGCCCTTGAGTTCCGTTTATGTTCCCTCTGGGAGGGCTGTTGTATGGCACGTTTCCTTTATGAAGTTTAAAGCTTATGAGAGTTTGAGATGGGAGCTTAATATATTGCAGAAGTATCCATGCCTGCTCTTAGAAGTGAGTAGCTTTTAAGGCAAGGCTTGAAGATCTGAAAGTTTACATACACCTGTAGAACAGGTAAAGCTCTCAGTCTCTAAACTGTTACGCAAATGTTCCTTGGAAAGAACTTGTTCAACTTAAGTGGTCTTCAGGGCCTATTTACAAGCTGTGTATTAGTAACTTAGGGTCTAACAGAAGTCAGCAAACTTCAATAAGTAATTAAGTTACAACACTTGAAAACAAAATAGTCACAGTAGTTTTGAAAACAGTGCTACTGAGAGGACAAGACAAAGCCTTGCCTTTGGATTGCTAATGGAAACATCAGGAAGCCTGATTAGCAAGGCCTCTGCCTTCATTATGTATGGAGTTCATGTGGCAGGTATCGGTCCACCTTGATTCTACGTTCTTAGTAAATATTTATAGTTCTGAAGTTGTAGAATATGCTTCATTTCGGGGGAGTTGTGTTGTAATTCCCTTACCTTGTGATGCTATATTCTCTGTATTAAAGCTGTCTTTGCTTGATTCAGTTGCTGAACTGCTTGTGCTAAGAGGACAGAGTGTTGGGCACTCAGCATTCACTTCTCTGCCTCTCTTATAGGTTCATGTGTCGTTTATGGTTCTTGAGGACAGGAGAGATCTTTATGCTAAGGAGGCTTTAAAGCTGAGTTGAAGAGGAAAGGAAGGAGATCAGGTAGCTCTTATATTCAGGAGAGAGCTGAGAGAAGCAGCCACTTGCCTTGTTGCTTGCTCTTACTGCAGTGGAGATAGCGGCTCGGGTGGGCTTGCTTAATGGTCCTGGATGAGAGAAGCCATTGCACAGTGTGTGAGTTTGCACGGGAATTTGGCCTGAGAGCAGTGATGTGTGCTTGGATTCTAAACCTTCTGTTGTCCCAACCTATTGCTGCACGTTAACTGATGGGCGGGGGAGGTTTTCTTTGGCTTTAGCAGACTTAAATTTGTGATAATTCCTTTTCTAATGTAAGAGCAATGTGAAAAACCTTTTTAGTTTTTAGTGCTGCTGATAAATTTTTGGAGTGTATGAGTTTTCTGCATTAACTTTCACCAAAACAACAACGTTGCTGACCTTTCTATTAAGATGTGTCTAGAAAATGTTACAGCTTGGATGTTGGCAGACAGATGCGAGGTGAAAGCAGAGCCAAGTCAGCTTTTCCAGTAATTCTATCAGCATTCCATTTTATTGTTTATTATTTTCCCCCCTCTTCATCATGAGTGTTTGTTCACAGAATGTTTTCTCCTTAGAAATTTACATCGGATTTTAAATGAATTGAGACATTAGTATAATGAGACTGTATTGTAATGAAAGGAGGTTTAATTAACCAGTTGTTTTAAATAGTGATGACTTCTGGAGTCGTGTTTGTACTGCAGGTCCTCTATGATAATGGAAAAGGGCAAAACTGGTTTTCTTTCTTCTATATTCATATTAAGGGAGCAAAAGAAAACTCATACCAGTTCCTAACCCATCTGAAACAGCTTGTTCTAAACTATCCAGAGGTTGACGCAGCTGATTTCCCACTGTAGGTGAGTGCCCTTACAGGGAGTGTCAGCATCTCGAAGGGAGCGTGTGAAATATTTCTAAGCACTGGTTGCTTGATGAGGTGAGTTTTAATTATTTATGACAGCTGCTCTTGAAAATGCTTTCAAGATTTAGGTAGTCTTGAATGAAACCACGGTATTATCTTTGGAGGAAAACAAATAAGTGGGTAAACATAGTTTCATAAATCACAGCCACGTTGGTAGTTTTGTACTGAGTGAAAACCTTGATGGTGAAATAGCTCAAAGTGTGCAATATGAGGCTTGTAATAGTGGCTGCTCACAGTGAGCTGAAAGAACACCTGTGTGTGCTGTGATGTTAGGGGAAAAAATGGCTATTTTTTGGATATTGATCTTTTTTCAATTCCAGTCTCTCGTCAGCTTTTGAAAACTGGTGATAATAAAGCATAACAGCCACAATGTTAAAGGAGCTTCTGATGATAAACTGCAGTCTCTTCGTGTTGGCCGCTGCCCATTTGAGCGCTAGTTGAATGGTTTATTGATCATGTTTCTTCCCATATGGCAGCACATTTTCAGGAGGTGAGGCGGTTTTGCCAAGATCCTCATTCTTTGGGATTTGGTCATTTAGATAGCTATCGAGTGTCCTCAGGGCTTAAGTGTAATGTTGCTGTGATGGAGGATGGGGAATTCAAGTCATTGTGATGGTACCAGTGTAAATTAGCCTCCTGGATTCTCTTATTACACTTAAAAAACCTTTTTCCAGTCGTTTCATAACAAGTAATTCAAGAGTGACTTTAAAAGGTTAAAAAAAAAAGGAAATGGACCCTCCAAAATGAAGCATTGCTCTTACAGAAGAAAAATGGTTGATTTTTTGGCTACCCTCGTATATTGAAATGAATTTAATTATGCTGACATGAGCTGAAACTTTGTATGCAAATGTTCTGTGACTTCATCATGACCTTGATCCTGGAAGAAGTAAGAAAAAGCAGCTGCCAATGGATGGGGAGATCTGTTCTATGCTGCCTTGCTTTGGCTTCTAATCAAATGAATGATTTTTAGCTTGGATGCAGCTCGCTTCAGCCATTGCTTAGGGCTTACTTAGATGAAGAATAGGTGGTCAGCAGGGCAAGAACAATGGGTTTTCTTTCTGGTGTCAGTGATGCAGCAATATCGGCGTGCTCTTTGGCAAAAGGGAGTTCTCACTGAGGAACTCATCCGATGTCTTATGTGGATTTCTTTTATATTGCGAGGCGTCTTGTGACTCCTTTATTTTTAGCCGAGTTGAATGCTCGTCTGCATTGTGATGTGACAGTTTTCAAGTCAATCTGCATTGCCCTTTCTTTTGAGGGAAACAATGAAAAAAAGTTCTCCTTTAGCTTCTGTGAGACCAAATAATAGTTATATGTTTCTACGACATTGGGATTTTCATTGAGTTGTACAAAAGTCAGGAAAAACAATGAAGAGTCCTCAGCAAATAATCAGATGCAGTCTGCTGAACATAGCAGTTCTGCCTGGAATGAAATTAAATCTAGGATTTCTGGAGTGGCTTAGAAGAGCAGCAACAAAATTTGGTTTTATAGCTTCTCTGTCTCCACGCCTAATATCTTTTTTTCTTCTTTTTTTTTTTTAATATCATGGTTATTGCTTCTGGAGATGCTCATTTCTCTTGCTTAGATGGCAAATCTTTTAATTAGAGGATTTCTGTCTTAAATATAATTTCTTAAGCAGACTGTTCCAGCTGTGCTTTTTTTCCTAGGAGAGGACATCATACCATCGTGCAGAAGTTGCTTTGGTAGCTTGGAATCTTAATTCAGGAGGCTAAAAAGCTTTAGGACTTGGAAGTCTAAAGAGGACTGGCATTGGAAACGTGAGAGTGAATACAGGAAAAAAACAAAATCCCTGAGTCTGTGTTGTATCCTAACCACAGAACTAATTGTCAGTGCTTCAGAATGGCAGTGAAGCATCTTGCAGGGTTCAGGTGGGCAGTTTGGCATAGGGTGATGGGATTGGGGCTGAGCCTTATATTGAATGGCTTCCACAGCTCGGCACATTGAAATGCATTGTGCTCTGTGTTCATCTGTTAGTTTCCGTGTGTCCTGACAGTAATAAATAGATGAACTGTAAGTACAGTAATGTACTTCCATACGGATGTATTTACTGTTAATTTTCTTTAGCTGCTTTGGTGTAAGAAGAGCTGCCAGATGAGCCTAAAGGTTTTTGAGCTCAGGATATAACACCTGTCTTTAGTGGAAAAGCAGTCGGTCTGTGGGCAAAGAGTGAATATTGAGTAATGGAGGAAAGAATGGTTTGTCGTTCATCTTTAATGTTCTGCTGTTGTTAAAATCTGTTTAACATCAGAGAGGAGCGTTTTTGGAATTCAGCAGGAGTATTTGTACAGCTGAGACTTAACGGTGTTCTTTGGGGATGCTAGAGTATCATCAAGTAACACTAGAGGAAATTAGAGCTGGCTGTACTTAATTCTTTTTCATTTCTTTATATGAAAGCTTGGGGAAGGTTACAGTATAAAGAGCAGAAAGAGTCCCCATATAACCTCCATTTAAAAGGTCTTGTGGGTCACCTCTCACAATGAGGAAATGACGGGGCTGGTTTGTGTTACATTATTGAAGTCATCTTCCATCCACACTGAAGCTTTTTGTTTCTGTGGAATTGGAGGAACGATCAGCATCCATTGGGCAGTGGGCTGTAAGCTGTATGTATTCTATGTATGATGGCTTTCCTTGGTCAAACTTCATCACTTTTCATACTGGATTAACCCAAGGTGTGAGATGGGGTAAGAATCTCTCCAAGGGTAATTCACAGCCAATGTCATTTATGTTCTTGATGGACTTGGTTTCTCTTTCAGATCCCTTGCAGTTGGCAGTAAATCAGGCTACAAATTCTTCTCTCTTTCTTCAGTGGACAAATTAGAGCAGATCTATGAATGCAGTGAGTATCTTTTTTATTGTTTGTATCTTTTGTTCCATTGGTTGACTTCAGGAAGAATAAGACTGTTCCATTTTTTCACTGGTTGTTTGAATGTCACGTGGGTGGAACCGTAAGCGTGTGATGAAATAGCACACGAATACAAAACAATTGATTGCTATCAGGGCAGACCTGTGTCAGTGTTATATATTTGAACTTAGGAGGTGGGCTGTGAAATGTGCTAATAGCCAAGAGAACTTCTCTTTGCTTTTCTAATTTTATGACCAGTAGCCAAGTAACATATCATCTTCTGGGTATAAAAAAACACTGAGGGTGTCTTTAGGGTCTCTATACTGGCTCTACTGGGGCAAGCCACCACTCTTATACTTTTATCAAAAAAGTTATCATTTTTGAATCCTAATATTTGCTGTGAAACACAATAGCTGCAGCTTTATTCATTTGAAAGGCTGGTCATTTTTTAAGTATGGGTCACAGTTAAGTGGGATGTGAGATAAAATGGAGGTATGCCTGGAGGAGAAGCAGTAACCTCTTCTTTCCCAACTTCCTTCCTCTTTTTGAGGTGGTTGTAAGGATTCAGTGAATGCTATGTGCAAGCGATCCTCCCTTTCTTATAAGCCACATGCAAGCAGATAGTTCCAATAGCCAGGATGTTGGCCTGTACACAAGAATCCTGGTGTATCATGCTGCACAACAGGATTGTCTTTGGACTCCATTCCCAGAGTGACCTGACCTTATGTCATCATAAGTTTGGAAATGGTGTGTGATTCAGATTGCCTATTATCTGTGGTTACAGCCTGCTTCACAGTACAGTCAATGGAAAGAAGTAATTGTGATGTTTAAATTAGGCTCCTGTGGTCAGATGAATTGTGTTGTAGCCCAACTGAGTCATGGCCTGGTTGTACTGGTTAATGGGTGCCTTGAATTCCATTTTATGCTGTTGAAATTAGGTACCTGACTTCTGTAGTATGTTAGGCACTTACAGTATCTGGCCTGATACGACCCGAAGAGACTCAGTGGAGGGGACTCCTGTTACATGAGACACTGAATAAACATACTGGGAGAGGTTGAGCTGAACTTGCAGAACTGTCTGGAGGTAGTCCTTGAAAGAAAAAGTATAGATAGGATAAAGTGCTTTATTCAGAATATTGCAGTGGAGCAGCTGGGATTAGAATTTAGACCTGCTGATTCAGGTCCTGTCTTCAAACTATTCTGGGCTGCCTGTGTTAGCTTAACCTTTCATATCAGAAATTTTCCTCTGTGACCCTTAAGTCTGTAGACATGGAGCTCAGAATGCAAGATAGCTTTTAATAGAAAACCTGGTGGTTTGTCCTGTATAAGTCAGTCTGACGTCTGACTTGGCCTCTGCTCATAGGGCATGCAGTATCTGCTCATCTAAACGTTTGAGTTTTTTGTTTATGCAGTTAAATAGCTTTTAGTCTTGGGCTTGCCACCAGTGCATGTTTAAAACTGTAACCTCAACATGGGAGTGGTGGGCTTTTCTGGTAGCTCCCTCTAGAAAGGAAAGGTATTTTGAGGCCTCACCATCACACATGGCCTCTGCATCCAACTTAGTTTGTACATAGAATCATAGGATGCTAGAATTGCATGGTTCTAAAGATTGTTGTTTTGGTTGAGCACTTGTATGTAAGGACCTCGCTCTTTGGGTGATCTGCATGTTCTTATGTAGATGTCTGAGGTAAATTACAGCACGTAGTCTGGCTGTCCCTTACTTGATAGAGCAACTTAAAAGGTTTCTTTGTCCCTATTACTGACATCACCATGACTGTGCAGATCACCCAACTCCCTGCCCAACTGATCCATCTGTAAAAAATGAGTATTGTATTGGAGGCTTCTTTGAGGCCTAATGAATATTTAGAACTTTTTCATCCACCTGGATTAGAAACAGAATAAAAGCACATCTGATAGTAATCTAGCTGCTTCCAACAAGCTCTTGTGCATGCTTGTGGTAATGAAACTATATTTTTGTTACCTTTATACCTGTTTTTCCTTCATTGCTAATGCTTACACCATTTTGTAGCTCGTTGTTTTTGACTGTATTTTCAATCTGGCTTGCAGTGGATAGAACACAGATACAAATAGGAAAAGAAACCAAACTGATTAACAGCATTGCTAGAGGACTTAACTAGTTCTATTAAAAAATATGATTAATTTGGGTCAGCTGGGTGTAGGATGTGCAGTATATCCTGGTACTTCTCCTGAATGGTTACTCATAAGGAAGCATAAATGACTTAGCAGCTGTGAAGAGACTTCTCATTTCTTTCTGTTAAGAGAAGACAAAGGAACAGAGGTGCATGCTGTATTTTTAAAGTGACTTTAAAAGACTATCACAAAGCTTTTCTCTGGAGTGGTTACTGTACCGTAGTATGGGAAGTCTCCTTGTGTTAACAATCTGAGAGTGTTTATACTTTTTAGGTGCTTTAGTTTTTGGAGGTTTGTTGTTTTATTTCTTTCCCTTGCCCATAGCAGCTGGATTCCTGCTAGCTAATCTGCATCAGTGCAGGGTAGGACAGCGCTTCATTTGTTCTCTGCTGCTGTTCCTGTTCTGAAATACCAGTTCTCCTGCCTTCCTGGGAGCAGAGCAAGTCCCAGCAGCTGCCTTAACACAGCTGCCCTTGGATGGGGAAAGAAGCTGAGTATTCCCTCCCCAGCCTCAGGGAGCTGGGGGCAGTCAGGCTGTGGTTTGGGGTCTTTGCGTACCAGTCTTCTCTGGCTCTTCTGAAAGGATGCTGTTATTGTGGAGGGCTGTGGGCTTGGATGGAAAGCTGATAACCCATACTGTGAAATGACTGGAAATCTTTTATGTTACTTTTCTGCATCTGGAAGTCTGTGCATGAGATTATTGAAACGGATTTTTGTGTTCATCCTTTTCAAGCGTTGTGTCGTGTGTGGCATCTGGAAAATGGAGAGAAATTCCTTGAAAACAAATTCATTTCTAAAGCACATTACCCCGTTTGCAAAAGTGAGGAAATTGAATTTTCAAAGCCTCTGTGAACAGTTTTGTCTTCTCTGGAAAAATACCATCTTGCTTATTAGGTTTGGATAAAAGTCAATTATGTTGCATGAAGACTGAAAATGCTCATTATAAACCCCCTTCTTTCCTGCGGGGAGGCTCTTGCTTTCTTGCTCTCATGTACAGACTTAAATATTTTCTGTTCTTTTTCTTGAAATAACTGCCCAGAGAAAGCAATTTCAGAGCTGATACGCTGCACTGCCACGGCGTTGTAATGCAATGAGAATGTCAGAACGTTTTTGCCAATTGTTTGATAAGCCTTTTGGTCAGAACAGAAGCCTTTGGAAATAAGCTGGCTGTTTTCTTTTGTCTTCTGGCAGTTCTGTCGTTTAAAACATGTTAAGCATTGACCTCATCCAGATTCCCATTTCTGAAAAGTGTGGTCATTTCCACTGGATCGCTGCCAGAGGCTCACATTGCTTGTCTTGATTCCTTCCTGTAGTGGAAGGGCAGACGTAGCCAGCAGCCATGGGAGAGCTGCGGGATGGGGAAAAGTCCTGCTTTTTCTTGACATGGAATAGCTTTTTATTCATTCTGCTTTAGTTTCAAAAGCGTCTGTGCAGCTGGCTTTGTTTCTGAGTGCAGATTATCCAGCAAGGGAGTAGGCCGTCTTCTGTGAGTGTTAAATGCCCTCATGTTGTTTTGAAGTGTGTTTCTGTTGGTCGCTTAAAAGCTGCTGTGAAGGCTATGTCCAGAGGGTGAGTCAAAACCTCATGAGAACAAGAAACAAAAGTGCCAGGGTATCTACTAGTGGGATTTGGGCTCCTATCACTTTGTTCCAGTACAGCAGCTTCTCTGGAAGTACTGCTTTGCTGGAGATCCCAGGCTCTGCTACTTCTGTCATACCCAGATCTTGAATGTTGACTTGGGTTCCTCCTTTGTATCTCTCATAGTAAAACACGTGACAAAATTAAAGCTGTCTTATGGCGAAGCATGCATGCTGTGGTCCATTCCCTGTTTAGATTGTGGTCCATTCCCTGTTTAGATTGTGGTCCATTCCCTGTTTAGATTGGCTTTAGGCAGTATCAGGTAAAAGATGTTGTGTATTTAAAAAAATACCTAGGTCAATGGCTGAAACAGTGTTAAGACAAATGAGTTTACCAGCTTCTTTACATCAGCTTTTTCTGTTCCTTTATGGGGAAATGTGCAGGCTCATAGCATTGCTTTAGAGGAAAGAAAACAACAAAGAACACGTTTGCTTTCCTAGATTTCTACAGAGAGAACAAAATCCTGTTTCTGGAACTTAACTATCCATTGTGCCAGAATGTTTGTGTTCTTAGACTGTATTACCTTGAACAGTATTTCCTGTTAATACACATCATTCTCCTTCCCTGAAGTCTCCTCTGTGTTTTGTTTCCCTTCCCTTGCTGTGGGTCCTCAGCTGACACCGAAGATGTGTGCATCGTGGAGAGGCTGTTCTCCAGCAGTCTGGTGGCCATAGTCAGCCTTAAAGCTCCACGCAAGCTGAAGGTTTGTCACTTTAAGAAGGGGACAGAGATTTGCAACTACAGTTACTCCAACACCATCTTGGCTGTCAAACTCAATAGACAGGTGAGGAGTAATTTTAGTGGAAACAAGTGGGCTTGCAGAGCTTATTCCAGCTGTTTCTCTGGTGGGTGGTTTTTCCTTTGGTGACAGAACTGCTATTTGAAATTAATTTGTTTCCTTCTGTAGTTTCTGTAACATTTTATGGCATCTGAGTAGCCCTATTTTGGTTAAGAATTTCTGGTTCTGTGTTTATATGTTTTGCTAGAATGTCTTGAGCAGGCTGGTCTGACCACATTGCTGACCCAGCTTTGAGTGGGAGGTTGGACTGGAGACCTACCATGGTCCCTTTCGTGTTTTGGATCACAAGGTGATTCCGATCGAAAGTACATGGGGGCAACAATTTCTACTTGGGCCAAAACTTAAACTTCAAGTTGTTTTTAATATTTTTAGAAACAGCTTGAATTCTTCACGTTATCACTGATCCAGTGTAGTTTTGAAGTTGAGTACTTGTAGTACTAAGTCATTGGCAGGTTCTTCTACAGATATGGTTTTCTGTCTTCAGCCATTTCATTTGAAGTGGAGGAAATAGCATCTGAATGATGAACTCATCTTAGTGTCCATGTCTGCCCTCAAAATCAGATGAGAGATAATGTGGTTCTTGTTTAAAATTGTGAGGGGGACAGTGACTGGCGTTATTTCTGACACAGTGAGGTGTGTAAGGTCTCCAGATACAGTCACCAAAGGGCAAATGAGGCATTGAAGAACTTAATTGTTTGTTTGTTTTATACTCATACACAAATGAGTATGAATAAGTAATAGGCTCTGTAAACAGTTTTTAAAAGTCTTGTATATTTTTCTTTCTAATCAAAGCAGGAAATGGGGCCCACATGTGAATTGGCCTCTAGAGGGAGAGAAATACACGTGGGCAGGCAGAGAATAAAGGTGAAATAGGTAGAGATAAAGGTTTCTGTCTTGCTTACTCAATCTAGTAGAGTAAACCATTTTCATTTAAATCAATTTACAATGGCATGGTTGAGAGAAGTCAAGTATACTGGTCAGTTGAAGTGTATGAGAGTAGTATTGCAGTATTGAAGCCTTGTCAAGGGGTTTATCTTGTGTGCTTTGTATCAGGCTCATGTTTTCCCATAGGTTGGTACAAACTTTTCTGAAAATTGGAAGCTACCAACTGCATTTGGATGCTGGTTTTTAGAATCAATAACTTCATGTAAACTCTATTTTCATATCACCATTTAATCTGTTCCATGTCTAGAGGCTGATAGTATGTCTGGAAGAGTCTCTTTATATACACAATATACGAGACATGAAGGTATTACATACAATCAGGGAGACGCCACCCAATCCGGCAGGTAAGTTTGTTGTTAAACTGCCTTAAACTGCCTCCTCTATATTCTAGTCTCCCCATGCAGGTGTGTTGGAATGTTAGATCAGAAAGAATCAATAGAGATGCTTACAAGCTAAATCTCTCCAGCACTTGATACAAATATGTCCAGTGCTTTAGGAATTTCTTGTACTTTGTCAGGTAGCGTAGCTCTAGCAGTATTTTTAGTTTGTTCTAAACTTTATTAGTAATTATGTTAGACAAGTGTTCTTGCAGATTGACTCTTGAGATTTCTTGTTCTGTTGATACCTTGTGAGAGCAATTGAGTTGACGCTTGCAAGATTTAAATGTAGAGTCAGAAAGCTTTTCCTTTTAAGGTTTAGAGTTTGCTTGTTTCTGATTGTGCTTTGTTGTTTTTTACTTCTAAATACATTTTAGGGTTGTGTGCTTTATCAATAAACAATGACAACTGCTATCTGGCCTATCCAGGGAGTGCAACTATTGGAGAAGTACAAGTCTTTGACACCATCAATCTGGTAAGGGTATTTGTGAAGACTGTTTCCCTTTCTAAAGATGCAGTTTTTGGAAATGACTCTAATTGTTCAACGAAGAATTACTGGACATTCAGGTCCAACCACAACTGGCAGTATCCTTTATACTTAGGCATTGTAGAATGTTGACAGAGAGGACTAAGACCACTGAGGAGAGCTGGGTGAATAGATAAAGTAGAAGTACAGTTACTTCTAGTAGTCTTTAAGTAGCTTTCTTCTGCTTGTATTCTCTATGTATGTGCTTCAGTAATTTTGTGTGCTTTCACGTAGCAGTTACTGAAACAGTTACTGAAATTGTTGTCCATAAGTAAGGCTCATATTTACCTTTAATGCTCTTACACACAAAGATTTAAGCTGTGAATGTGTAGTGTTTAACCTGTGCTGTACTAAGGTTCTGTTTTATTGATTCACTCCTGCAGAGAGCTGCTAATATGATCCCAGCTCATGACAGTCCCTTGGCTGCTTTGGCTTTTGATGCAAGTGGTACTAAACTTGCCACTGCCTCAGAAAAGGTAAGGTGTCTTTTTATTGACTTGCCTGCAATGATAAACTTAAGTGGCCTGAAACAAATTTTGTGTTCAAGCACGCACAATTCCGCTTGCAGTGCCAAAAAGGAAGGCCTAGAGTTATAACAACAAGTCTTAACTTAAGAACTGTTAATTATATTCGACTAAACTTCCAAGCTGCGACGTGTTGGATAATAATGTTATTTGAATAAGTACGTTTTAATCGGGCTGTAATCAGAGCAGTCCTCTAAGTGTTTCTGCTGTTAGTGCAGGGTGCTAACTAGAAATCAGATGGTATTGCTTTGATGCTATCTTCCTAATGAAAGCCACGCAGTTAAAGTCAAAAGAGAGAGTTGTCTTGCCTGGTTTTGGCACATGATGACGAATGGTTTGTCTGAACTGTGTAAATTCAAAAGCATGAAGACTTTGCTGCCTGGGTAATAAGCTTAGAGTATAAAGGTGTAGCATGATTGCACCTGTTAAAGGGAAAAACTCATCCAGATGAGTATACTTACAGATAACAAACACGGTTGTTTTCATGATCAAATATAATAAGAGGAGCTGTTCTTGATGCACAGCTTGTACCCTACATTAGTAGCTCCCACTTTGTTGTTTCTTCATTCTTCAAACACATCTTACAAACAAGATCCATAAATATTTCATGCTAGTGTGTGGTGTGCATCAGCTGTGCTAAGTTAACAGCAAAATGGTTTGTTGTACTCTGCTCACCAGGGCTAATATACAGTGTGAGATCTTGAAATGATAATGGAAGGTGATGTTTTTTCTTTGCAGGGGACGGTGATAAGAGTGTTTTCCATTCCAGAGGGACAGAAACTCTTTGAATTCCGGAGGGGAGTGAAGAGGTAAAGCTGATCCGAGCTAGTTATCTGAAGCTCCTTCTTTACAGTAGATCTCCAGTGTGCTCAGCACTTGAGCTCGCTTCCTAATTATTGCCTGTTGTCACATTCCTCCAACCCTGCCTGTATGCTTACCACATTTTCAGTTTGAGTGTCTTCCAACTTCCCTTCTTAAGACTTGACTATTCTACAAATCAATCCTGTCAGGATTTTACTTCCTCTTGCATTTTAAAAATTCACTGGCAAGGAAACTTATTTAAAGTGGATCAAGCCTTGGAAGATATATGATATTCATAAGGCAAATGGAAGCAATACATCTAATTTTCTCCATCTTTTAAACCTTGCTTATGCCATGGCCATTGAAAGTCAATTTGACGTTGTACTACAGTTTGTGGAGGTAGTAACTCTAGCTGTACTGTCATTTGTGTAGAGGTAAGACTGAGTTCAGGTTGTTCCTGGTTGGGCCCCACATATCTGGTGCTTGTCAGAGTTAAATGTCATTTTAAATGTTCTTAATGGGACTCTTGCTCTTGAGCAGCTCTAGGAGGGTATTGGGAGATTCAGAATGCTTTACTATGGAAGATTTTTTTTTCCTTATTATTTACAAAGCAGTGTTGACTGAGAAATCTCTTAATTAAGCCAGTCACTTTGGGTAAACTGCAAGTCACCTGTAACTTCTGGCAGAGAAAAAGGAGCGTGTGATTTTGCTGTACAGCCACAACTCCTTCCAGCTATCGCAGCACATCTCATGTGAACGCTGTGGAGCTTCTTAATGGTGAATGTGCAGAAAGACTCCTTCCTACCAGTATGGAGAAGAAATATTCTCATTTAAGTCAGTTCCCATGAGTCACTTAACACCAGCTTTTTGTAATACCAGGTGCTTTTGCATTAGAATGTCAAAAATAATGCTTTGGTGTTTTGTTTTTATTTCCTTTTTTTGTCTTCCCACCAGGTGTGTGAGCATCTGTTCGTTGGCTTTCAGCATGGATGGCATGTTTCTGTCTGCATCCAGCAACACAGAGACAGTGCATATCTTCAAACTTGAGACTGTGAAAGAAAAGTAAGTTTCAGAGATGCCTTAGACTTTTCAAGGAAACGAAGAAAACAGGATGAGCTCTTCAAAGAGTGAACAGACTTCATTTGAACACTTTGTAAAATACAGGACATGACAGATCAGTAATGAATCAGCAGCTGTCCCTGATCTGCTTATTGTTCTTGTAATTAATGGGATAAGTATTGCTGCCAAAGAGGAATTGGGCATCCTTGGCAGAGGAACGTGAGGGTACTTTGTTTTTATTTATGTTTTCCCACCTCTGACATCCATAAGGAAAGCTCCATCTCAGCACTACCTTCCAGCTGCCTACGTGATTCTAAAAGGCACCATGTTGTAAAATTGAGAAGACAGTTTTATTTATACCTTTTGTTGGAGACAGTGGTTTGGTTATTGATTAAACAGGTGAATAATATCTTGAAGTGTAGCTCTTTGCAGTAGGTCTTATTTTTGTATGACAACCGTTATGAAATGCAGCTGTATAAACAGAAGTATCAATTTACAATAGAACATGCTTTAGCAACAGGCCGAGGGTATTATAGGACATACTGTGCCCTGCAGTGTAAATTGAGTGCATTGAGTTCTCAAGGCTGTCAGTAATCCCTGAAGGAAAACAAATAACTGCTTCATCTCTTTCAAAATGAAAAGAGGTTTTGAAGTGTCGACGCACCTTTCTCTCCATTTTGAAGTCAAAGTTGGACACATCTTTCTTGTTTCTTCCAAATTGCAGACCTCAGGAAGAGCCTACAACCTGGACTGGTTACTTTGGAAAAGTGCTGATGGCCTCAACAAGCTATCTGCCCTCTCAAGTAACAGAAATGTTCAACCAGGGTAGAGCCTTTGCTACAGTCCGCCTGCCGTTCTGTGGGCACAAAAATATCTGTGCACTTGCCACGTGAGTAAAGAGATGGAGCTTGCATTCACCACCCACTGGGTTGCCACATGGAGCAGGCACTGTAGGGTGTACCTCATCTCCAGCTGAGTAGATAGTACACAGAGGAATGGATCACTAGTGCTTTCAGAGCCTCTTCTGGCTTATGAGCTGTGTGTTGGAGCTAATGTCTCATGGTCCTGTGAGAGAGAGTGAGGGAAAGGCACAGTGTTTGGATAAGCAGTAGACTATTTAAAGTGTTGTTTAAAGATGTCTGTTGAGAACAGATCTGTGGGCTTAAGGCATTTACTTTGCTGCAAAGTAAAGCAATTTGGACTAGCGGTTAAAGAAGTCCTTGAAAGCAAGTCTGTGTTGTTCTTATCTCTAAAACTGCATAGTATTCGTTAGAGTTAATTTTGAGAACTCAGCATAACTTTTCTTGTCATTTCCAAAGGTAGGACCCCTTTGGCACATCTACCAAAGCAATAAGCTGAGCAGCAGTAAATGTATTTTATGGGGGTTGTGTAGTTGGTGTGCTTGATTTGCTTCATGCCTGTATTTCTCTCCTCTGATCTCAAGGCACCCTTTAAGCAATAATTAAACTTAGTAACATTTCTGAAGAAAGCAAATACTTCTCCAGAGACAAATACTGTAACCTATTGCGCAAAGCTGATATCAGGATGGTAACTTCTCAGGTTGCTTTCTTGAGTTATATGTAAACTGCTTGATTCCCAGGGCATCCTATTAGCCCCATTGTGGTTATGCCTTATTTTTGCATGTAGTTGTTTCCTGGGTGTTCTGTCAGTGCAGCCCTTAGCAGCTTTGCCTATCTAGGAGAAGCAAGTGTGGAAAATAATGGCTTGAAATCACAGGAGAAGAGGTCAGGGTGCTGATAGGAACTCAAGTTCTTATTGATCTCCTCTGAATGTTCCTAGAATTCAGAAGATCCCTCGTTTATTGGTGGGAGCTGCTGATGGTTATCTCTACATGTACAACCTAGACCCCCAAGAAGGAGGAGAGTGCACACTAATGAAGCAGCACAAGTAAGTTCACACTAGTTGGTGACTGTTACCTCTTATTGCTTCACAGAATTCAGTTTCTGAGCCCACGCTGCAGAGGTCTAACTTAGAGCAGCTCACTTTTTTTAAACTAGCTTTTTGTCAGACCTCTGACATGAATGAGTAACTCGAGATCCCCCTTGTGCCACCCTTCCTTGTATCTTCTACATTAAGCACTGCTTTACCAGCAGAAACTTAACACTGTCCAATTGCATTGAAGAATCAATTGCTGTGAGCTGTGTGATCCTGTTTCCTCTTTCTCTGCAGTTTGAGTTAAGTTACTTTGACAGGAACCTGAACCATCTGACACCATTCTCTTCATCAATAAATCAAGTAGTTACAGAAATGAGAAAGCGTTGCTCAAACTTCCTAGAGGGAAATCAGACTTATGAAATTTTATCTGTGTACTCACTCTCTTGGTGTCCTTATTAAAATTCCTTGCATGGAGACAGGCCAAATAGTGTTTTGTAGCAGTGCTGCAGAATACTTAAGGAAATATGACGAGGCCTTGTTATTTCCTTCTAAGATTTGAAGGGAACAGATAGAGTGATATAATTGCTTTACTTACATGTTCTATCATAAAATTAAATCGTGGTGTGAGACTATGTATCCCTTGCATTATGACAGAAGCACGTGGAACTGGAAATGATAACTGCCTTCCTTGAAGAGACCACATTCTTCCTGTTGTATTCTTGCACATCTAATGAGATACTATTGTGTAGCTGTCAGCTAAAGCTGTGTTATGTCTAAGCAGATCACCACTCCAGCTAACGCTTCTCTTCTTGGTAGGCTGGATGGCAGCATGGAGCCAGCCAACGAGATCCTGGAGTCTGCATCCCACGACCGGCCGTTGGTAGCACAGACATACAGTGCTGCTGTGACTAAAGGTACATATGTGCCTTCCTCACCCACAAGGCATGGTAAGGAGAAGGCTGGAAACAGGGCAGGGAGTGCCTCTGCGTACTGCTTCATTCTAGGTGGCTGCATGAGCTCGTCTGCTTCAACACTGAGCTTTTCATAGCTAGGAGTGTGATGTGAAGCAATGGTGAGTGGTAGAAGAGCACTCGCAATGTACGGCAGCTTTCTGTAGATGGACCGCTCATCTTTGCTAGTCTCTGGGTAGAGCGTTGTCTTGAATTGCATTCAGTTACTTCAGTAATAGTTGCAGTACTTGTCAAATGGTGCTTGAGATGCTGTAACCACTTTATGAAGGAGTTCTGAGCCCAGACCTTCAGCAAAGCATCTGAGTTTGTAGCAATTCTTTCTTACTTTGTGTGTGTGTGTGTGTGTGTGATGCTGTGTTCCTGTAGTTCCTTATGGCAGTTCTGACCTTTGAGGCTGATTTGCTGCTCTGTTGAGTGGATGAGAATTTAGTTTATGCTGGAGTTCCCAAGTGAGTAGAGCTTGTGTCTAAGGCTCTTAACATCTTTGTATAGCGCTTGGGTTAATGCTTCAGCTGCAGAGGAAGCGCAGCCTGCACATACAGCATCAGTGCTGCAGTTGCAGCTGCAATGGATGGGTAGAGAGTATAAAAACATCAGCTGCCCTGAAGCAACAATATGCATTGCACACATGCAGAGTAATCACAAACTGCTCTTGGCTTGGAGAAACGTGGTCATAATGAAGGCAAACATAGGGTGGCAGTGAAACTGTTGCAAATAACGTCTGGTACTTCAGCTGGAATCGCTGCTTTGTTGGATCCAAGTCTTAGTTTGTGCTGCTGATCATTGAACTACTTCTCCCTTTTTCTGCAGCTTATACGGAGGACCTGGGAGCTGTGGGTGGAGCTTGCCTGGAAGACGAAACCAACTCACTCAGATTGGATGAAGACAGTGAGCATCCCCCCATGATCCTTCGGACAGATTAAACTTTGACCTGTGAACTCACTCCTGAAGCAGAGAACACTGGCTTGATGTTTCTTGAGGAATCTCGTGTTATGCTGCTATGAACTTTGACATGAGTTGGGAGAGAGGATGACAGACTCTTACAGTTTTAAGTCGTAGCTGTAGTTCTAATTCTATACCATTGGAAAAAAAAATATATATGGTTTTCAATTCAGTGGCTTTTAATCTTGCTTATCTATTTTAGCTGTGTTTTTTGTTTTGTTTTTTTTTTCATTGCCAAAACCTGCTGTTTGTGCAGCCCTCGGAGCCTACTAGCTTTGCATGCGTTCATGTGCCAAGCAAGCATAGGAGGGGGAGAGAGAGAGAGAGAGAGAAGCCACTTTATAACAAACCCAAGTTTGTATTTTTTTTACATATGTATATAATACTTAGCTTATACGAGGAAGGAGCAGAGAAGTGGTTTTGGAAGCTGAGACTAGTTCTGCACTGACAAAGGTCCAAATGGTTTCCTGTGCATGGGCTTGCAGGCATACCTAGTGACTGACATGCAATCTTTCAAACGCAACGGCCTGTTTTTGTTGGGTTATATTTTTTTGGGGTTCTCCCTCCCCTTTCCTGGACCATTTTGTTAATTAAAATTCCTTCTGAATGTTGTGTATTTGTGGGAGTGTTCTGTTTGTTGGCACTGAAAACTGGAAATGTTTCCCTGCGTAAGGATATAGAATCTAGAAAGTGCCTTTACAGGGAGGAAGAGAATCGCTGCAGGAAGAAGGAAGGAGGGATTGCTTGAGGCTTGTTGGTTCACCTCTGGTCCAGCATCTGTAGCCCACTGTGGCTGATATGTTTGTCTTTGCTGTTTTTTTAAGGACCCGGGATGCACTTTCTCTCCTGTAGGTTGTTCTGTTTCTTTGGCAGAGTAGCAATAATCTTTTTGTTCTTTTTTTTTAATATAGTTTTATTAAGTACCAAAAGCAATGATTCTGCCGGACTGGATGGAAGTTCCTGCAGGGAATGGCAGCCCTATTATTTAAACAGCTTTAAGTTCTTCAGCTGGAAGGCATAACTCTCAATCCTTGCTTCTCTTCAGTTTGGGGCCGGCTGTACTGCTCTAATAGTGAAGGTTTGGGGCTTTTTTCCAGACACTGCTGTAAATATAAATGATTTTGAAAGATGAATTTTGTTCTGTTGGATAACCGTGCTCTTGTTTTTATTTCCCTCCTGTCAGAGTTCCTCCTGTGTTACTCTCCAAGGACTGGCTGTCTCTGGCAATTTTGGAATGAATCCTTAACAGCCCTGACCCTGACTGGGGCTGCCCAAGGCTGAGCAGTGCTGCAGTCTATTTTTAGGGTTGTAATGTGCCTTCTCTTAAGTCTTGGATAACAGTTAGTGAACAGACGATTAGCAGAGTACTTGGTGAGCGTTACTTTGCTTTGCCAAAATGAACCTGCTTTGCCTTTTGTGTAGCAATGCGGGATGCTTCCTTTCGCTCTGCTGACTGCTTGCAAAGCAGTGAAAATAGAAGTAAACAAGGAAACTGCAGATCTTGAGGGCAGGACAGAACCTGGACTTAACTGCATGTGTGAACTTCCTAGCACAACTAAATGGTGACATGCTGTCAGGATTTGGTACCAGTAACAGCTCTTCTGTCAAGCCGTGTCAGTTGGTGGCTGTTCTCCCCAGAGCACTGTGTTCAGGTGGGCTTCCATTTCATTTTAGGCAGTGATAGCCCCTGCCTAAGGGAGCTACCTGTATCGGTGAGGCTGCTGTTGCCTTTCTTACAGGCTTGTGTGAAGTAAGGGATCAGGGCTGTGTATTGCTGAAAAGCCTTGGCTGTCCTGAACAGTTGATCAGTTTGTGGCATCCTCTCCAGAATCCAGCACGTTCAAAGCAGACTGCTGAGCCATGCTGAAGTCTCATACAGTCTCTTGACTTTAAGCTCTGGCTGACAACTGAATTCCATGCTCTGGAATTACATATTTTTTTTGCTATCAGCTTTGCTGCAAAGCCCCAAACTGCAGAGTAAAATACAGGTCTGAAAGTAAACATAAGCTTGGTGAGCTTTGCTGGCAGCCTGAACCTCACGGGAGCTGTCAGATATCTGCTTGTTGCAGACTGTGGCTGGTGCTGTTCCTGATCTCATACCTGGAGGCCTGGCACTACAAGCAGAGTTAAGCAGTCAGCATTCATGAGCAACACAGGTCTACTAAGCACAAGTTTTAAAACTGAGTTGTAACAAAGGCCATATGACATAGCAAGACACTGCTATCGCCTTTCGTATGTTTACTGTCTTTTACTGCCAGAAATTGAGATGCTTATACAGATAATCTTAGTTTTCACACCTGGATGTTTTCCATTGGTGAGTTGGGAGGTTCTGTGTTCACTGTCGTTTTCTTCTATGTGCTGCAGCATCCTGCTCCTGTGCCGCAGACTGACTGGTGATGCTCTGAGCCCTGTTTGCTTTGCTCATAACTGGAAGCCTGTTCAAGTTGTGGGGTTAGTTGTGTTGTTTTTTTCCTGTTTTAATAAGGAAAGTCTTCTTAGCAGCCTTCTTAATAAGGAAGCCCCAGATTCCCCAGGGCAGCCTGGAGGTGGCTGTGTTGGGGTAGCCCTGTGATGTAGGAACGGCTGTACAACCTCTCTCGTTTTAGGCTGCCCTTCCTTGGAAGGACGGTGCTCGTTTTGTGTCAGTGAGCATCTCTCTCTGGATACGGACTGAACCTCTTGGCCCTCATAGAGTGTTAGGGACAGAAATGGACAACAGAAACAACCAAAGCTGGGGAAAGGGGAGGGGTGGAGGGGGGGGGAGTGCTTTTAAACTTGGAATCTGAAACTCAGGTCTTAAATTGCAGTGGGATCTGTTCCCTGTGAGTACGGTAGGGAAAGAGCCGTTTCACTTGATGTGTAAATAGGCAGCAAGTGTGCACGCTTTGCTGCTGCCTCCACATCTGTGTGCTTAACCTTATTTCATCTTTCATGTTCGAAGGCAGACAGCTTTTATCTGCTCCGGACTCTTCTTATGTGTCAGAGTTTCCAAAGCACGAGCGATAGATACACATCTAGCAGTTACAAGGCTGGGCCTGGCAGAGGAGCAGGAAGTTGTAAGTGCAATGAGATTAGCAAAAGCTGGTTCTTCAGAGGCTCTGTTCAGCAAGACCAGTTGTGTGAGCGGCTCCCTCTGGTACCACTTTGCCTCCGGTGCTGGGTGAGTTCCTTGCACCTATTTCTATGTCTGTGTCTGCCTCAGTGCAGATCTCTGACAGAGCTCTGAATGCAGGGACAGGTGTCCCCACAAAGGAAACGTGTGTCTTATTGTGTATAGCAGTAAAAGGGAGGGATGAGCTGAGGAGCCCCCAGCTCTGGGTAGGTTAGCATGGAGACCTGAGGAGCTGGAAGCTTTGTTATGTCCCACACTGTGCTCTCTTGGCTCTACTAATGGCATTAACACCAAAGCAACGTGCAGTAAGCCTGTAGAATTTCCTTCCTTGTAGCTCACTAAGCTGCTCCATGTTCCATTTAGCCATGCAGGTGTTCTGCTGCTGTTTGCAGAGCAACGGGAGGCTTTGTCCAAAGCATTGGTGGGGATTAAGCACTGCAGTCTTGTCCTGTGCTGCAGATGTCCTGGCTAACAGCCGCCTTGGATTAACACGTTAACATCAGAGCAAAGCAGAGGGGCATCTCCACATGTGCAGAGCAGACCTTGGTCTTTCTGGAATCAGTGCAGCACGAATTGAGGCTGGCAGTGAAGGAAGCACGGCTCGGACTGCAAACAAATCCTTTCAGATTGCAGTTGCACAACCAAAGGAACTGAGCAAATTCGTTTCGAACCGTAACATGCCTTTGTTTTCTACCGCACTTCAGACTGACCCACCCCATCTTATGCTGCCTTGAAATGAATGGGTGAGAAGTTTGCATCCTGGCTTGCAAATAGCTGCAGCTGTGCTCGTTGCAGGTGTGCTGGTGCTGTGGCTGCAGCATTGTGTGCTGCCTTCCCTGCTGCCTCTGCATGCATCCAACTCACTTCTCAGCAGTGGGAACAACTCGCTGTTCCCAAACCTGCACCTCTCCGGGTTCCTGTGGGGCATCAGCTCAACCCTTTACTTGGATCTGTTTGCTTTTGCTTCTGCACCCAATAAAACCCCACCAAACCCGCTGGTCCTGCAGCTCTCGCTGTTCGATATCTCTGTCGATAAGTGGAAGAAACCTGCCTAACATTCCGCCCCCTCCAGGCGTGCGGCTCTCGCTGCTGGTCCGTCGCTCTTTGTAATTTTATACCCGCGTGCGGAATTAAATGTGTTGTGATAAGTATTCCATGTCTTCTTCCTTTCGTGGTGCTGCTCGGAGGTTGGGCTGGATGAGCTGAGGGTGATGCTGTTGTGTTGTGGGTGCTGTGACCCCCGACCCAAGTGCCAGCAGCAGTAAACCTTCGCTGTGCAAAGCAGCTCCCAAACTCAGCTTGGCTGCTGCTGAGGCTGGGGAAGGAGCAGCTGAGCAGCTCCTGGTCTCTTTCACTTGAAACCACGATTCTGCTCCTCCTCCTTAAAGCTCTTCTTGAGGGACTTGGGTTTGTGAGCTCAGTGAAGCTGCAGTCCTTTCCTCTCCTGATCCAGCCCCGGAGAGCGATGTTTTCCTGCTGGTGCCATTGATGTGCCGTCCCTTGCTGCAGGCAGAATCAGCTGCGTTAGCACAGATGAGTGATTCTAAACTGTTCATTCAGCTGCTGATGACGTTTCCCTTCTTCTGCCTGGAGCAAGCTGCCGAGCAGAGGGGTCTGTTTGCATTCAGTGAGTGGCAGTGACATCCAGGTTGGGAGCGCTCACCTGGACCCATTGGTGCCACAGGAGATCCAGCTGCTGCTCTGCTGCGTGCGAATGGCTGCAAAGCATCAGGAGAGGTGAGCCTTTAGGCCAGAATGCTACTAATAATAGGTTCGTACCATTGAACTAAACAGCTGCAGTTGTGTTCAGACTGGTAGCCTCGTGTGCTGCTTCTGCCCTGCACGGCTCTGCCGGGCCCTTAGCAGAGACTTCAGCTAATTAAGGGTGTGCTGGGAGCTAATGAGGGCTTCCTGCCCAACCTGCTGGAGGTGAGGAAACCTGACTCCTGCTGTTCCAGCACCTTGGTTTGCTTCCTTCTCTTAGCAGTAAGTTTTCAGGAGGCAGCACGGTGAGGTTACGATAAAGGATTTCAGATCTGTAAAGCCCAGGTAAGCCCATAATGTTAAGCCAGAGGATCTTAATAATACTGAGTGCTTTTCCAGGGGCAAAAAGCTGGTGTGGGCTGCAGGGCAGTGTGCTGCGGTGTGTGCTGAGTGATGCAGAGCAACGGTATGGAGGCTGTCACCACTGGGTGCCCCCACCCGGAGGGCAGCACTGACAGCCGTGAACGCGATGTGGGTTGTGCCGGGGGTCGGGGGGGAGCCGGGCTCTGCCGCCCAGCAGCCGCTAGATGGGGTGCGCTGCGCGGCCCGGAGCAGCCCCGCTTCGTGCTCAGGGAGCATCCATCGCATCCATCCCTACTTCTTCGTCCCGTCCTCCCCCCCAGCCCCCTCTCTCTGCTCCCCATCCATCCCAGCCCTGCTGCGCCCTTAGTGCTCAGATCCCCTTCCCAGCACCAGCGCTGGCTGCCGTGAACAGGATGAGGGCAATTGCCCCGTGTTTGACCCGGTCCCGGGGTTAAAGCACAGCTGCCCGGGGAGCAGAAAGGCCGGCGAACAGCCAGGGATGCTGCAGGTCCGGCACAGCTGCGGGCTGTGAGCCCTTCCTTCCCCCCAAGGACTGCGGGGTTCTCCGCTCCGAACCCCAGCGATGCCCCGCAGCCCTTCAGCGCCCCGTGAGCCCATCGGGCGGCACCGAGCATCTCCTTCCCCTTACAGCCCCAAATGACTTCAAAACCCGGAGCAGGAAGGCAGAGGCGGGAGCCCCATCTCTTCTTCACCATTCAGGTGCGGATCAGCCTTTCATGTCCCCATTTGCATTTCAATCGGTTGGGACGCGGTGAATTGGGGTTGGAAGCCAAGCGATGTGCCGTGCCGTGCTGCGCTGCACAGCTCACGGCCCCGCACTCAGCGCTTCTGCTTGTTTGTGTTGGAGCTGCGGGAGCTGATGCACTCTGGGATATTCAATGACGTCCGGAGCGCTGTCAGCGATGCCAGCTCGTGTTGGAGCGATTTAAGGGGGTGTGTGTGTGTGTGTGTGTGTGGGATGGGGGGGAGGGTGTTTGGATCGAGGATCTGGGAGGTTGGTTTTGTGCAGTTTGGGTTTTTTAAATCGCTTTTAAATGGAGCCGGGGCCGGGCAGAGCAGTGCCACAGAGTGGGAAAAGAGGGGAGGAACAGAGGGATAAATGGCTGTGTTTATAGGGGGTGCGATGGATGGGAAGGAAAACAGCAACCCCCCCCCAACGAGGTTTGGCTGCAAACAGCCTCGTGTGCGCCGTGGTTGTGCAGTTGATGCCATAAATCCATAATTCTGTTCTTATTCAATTAGGATTTTAGCACACAATCAGGTGATCGCTCTAAGAGGATTTCCTCTAAGGCAGGATTTGAATAACCGGGCTGCGAATTATGTATTCCCTTAACCGGTTTATTCCTTTATCAGATTTATTTCCCCCCCCCCTAAGCACTTTAATGCATTGACTTCCCCATTGTCCCCTCTATTCACAGCGCTCCCCAAAGCCAATGCAAATCCCCTCCCCTTCCCCCCCCTATGAGGCTGTAACACGCAGTGTGTGCCAATGGAGCCCAACCTTTCGTGCATGCTGAGGTTTGTGGAGGGTGGGTGCCCTGGTTGTGGGGCTGGAAGTGGCTCTGATGCTCTATGGGGAGCCTATGGCCCAGCCCTGGGGAGTGCCAGAATGGGTGGGGATGGTTGGTGGGGGTCTGTGTTGGGGTTGGAGATGTGGAGTGGGGCACAACCCACGTGTCAACAACAGCAAGGCTGTGCTTCCTGCATGGGCTGTGGGCTTTGGTGGCAGGAAAAGCAGATTTCCCCCCCCCCCCCAAATGGTGCCACTGGGGCTCAGGTCTGCTATGCTGTCCCATGGCGTTTGTGTTGGGGGCCTTTGGGTTGGTATTGGATGCAGCTGATGTGCGGCTGAGCAGCCACAGGGTGTGATTGCCACAGCCCTTAGAGCAGAGGGTTCGCTCTGGAGCAACGTGGGCATCGTGGAGATGGGAGGGCAGAGCGTGCAGCTCCTCAGGAATGGCCCTTAGGATGTTCTGCACTGCACTCCCGTGGTTGCCCCATGTATGGAGATGCTCAGGTCGCTGTTGAGATCCTTTGGAGCCCAGCATGGGGGAAAAAAGCAACTCAGAGGTGGATCCTGGGGGGGTTGTCGCCATTTTCTCCCTTTAGAGGAAAATCTCTGCTTCCCACCTGCTCTGTAAGGAGCTGGGATGAGTGGGAGCTGCTGGAGGGCCCCCCCTGCGCACCCAGTGCTGATTGTCTCCTTCACATCCCCCCTGTGCTGTGTGTGCGTGCGGCCATTATGCAAAGTTGCAATCAAGGAGCTGAATTAGCAGCTCATCTCGGATTAATTAGCGAGGGATGCAAATTTGTTCTAACAAGGAAAGAGGAAAAGGGGAGGGGGGATGGGGGGCCCCCCCTGGTTCCTGCAGTGCTGGCAGTGCAGCGGTGTGGGCAGAGGAGCAGGGAGCTCCCAGGAGCACTGAGCTGGGCTGTGGGCTCTGTCAGTGGGGGCTGTGGGCTGGTAATGGCAGTGTGGAGGGATACCCTGAAAGGCCTCTTTCTCACCTCTGCAGTGATGACAGTCGATAAAACCCAACTCTGCTGGAAGGAAAAGCGCCCTATGGGGGAGTTCTGGAGGCTGCCCCAATCCAGCATCTCCCGGCCAAATGAGATGGCATCACCTCATTCCTTCCCGTGGAATTAATCAGTGCTCTGAGCAGTGAGGTGAGGCCCTGATCGAGGCATTTTCTCCCTTTTCCAACCCTCTGTGCTTCGCAGCCCAAAGCACTGACATTTGGTGAAGGATGCTCTGCAGTTTGATGGCCCAGGGGAGGCCCCAGGCTGGAGCTGAGCTTGGGATGTCCCCGGTGCCATTGGGACCGGCCCAGCATCACCCCACTGCATGCGGAGCACTGCAGCTGGTGGGACTTTGGGCCTGTAAAGTGGGTCAAGCGGAAACTCAGGGAGCATCCAAGCTCACAGCCCTCACACCAGCTCCATCACAGCTGAATTATTCAGGTCCAGCTGAAACATTGAAGAGTGGCAGAGCTCAGTGGGGACACCCAGCTCGGAGCCCTCAGCACTCAGCCCCATAGCAGGATGGGGCACCACGGGAGGGCAGCGGGGTCTGGTGCTGCCCTTTGGAGAGGATGAAGTGGGGAGAGGGTGCTCAGAAGGGATTCGTGCCAGGGCTGCCCTGAGCTGCAGAGCTTTCTGTGCTGGGGTTGGGAGCAGGAGCACAACTTTGTCTCCAAACCTGCCTCCAGCCCCATCTCTGTCCCTAAGGTGATCAGGATGCTGCCGTGAGCTCAGGGGTCTCTATAGGACCCACAGCTTGGACAGGACCTCCAGCTCAGCTGCGTGGCAGAAGGGCTGCGATTGCTGCTGGGTGAGTAACGCTGCCGGGAGTGCGGAGGCAGCAGGGAAAAGCCGTGCGCAGATGCTGCAGCTCGCCCTGCTCTTTTTGTGCAGCTCTCACTCTGTGGTGATGCCAAGCTGGGATTCTCTGGTGTCACGTAGGGCTGCGCTGCTCCATCCCTGCCATGGGTGGTGGTGCTGTGGGGGTCCCCCCTCCCTCATCTTTACAACCCAGTTGGGGCTGAGGGGCTCCTGCCCTGCTCAGGAGGGTGGGACACTCGTGGTGTCCCTGTCTATGGCACCCTCCTTGGGACCGTGCGTGGTGTCCCCACCTCTCCATGCTGCTGGTTCCCCACTTCCATCCCCAGTGATGGGAGGAGATGGGACTTCCCCATTCACTGTCCCCACAGCCCTTCTGTTTTCTGCACACTAACCAGAGCTGCATTGCATCCATCCTGCCCATCTTTGGAGGCGTTTTTAGCCATGCTGGATGCGGGGGGCAGCCAACCCACAGCATGGGAGTTGGAACTGGGGGATTTTTATGTCCCCTCCCAACCTCAGCCACTCTGTGATCCATTTGTTGTTCTCTCCAGCTGTACATCCATCCATACCATCCATCCATCCAACCTTCTACCTGTACTTCTGTCCATCCTTCCTGTCTGCACACTCACCCATTTATCCCATCCATCCATCCAGCTGTTCACCATGCAGAATTTTTGCTGGAGGTGTTTGAGGAACGTGTAGATGTTGCACGGAGGGTTTAATGGGCAAAACTGGTGATGGATGGGCTGTTGGACCAGATAATCTTGGAGGTCTTTCCCAACCTTGTTGATTCTGTGATCATCCATCCATCCCATCCCTGCATCCATCTTTGGAACAGCCAGTGCTGGACCCCTCAGCCCATCTCATGTTTGGAGGAGAAAAGACCCTGCAATGGGAGCAAAGCTCGTGTCCTAAATGAAACGAGGTACGTTTTTCATGTTGATGAATGCTCTGTTTGCAGCTCCGCGTCTCTGGGCGGGCAGCGCCTACAGGCGGTCCCTATGGGCTGTGTCTATAGGCAGGGCTGTGTCTATAGGCAGGGCTGTGTCTATAGGCAGGGCCGTGAACGCGCTCCGTTCGGGGGGAAAAAGCCATTTCTGCGCCTCGGGGACATCGCTGCCGGGGAGGGGCGGCGGAGGGGTGGGGAGGGGCGGGAGGTGGGTTCGGAGCCGCCCCCGCTCGGAGCCGCCGCGTTCGCCTCTGCCGGTGCCCCCACCCCGAGAACGGAGCTCCGCGATGGCGGGGCCGGGGGGATCCGGCGGGGGCTGAGGCAGCTGGAAGGGCCGGTGCCGCAGAGCTGGAGAGGAGGAGGGAGGTAAGAGCGGTGTCGACCTGTTGGGCGAGAACCGGACCGGCTTTGTCTGGGGCTGGGCGGGGGGGGGGGGGGGGGAGAGTGGAGCGGGAGGGGTTGGGGTGAGACGAACCCCTTCCCCAGACCTCCCTCTCCTCGTTAGCATCCTCGCCCCGGTGGGGTCTGATGAATTCCCAAGATGGGGACCCTTTTCTCGGCAGCGCAAAACAATCACGGTAATAATTTCATCCTCCACAGAAGCAGCTCCTGTTGGCAAGGGCCCTTTTCCCAATTAGAAATAATCGTTTATAATTGTCTCTCATCCCCTATGGGAGCATCCTCTGCTTTGTCCCTCACTCTGCACCCACCCAGAGAGGCGACAGGCCTTGGCTCTCCTCCCTGTAAACCCAGAAGGGGAAACCAGATCGATTGATCCCGGGGGGTGGATGCAGGGCTGGCTGTGCTGCACAACCTGCACCACGGAGAAGTTTGGGGCAGCGCTGGATCCATGGGGTGTTCCCAACCAGTGTGATCTCCAGACGGGGGCTCTTTGATGGTCAAAGCCCCACACTGGGCTCTGCCAGCACTCTGGGAGCAGCTTCCCATTGGGTTTTATCACCTCCTGGGGTAGCACCAGTGGATGGGGTCATCCAGATCCCCTACGAACCATGAGATGAAGCGATGGCTCCCACTTGAAATGTGCCCCATTGGAGCTCCAGGATGAGTTCTGCCTTCAGCCTGGCTATGCTGGGGACCCTGATGTGCTCCCCCAGCACTATGGCTTCTGCATGGCCTCAGGGCCATGGCATCGCCGCTCTGCCTGATGCGTTTTAGCATTGAAGCTATTGAAGCTCGCACTTGCAGGCTCTGTTTGCAGCCCGCCCCGTCCTGGCAGCCGGGAAAGGCTGCAAAACCTCCGTGTCCCTGCAAACGCTGCATCTCGCGGTGAGATCCGACAAATCACTGTAATTGATTTTTCCCTCCCTTGCCTGCCTCGTCCTGCTGCCTCCTCGGAGGTTTCTCTCTGCAGGGCGGTCGGTGGGCGGCGGGCACGGGGCAGGCTGGCATCTAGCGACTGGCACCGGTAATGCAGAGCGGGGCCCGGAGGATGGAGGGCATTTCGGGTGGTGCCGGTGGGCTCGCTGCTGGATGCCCGGCGGTGGGCTGGGAGCTGGGATGGGGATGTACTTGGTGCCGTCTCCACCCCTGGGCTCTGGAGCAAAACCCACGAGGGCTGTCGCTCACCTGTGATCTCCCTCCCCAGACTGTCCGTGATGGGATCAGTGGGAACGGAGCGCTTCAAGGAGCTGAGCCCCATGGGGACACCTGAAGGCAACGTGGTGATGAGCTTCAGCTTCGACAGCTACCAGCTGGAGGAGGACGAGCTGCAGCGGGGCAGCCAGGCCAAGGGCGTGCTCACCTTCATGGAGCCCGGTGAGGGACGGGATGTGATGGGAGGGAGCTGCCTCTCCCTGTGCTTTTCCCACCCATTTAGGAGATCTTGGGATGGTTTCGTAGCCACAAATGGTCTGAAGTGCAGTGACATCAACTAATGTCTCTTTGGGGCTCGCTATCGCAGCTACCACAGCATCCTGTAGCATTGGGCTCTGTGGTGGGTACTCACCAGGTCTCTCCCCACACAGGCAGCTTTGGGGCTGCTATTAAAACCCATCAGCACTCAGAGCCCTCAGCTCTGCTGTTCTTCTGCCTCTTGCTAAAACACTTTCATTTCTGGAGGGACAACCTCCAGGCTGAGGATGTTTGTTCCTGAGAGCTGCAGAGCTGCTTGCAGGGCACTTAGAGCCCTGATGTCCCCACTAACATGACAGCTGTGTTCATTGCCCCACAGCTTCATTGGGTGCAGCCCAGTGACTGTGGTAGTGCCACTGCCACGTCCTCTCTCTTTCTTTCCTTCTTGGCTCAGTTTCTGAAGACCCCGAGCCGCAGGACCGATACCACGGGATCTACTTTGCCATGCTGCTGGCTGGTGTTGGGTTTCTCCTGCCATACAACAGCTTCATCACCGATGTGGACTACCTGCACCACAAATACCCAGGTAGGGCTCTGGCAGCTGCAGCCCTTCCTGCTCCCCAAACCTGGGCAGAGCCCCCACCGCCTTCCTCTCTGCAGGGACCTCCATAGTCTTTGACATGAGCCTCACCTACATCCTGGTGGCCTTGGTGGCCGTCATCCTCAACAATGCTCTGGTGGAGCTGCTGAGCCTGCACACCCGCATCTCTGTGGGTGAGCTGGGATCTCTGTGCCCCTGGGCAGCGCTGGCTTCCCATTGCCCCCTACCCACATCCATCTCCCCCCCCCTCCAGGCTACCTCTTTGCCCTGGGCCCCCTGCTCTTCGTCAGCATCTGCGACGTCTGGCTGGAGCTCTTCACCCGGCGGCAAGCCTATGCCATCAACCTGGTGGCTGTTGGGGTGGTGGCCTTTGGCTGCACAGGTATGCTGTGGTCACCTGGGACAACCTACCAGCCACCCCTCATGTCCCTTTCCCCCTACCCGGTCCCAGTGGTTCAGCTGCTGCCATAATCCCCCTCCTTCTCCCCTCTGCACCTCTCTCCTGAAGTGCAGCAATCCAGCTTCTATGGCTACACGGGGCTGCTGCCCAAGCGCTACACGCAGGGGGTGATGACAGGAGAGAGTGAGTATCGCCGTCCCACGCGTGCAGCAACCCACTGCCCCCAGCACACCATGCAGGGAGAGGCTGCCAGGAGGTCCCTAAGCTGTAGAGCTCAGTGGGACCCGGCACCAACAGCTCTGCTGTGCCACCAGGCACCGCGGGGGTCATCATCTCGCTCAGCCGCATCTTCACCAAGCTGCTGCTGTCGGACGAGAAGGAGAACACGGTCATCTTCTTCTTCATCTCCATCGGCATGGAGCTGACGTGCTTCATCCTTCACCTCCTGGTGAAGCGCACTCGCTTCGTCCGTTATTACACCTCCTGCCCCCGCAAGGCCCACCCTGAGCCCCGTGGGGCCGGCAACCATGGGACGGGCTACCGCGTCCACCATGACGTCACTGCTGAGGACATCAGATTTGTAAGCCAGGGGGGCTTCCTTCTGATCCCCAATATCCCTCCCTCTCTGGGACTCAGCACTTGTGTCCCCCCCCATCCCATGCAGGAGGATCGGCTGCAGGGACAGCTGGGATCTCCCCATGGCAGCCCGGGTCCTGAAGCTGAGCTGGCTGGCAGTGGTACCTACATGCGCTTCGATGTCCCCAGGCCCAAAATCAAGAGGAGCTGGCCCAGTTTCAGAGGTGGGTGGTGGGCTCAGGGTGAACCACACTAGTTGGCCATTATGGGGTGTTTCAACAGTGTTTGGTGGGGCAGGAGGGGCAATCAGTGGGCTTTGTGCACAAAAACGTGGGGAGAAAATACACACTGAAAAGTATGGGGACACTCCTTTGGAAGTCCTTCCTGCTTTCACCATCGTTCAGCCACAGCTGAGAAGTTGGGCTGTGCAGTGGGAGGGTTTAAGCCTCACTGCCCATCTCCACCAGCCATGCTGCTCCACCGCTATGTCGTGTCGCGGCTCATCTGGGCCTACATGCTGTCCATCGCCATGACCTACTTCATCACCCTGTGCCTCTTCCCTGGGCTGGAGTCGGAGATCCACAACTGCACGCTGGGGGAATGGCTCCCCATCCTCATCATGGCCATCTTCAACCTCTCCGACTTTGTTGGCAAGGTAGGAGGCATCGCTGCCACCGCGGTGGGGGCTCACCCTGTCCATCCCTATTGCCTTTGCACGTCCTTAGAAGGAAGAGGGGATGAGTCAACTGTGGCTCATCTGCACTCTTTGGGTGTCCAACCAGCGTGAGGTTGTCCACCAACACGGCCAACATTGGGTTCCCAAATATGGGCCTTCCCCATCCCACCTCCTCCCCGCTGCCCCATTTGGGGCGTTGCGTTGCCCTCCTCTCCCCTCCCTCAGCACGGTCTCTGCCCCTCATACAGATCCTGGCTGCCCTGCCTTATGACTGGAGAGGAACACACCTCCTTGTCTACTCCTGCCTCCGCGTCATCTTCATCCCTCTCTTCATCATGTGCGTCTACCCCAATGGCCAGCCCACCTTCGGCCACCCCGCCTGGCCCTGCATTTTCTCCCTCCTCATGGGCATCACCAACGGCTACTTCGGCAGCGTCCCCATGATCCTGGCTGCCGGCAAAGTGAGCCCCGAGCAGCGGGAGCTGGCAGGTAGGGCTGCACCATCCAGGGGCTGCCACGTGGGGTGGCCAATGTAGGGTGAGACCCTCTGTCCATCTCTGCAGGGAACACCATGACCGTGTCCTACATGACGGGCTTGACGCTGGGCTCAGCCGTGGCTTATTTTGCCTACAGCCTCACCAGTACATCCCACAGTAGCTGTTTCTACACTGAAACCTCCAACGGCTCCTTCCTGGGGGGGTACTGAGCCCCAGGGCTGGGCGATGGGGCCAGGATGGGGCCGTGCACTGCTCCTGTACCCAGTGGCACACACTGCCCACCCAGATGGTCCCTGGGCATCGTCCAGAGCTGATTCTTGGGCTGATGTCCCCCAGTGTTGTTGATCCCAATGTTCCTGGGGGCTCCCCCTGGGCAGTGGTGGTGGTGGTGGATCTTCTCTTGTTTGAGACCTTGCCAAAGGGAATGGGGAAGAGAGTAATAGGGGGCTGCTGAGGAAGAGGAGGAGGGGAGGAAGGTGGCTCTGGGCTGGGCTCTTAGTGATGGTGCTGCAGCTTTCTGCTGAGGACAGCCTGAAACCATGACCCCAACCCTTCCCTGTGTTTCAACTGCTGTATAGAAGCCCCAAGAAGGAATTAGTAAGCTTTTTTGTTCCTCTTTTTGCCCACTATTCTTGTCCCCAGATCTGTGCTGGGCTGGGGTGGGGGGGGGTTGGATTGTGATTCCCTGGGTGCTGCTTGGGGCCACTGCTGAGCTTCAACTTCTATCACATACATCAAACTGAAAGCAGATCGTATGTCATACTTGGCAACAATCCCTTCTCAGAGCCACACTGTTGGGCTGGGAACCCTGGCAGATCCTTGGCAGAAAGGCTTTGGGGTACGTGGGTGCCAGCTCAGCCAGGCAGTGGAGCCACCAAAAAACACCAGCCCTCCCCCCTCCCAAAAACAAAAGCCATGAGCTGCAGGGTACATACAGCCCAGCTGCCAGCCAGGCCCTGCTGCAGGGTTCCCCCTCCCTTCCTTGCCAACACCGCCGGGTTTAGCATTTCCTAATCAATAAAAGCTTTTTGGTTTTGCCTTTATACTTCTATTTACTTAAGGCAGCGCTTCTGCTACCTGGGGGGCAGTAGGGGCCATGTGTGCCAGCTGCCCTGGGTTCCTCGAGTCCAGCTGTGGGGTGGGGGAGGACAGGTCCATGGCAGCTGGTGAGAGGCTGGAGTGAAGCCCAGGGAGCCCAAAGGGAGCTCCTGCAGCCTGCAGAGCCCTGTGAGGGCAGCGAGCAGGAGGGGAGCAGCTGAATGGAGCAGGAGTTACTTTGGGGGTGATTTCTGAGGGCTGTCTGCACACACGGTGTGTGCAGCTCCTGGGGGCTGTGAACCCCAAAGCGCCCCCCAACACCACGCTGAGCCAGACAACAAGCAAAGCCAGCGGTTCATCAACGCACCATCCGACCTTCAGGGCTCTGTGGGGCTGCAGGGCTCTGCTCCGTGCAGTCACACCATCCACCCCAGGCTCCCATCCCAGCTCTCAGGGCCACCCCGCTGGGATCCCATCCACACCATGGGATGGGCACACGGGGACCCCACAGCGTGGTGCCCAGCTTGGGCCGTGCCCATCACCAGGGCCAGGTAAGGACTGTCAGTCAGGAAAAGCGAGACAAAGAACCATGATGCTTCGTTGGGTTGCTTTTGGTTGTTGTTTTTTTTTTTTGTGGTTTTTTTTTGTGTTTTGTGTTTTTTTCCTCAAATTAATTATTTTTTATGAAAAAAAAAAAGCTCACACTGGAGTCGTCCAACAAACAATGTCAAAACGGAGCTGTTCTCAACCAAACAGAAACGAAAAGACAAAAAAACCTGGCTCTCCTTTCCTCTCGATTGTCTGAAATATCCTTGTGTTCCATAGAAGGCAGTGGGTTTTAAGTGCTTTCTATTTAACATTAGCATAAAATCTCTCTCGCGCGCTCTCTCTCTCGCTCTTTTACAATAAGCTCACACCATTTGTACTACAGGTACAGTACACTTGGAGCGTGGGGAGGGGAGGGGGGGCCTGTTCCCAGATGGTTTACAATCACAATCCAACAGGAAGTGAAAAATAATCTTCTGAACGTCAGACTGTGTTCGTTTTTCTGCTGTTGGAGGATTGGGGGATGGTTTAGTGGGTTCAGTGGTGGCGGGTTGGGTGGTGGGTTGGGTTGGGGTTGGGTGGTAGTGGTTTGGGTTGGGTGGTGGTGGGTTGGGTGGTAGTTTGGGTTGGGGTTGGGTGGTGGTTTGGGTTGGGGTTGGGTGGTGGGTTGGTGGGGTTGGGTTGGTGGGTTGGGTGGTGTATTGGAGTTGGATGGTAGTTTAGGTTGGGGCTGGGTGGTGGTTTGATGGTGGTGGGTCAGGTTGGGTGGCGGTGGTGGTGGTTTGGGTTGGGGTTGAGTGGTGGTTTGGTAGTGGTGGTTTGGGTTGGGTTGTGATTTGGTGGTGGTTTGGGTTGGGTAGGTTGTGGTGGTGGTTTGGTGGTGGTGATTGGGTTGGAGTGGTGGTTTGGGTTGGGGTTGGGTGGTGGTTTGGTGGTGGTGGTTTGGGATGGGGCTGGGTGTTGGGTTGGGTGGTGATGGTTTGGGGTGTTTTTTTTTCCTTTTCTTTGTTTTTTTCTTTTTTAGAATATCATAACTTGGTTTTTTTTTTTGTCTTTTTTTTTTTTTTTTTTTCTTTCCCCTCACAGTTTTAAAAAGTTTATATTTATATATATATATTTATATTTATATTTATAATTAAAAAGTTGAATCCATTTAAAGATTTATAATACAGGAGGACTAAAGAGTCTTTTGGTACATTAAAACTGTACAGGTTCGAACCGTCACTATCCGCGGTGCCCGGGGCAGAGGTGGGACAGCGCAGCACCATTGTGGTTCTATCTGAAGTCGAGGGGTGACTGTGCAGGGACACCCAGGCCCCCAGGGTCTGGTACGGAGCAGTACTGGGGTGGATGATAGTTTGCAAGCTGTCCAAGCTCTCCCCACCAGAGCCTGGGCTGCTGCTCCCGGCCGAGCGGAGCTGTGCTCCGCATCCCAGCGCTGCAGTGCGAGTCGACAGTTGCAAAGATCAGTGCGTCTCTTGGGGGTTTTTGTTTAAGTGCAAGGATGTTGCATCGTTCTGTTCTCCTCCGGCGTCCCCCCACCTTGCTGTGCTGGCCAGCTGTGGAAATGCTGCTTCACATCCTGTCCCTGTTCCTTCAAATGAGAGGCTTCCAGCCAGCTGACTGCTCCATGCAGGTGTGAGATGTGAAGCTGAGTGAGCAGTGATAAAATCCACTCCACCATGGGAGGCACCCCCTGACCTCCTCTGCCTCCTCTGCTCCAAGCACCAAAGCAGCGTCTCCCAGTCGTTTCCTTCCCTGCTTCTCCGCACTCTCACATGGAGCTCTTCGGCAAGCATCACCCTTTTCTCACTGTGCACTTCCTCCTCTATCTCCTTTTTGGGACAGGAGAGAGTGGGAAGGGGGACTCAGCCCATCTGGGGCAATGGGAAAGCAGCACTGCAGGTGTGACAGGGGCTCACCTGGCACCTCCAGCCTGGAGGACCTCCTGCCATCTCCACGGCGGGGCCAGCGCTGCCCTTCTGTGCTCCACTGCTGGGCAGGGAACTGCAAAAAGGTGCCGGGAGGATCGAGACGAGGCGCTGAGAGAGACTCATCTCCTTTCTCTTTCACCCTGTCCTTCCTAAAGGGTCATGTGAAACAAGCAGGGGATATAAGGACGGAGAGGAACGTACGCAGAAGGTCAGCAGGTGTCCTTCCACATACCAGCGGCTTCTGAGTGACTGATGGGGGCAAATGACACAAAAGGGATCCCTCCTGCTGGGGGGTCCCGCTGGTGAAATGATCATGAGACCCATGTGCTTTCCAGGACCAAAAGGAGGAAGGGAGAAGCTGGTCAAGTGTCACCTTAATTAAAGCCACTTCCTGAAGATTCTCGAGGCTCACACACCACCGCTACCACCAGCATCTTCCATGATTGCTGTAACCGCTTTCCCAACCCCTTTCTTCAGCCCTCTCCTTCCTCCCCATGTCTCTCGCACTCTCCTGTCTGTAGTGTGACACGGAAGTCATGAGCTTTGAAAGAAACAATCATGTCGTCTGAACAGGCACGTCCTCAGGTTTGTCCTGTCCCTTTCCCAGGGCTGGCACGTGCTCCCTGGGCGGTCAGCAGATGACAGGGACCCCGTCAGTGTTGAAGATCATGCCCGTAGTGGGCTCATAGGTCCCTGCAAGGTAGTAGAGGTCCTCGCTGTCTTGATATTTCTTAGTCTTTAGCATCTGCTCATACTGATCCAGACCAACAACGAGACACTTGTGTGAGATGGTCTGGACATCGTTTTCATCCACGTGAGAAGACTGATAGAGAGCTCGCTGCATTACAGGAAGGGGAAGAGGCAGACAGAAAGGAGTAATTAGAACTCTCAGCAATTAAAGCATCATCTGCAATACACAGGAAAAACATCCACCGGACTACCCAGGGCTTGTGCTCATGCAGAAAACCCCAACCATCCCCACTATGAGCCCAGGCAGGGACACTGGGAACACCAGGGGGCTGATCCTATGGGCAGCGTGGATGTGATCAGTCCTTTACACCAAACCCGAGCCCTTGTGCACAGCCAGCTCCCACAGAAGGAAACCACAGCTGCAAAGTGTGCTGACCGGGCAATACAGAGGCCTGGAGTTTATCATCTCCATTTCAAGGATGTAATTGCAAAGACAGAAGTGTTGGTTGGGGGTCCACTGCTCCTCCCAACACCCAGCACCAGCAGCTATTCCCATCCTCCTAAATACACCCATCCAAAGTCCTTGAAACTGCAGTCTCAACAACTGAGCTAAAAGTAAAAGCCAGTGAAGGTCAGAGGCTTTTCCCCAGCAGCAGCAGTTGTGCAGTCGCAGCACCAACCTCCATGAAGTCCTTCCTCTGGTTGGATGCCTGCAGAGCTGTGGACAGACTCCTGCCTGATTTCTGATCCCAGCGCTATGCCCAGAAGGAAAAGAGAAAACAGAAATAAGAAAGCAAATTAATTGGATTTTCCATGTTATCATCCCCTGCCCACCACAGTGCCTTTATCATCTCAGCCCCACCCAAAGGTAATACGAACTCACAGCACCCTGTGCACTACTGTACAGAGATGCGAAAGTCCACATTGCCAAGCACCAGGCTAGCAGTTTTACACTGCGCAAAGTCCTGGTCTGACCCTTAATAAACTCTTTGTGGACTGACACACACGACTATTACCAAGTGGAATAACAGACACCCTTCCCTGGATCGAGGGACATCAGCCTTGTCCACAGCCACAGCATGAAATGATGGTTTTGCCCCCATTAGGGTTCTAGCAATGACCCAGGCCATACTTCTCCTTGTCCTCAGGGGATGAACACAGACATGCAGCTTTGCAGCCTCCTCAGCAAAGGCAAGTAGCCTACCTTGCCTTCATTGAGTTTCTTCCCAGGGTTGGTTTCCTCTGGGTGATAAAACCATTTGACTCGGACCACCATGTTGTTCCCCCATGACTCCCACATGCTCTGAATCCGGCCAATGTAGGGCAGGTTGGGGCGGCCAGCTGAGAGGAAGACCGCACAGTCTCCGATGCGAATGATCTCCTTGCCCCGGACAATGGCCTTGTAGAAGAGCTTCCTGGCCTTCCCTTTCATTCCTCGTCTCTGCCAAGAGAGGATGACATAGGTGAGCATCTCAGGTTCCCCTCATCCTACATCCTGCCCTTTCCTGCTGGCAGAGCCGGACCCAGCCTGGTAATGACACAGCCACCACCTCACCAGGACAACTCCACAGCCTCAGCACTACACACTAATGGAGAATCAAAGATGGAGCCTGTGATGGTCTTCAACCACCAGGTCAACTGCATTCCCACAAGAAACAGGACAGAGAGACAGGCCATTTGGGACAGCTCCCCGTGACACAGTGAAGGCCAACCCCAACCTCCTTGCTACCTAAGCAGGGGACACATTACAGCAGTACAGCCAACCCCAAATGGAAAGGCTTCCTTTCCCAGGCAAATGGGAAGGACTTTTGCTTACCTGCGTGGGCTTCCCAAACCACTTCCACAGCTGCCGTGCAGGGAGGAAAGCAGCGATCTTGGGCCTGTTCTCCACCGACGGCAGCCGCTGACGCTTGGCCAGCTCCTTGGTGGTGGGCAGGTGGATGCCCTCTCGCTTTTTGGGCCTGCTCTTGTTGCCGCTCTGCTGTGCCGCCGGCTGCTGCGCCGGCTGCTGTGCTGGCTGCTTCTGGCTCTGGGGGTGGGAGGATGCCCGGGATTTCCCTGTCTGTTTGGTCTGCTTGGGAGGAAGGGTTTGCTGCACTGAGGAACTTGGCTGGGCCTCAGCTACTTCATCATCAGAGCTACAGGAGGAGTCTTCATCTGTAGTGGAGGAGGAAGAGGAGCTGGAGCTTGATGAGGAGGAGGTCGATGAGGCGGAGGAAGAGGAGGAAGAGGAGGAGGAAGAGGAGCTGCTGCTAGAAGAGGAAGAGGAGGAGGAGTTGGAAGAAGAGAGAGGAGTGGATGCTCTTGAGCTGGTTGAGCTGCTGTCCTGAGCCTCCCCTCGGTTTTTCTCAGTCTCCTCTTCTCCCTCTGACTCAGAGCTGCTGTCGCTGCTGTTGCTCTCAGACTCCTCTACGGCTGCTGGCGCTGCTGCCTTGTCTTCCTGGTCCTTTGAGGCAGTGAGGCTTTCTGCCGAGCCATCAAACTTTCCCCCAAAGCTGGCAGGGTCTCCCTCAACTGCTTTGGCTCTCGAGGATTTCTGCTTGCCCTCTGCACCCACTGCAGGTGAATAGCCCAGCCCCAAGAGACTTTTGCCATCTCTGCGACCAGCCAGACTCGAGTCCTCCAGCATCCTCATCGCCTCCTTCATCTTCTTTGTCTTTGGAGACATCACACCCTCATGGTCCAGCTTGATCAAAATTTCATTGTCATGCTTCCTCTGAGCCTTGACCATGGTGCCAAATTCCTGTGCCTCTTCTGTGGGCCTCCCTTTCTTGGCCTTGGCTTTCGATGCTGAAGCATCACTGGAGCCAAAGGCTGCCAGTGTTCCTGGAAGGTCACTGTAGGGCTCTGTGCTGAGGATGCTGCCAAACACAGCAGGCTGGTAAGTGGGTTGTGGGGGGCTATGCAGCTTAGTGGAGATCTTCATTTTACTGGCTTTTGACCGCTTTTCCTCTGTGGGGGCAGGAGACCCTCCAGCAGGCAGTGGCTGAGATTTTCGTGACCCCTTCACACTTGATTTGCCCAGGCAGGCTGGCTTCTCAGGGATTGAAGAAGCACCAGGTGAAGGCTCTGCCTGATCCTTCTCTTCAGGCTGGGAAGCCTCTTCTGCAAAGGGGAAGAAAAACACAGGCATGGTGTTACCCGCTGAGACTGGTACTAATAGGTCAGACACAGACAGACATCAGTTCCAATTAGTCTCTGAATTGTTCCTGACTGCTTAAGGCTCCCTGCAGAGGCACACAGGTCCTCACTATGCAAGGGCTCTCTCAACTCCAGACCTAGCAGTGGTGACAACCTACCAGCTTTTGCCTTGATGCTTGGCTTTCTCCCTCGCCCTTTGCCCTTTGATGCAGGCTCTTCTGACCCCAGTGTAGCTCCTTCTTTTCCTTCTCCAGCATCTTTGCTGGATTTACGACTGCGGCGCTTGGTGCTGGGTACCAAAAGGGCTGGAGAAGGCTCAGCACCTGGAATAGATTAAAGAGATTGTTGAAAAGCAGTAGAACAACATGCACAACAAAGACATGGGAAACCTGTCCCTCCCAGTGTTGCTATAGAGATTTGGCCTTTTTACCCAGAGGGTCATGTGCCACCCCCGGTTTGTACATCCATAATTGATGGTGCAGCCTTTGTGATTGAAAGTCTGCCCTAAAATCAGTGAGGAAGGTGGTTCCAAACTCCCTACATTTCATAGTGGGAAGCATCAAGAAAGAAACGGAGCAGAAAGACTCACACTGGATCTTGTAGTCAGGTGGGAGAAGCCGGATATGAGACAGTGGGATTCGTCCTGTGTCCCCATCATCAAACTCTACTGTGATGAGATCGCCATCTTCCTCCAGATCCAGGGTTCCTGTTGGTTGGGAGAGCAAAAGAAGCTGTAACAGACAAACTCAAGAGCACAAAACACTTGCTAGGAAAGCAGAGACTCAGAGGGAGGCATGGATCCTACACTAACTCCAAAACATCCCATTTCCTACATGGTTCAAACAGAAAATCGCTCATAATACTAAACCAGCCCACACAGTGCAGAATCTGCCTGTCAAAAGCACAGAGAAGAACTACTGCAGTGTGACATCCCTCACCACCTCCCTGTTTCCCTTCTCTTCCTGAAGTATTTTTTTATTTTCACTGCAGTATCTTTTATAACCTGCATTTTTCAACTACTCTCAGCAAACAGCAGAGTTCCTGTAACAACATCAACATTCCATGTATCTGGTAAGTAATCCTTCCTTTACACATACAAAGCATGACCAAGAGCCTAAAAGCAAGACCAGTCACAGCACAATTGTCCAGGCTTTTTCACTGGCCTTTCTACCAGGCCAGATGGGGGAGACATCATGAAGTAAAGTGTCAGAAGCATGTGAATGGCAAAGTGATACAAAACCTCCACAACCTCTGCAATAATTGGTACCTCGACTGGAGATAATTCTGACTTTCTGAAATGTGTCAAGTTTCCCCAGTATTTTAAGCTCCTAAATCACTCAGACCCCTTCCCACCAGAGCGTGGCTCCTGGATCATAAGGTGCTACCAAATCAGCATCAAGTTGGGCATGACCAGGAAGAAATGAGCCAACTGCTGACACTCACAGCAGACCTCAGGACTATCCCAGACAAGCCTGACATCCATCAGGACATTCAAGACAGAGACATCCCTGGCTCACAGCAGCTGGGCAGCCTTACCTCGGACAACCGTCCCTGGGTAGAGGCAGCGGTACTGCTGGCTCCAGTAGGCTGCAATCCTTGTGCCCTCGGGCAGAAATCGCACTGAAGGTGGCTTCACATCAATGATCTGCTCAGGGCAAAAGGCAAGCGATTACTGATACTCTTGGCACCAGCACAGATCATCCCATCACATTCAGCATGTAGCAAACCAGATCTGAAGAAGACAAGAGACAGTTCCCCCGCTGGGAGACGGCCTCCTGCCTGCACACATAACAGTATGAAGGACTATTCCTGTTAGTGGGGACCTCCACACCAGTGGGAGCTCTGCCCAGATTGTCTATGTGGGCAGAAACAGGGCACTCCTGCAGCCCAAGACAGTTAGCCACTTCCACCCCAGAACAGGCCCAGGCACCAAGAACAGGCACCAACTGGCCTCACATACCGCTTCCTGCAAGAGCTGCTCCAGGCAGTAGATATGGGGTCTGTTTCCCCTCTCGCCTTCTACCACCACACGGTATCTGGAACATAAAGGACCCGATTAGACACAGCATGTGGAAGAGATCACCTGGATCAGATAACACCTCCCTGAGCCCTGCCACCAGTCAGTTGTGAAGATTTAATGAAAAGTAATTAGATTTTCCTGAGCACTGATAAAACAGAATGAACTCTCCATCCCTCCCTACCAGACTGACAGTTGCTCTCCAGACATCTCTGCACCAAAATCTATCCCTGCATCAGATACCTCCCCTTTCATCAGCAGAGCCTGGGCAGATACAGCAGCCCCACAACTCACATGTCAGGTGAATGCACGGTCTTGACATGTCCAGCATACAGCAGCTTGTCATCCATGGGGATGAGGACACGCAGGCCATCCTTCAGCTCATCTTTGTCAATTATGCAGGAGCGGGGAGCTGTGAGGTGTTGCAGCAAGGTAGGGATTAGAGAACACCACAGAGGAAAAAGCAACCGCAAAGGGAAAGGGAAATCTCATTTCCCCAGCATGACCCTCCCCTAGGAAAGGACCAGCAAGCCCTTCACAGAAATGTACCCTTCTTGGTAATAACAATATGTCAGCAAATGAAAATAGGACAGCTCAGGGTCTGGGCTTCATCTAGATGTCAAACAGAGTTGGCAGCTCTGAAGAGGCTTGTACCTGGCAAGCCAAATTGACTGTAAAAGTGTTTTCTCCACCCCAAGGAAAGATTCATGGCTTTGGATAAGGAATGTATGAGAGCAGCACAGCCCTCCCCCAAGCAGCCCTGGGAAATGGATCCAGCTCTGCTACTTGTACAATTAGCCCTCCCAGCCCCCCTGCCCTTACCTGGTGTGGGTGGCCGCTCGACAAGCATGCTCAGTGGGATGTTCTCATCCTCTGAGAAGCTGCTATCTTGGTTGGGTTCAAAATCCTCCTCCGCTGCCATGCTCTCCATGAGCTTGCTGACAGCTCCTCCTTTTCCTCGGTTCTGCAGGAGAGCAAGCAGCATGTCAGCTGGATGCCAACCAGCAACAGTCCGATCCCATCTCACCTTCCTCCAGCAACAACCAACCTGAGGATATTGGGACAAACTTGTCTCCATCCTCACTGACGTTAAAACAACAGAAAGCCAAGTAAATAGACCCAAAATTGTTTTCTGACTAAAAAATAAAACTGTTTCACTGGGTTTCCTGCCAAGCATCACTGACAGCTGAGCAAAAGCCATTTCACATATCCTAGCCACATCTCACTCCTGCAGGCTGGGAGAGGTGCCAAAGAGCAGACAGCTGTAGCATTGCTCTGCGCTCACCACCCCTCTGCAAAGAGCCTGTCTTCACTAAACATGCAGCAGACACCACTCTTATTTTGTCTCAAAGCCTCACAATTCATTTCTTTCTGTTACACACAGACCATAAGCATTACACTCAGAAATCACGTAAGAAGATGCAGTAATGTGTGTTACGATAGTGTTACTTCTGTCCGCTCATTAATTTGGGGCATGAACCCAACTGAACACTAGATGGTAGCAGCAGGCACTGTTCTTCCTGCTAGCCTTCCTGAGAATTTAGGCTTCTCAAATTTTGCCTGTCATGCACCAACAGTTTGCATTCAGTATCTTCCCTGCCTCATACTGCAGCAGTCCAAGGAAAGAGCAGGGCTCTGCCGACCATCTTCCAGCTCATGCAGTCCAGAACCAGTCACTCACCTCCTTTTTAACCTCCTTGGCTTTCACCTTGGCTTTGCTCTTCTTGGTGGAGCCCAGGGCGCTGGCCAGGCTGACTCGAACATCAGATGGGGAGCTAGGGATGCCAGGAGGAGACATGGACGAGGAAGAGGAGCAGCAGGGTGCTTCTTTACCCTTTTTCCGCTGCCAAAAACAAAAGTAAACACCATCAGTGAAGATCCAGGCCTACAGAGAGGAAGGGTAGAGCAAAGCAGGCCATTCACAGTCAGCCAGCAATTCACTGACATTCTATGTCTCCCAGCTTTGCATTCAAGCTTCACAAATTTCAGTAAGAGTTTCTCATTACCCCAGAGAGCAGTTCCTGCCCATCAGCCCTTCCTTTAAAGAGCTCCAAGAAGATCCCAGCTGGCTTCATGCCTCAACTAACCTGTCTAACTTTTCCCACTATCACTGATCCATCATTATATGAACCCGAACCAAAAGCAGTTGAGCTTTCAGCCGAGAGGAAGAGTCAGCAACCAGGAGAAGATCACTGCCACTACCAGCCAAGAAAGACCCTCCAAAGGCACCGTGAAGATGTCAAGGGGGACATGGGCAGCCAAACAGAATGTGGACTCAATCCTTCACTTGTCTAGTGGAGCCCATCACCCTCCCTCCCTCCATCCTGAGCTCCCAAGCGTCCCACATCAATGCTGCGAACATGTTCCCCACCTTGCTTAGCTCCTTCCTGTCTTTCCCCTTGCTGCCCTCCTTTTTGGGACTCATGGGAGCCCCCTTTCCACAGCGCCCCGGCTTGGAGACAGGAGTGGAGCTGGCAGGTGCCGTGGGGGTCAGCATGGCTGAGGATGTGGTGGCATCATGGAGGAAGATCCGTTCACTCCGGCGCCGGTTCCACAGGTCATCATCGCTGGCCTCCAGCCCAAACTCAAAGCTCAAGTCCTTGGGGGACTTGAACTTCTTCAGCTTGCGGCCTTTTTCAGACCCAAGCTTGGCCTTGTCAGCACTTCCAGACCCGGGCTCGAGGCTGCTTGGGGTCTGGCTTGACGGGATGCTGCTTGTTTCCAGAGACCCCTTCTTCCCCCGCAGCAATCCTGAGGGTGACTTCTTCCTGATCTTGATCTCACTCTCTGAGTCAGTGTATTCAAACTCCGTCCCTAGATGCAAAAGATTCAATCATCAGTCAATTCTCTGGCTGAGCACAAGAGGAGCCAAGCATGGCTAGAAGCTTTTGGACTCCATGGGAGATGTCAAGCCTGTTCAACAGCGCTCTGGTATCCCACTTACAAACCCTAGCACCCTTAAAACATTCTCTAGCCCTCCACAAAAAGGAGCTGCTCACTTGAAGGAAAAGTACAAACCCCACATACTGAACTTTCCTACCTTCCTGGGAGAGCTTCTCTCCAGCCCCACCTTTATTTCTGGAGAAGGATCTCTTTAATGAATTGAAGCAACCCAGATTTCAAGCTTATTTTTCTCCTGTTGGCCACAGACACCACAGTGATATTTACAGGCTCAAATAACTGCCTTGAAGTCAAAACAGGTAAACGATCCTTTGTCTGTGGCAGATGGAAATCCCCTCACACTGGCCATTACTGGAAATACTGCAGTAACACCAAGATATTGACCACCTACAGTGTTTCCCCTCTTCAAAACCTGATAAAGGAGAGTAATATCATACACCTCCAGAGACAGAAGGGAAACTGAGGCAGCACCCAACTGTTGGTGTGACACTGTCTGAGGTTGACAGAAGTTATTCTAAAACCCAACAGCGAGCAGCTCCATAAGATAACTAGCATGTGCAGGAGAGCCTTAAGAAAGGAATTCCACAACTAAACAGCATGGGTAGAAGAAAATGTGCAAAGCATAGGCATAGAGAGACGACATCTTATTTCAGTCCTTCTCTTTTAAATATGCTCACTTTCCTGGGTTAAATGCAGCCTGCAGGAACCAGCTCACCTCTTCTACCCAAACAGTCTCCCCTGAGACAGCCCCAGCACAAAAAGAGCCAGTCTGTCAAAATCAAAGCTGGCAATGCTCAAGATGAAAAGCCCTTTGGAAATTACAGCACCCGTTCTCCTCTGTCACTGCTGCCTGAGACAATTTCTAGATGTTTCCAGTTTCAAGGAGGGCAGGTTACAAGGCGATAAATTCTTAAGCGAGGCTGTTGGAACAAGTTGGCAAAAGCCTAATATAGCATGGAAATGGTGCTAAAACAAGCTGGGCTCCCAAAGAAGACATCATTTTCCATTCTGAGGCATGCTATAAATTCCATTATCACTTAATAAATATTAATAGAGAATTTATAAATGGAGCCCATATAGATCTGTCTGACTGGGAACGATGTCACCCAGGGGCATTTGTGCAGCAGGGCATGGGAAGGAGATGAAATAAAACTCCAGTTCCTTCTAACACTGAAACCGAGAGACAGGGACAGAGGCACAGAGCCTGGCACAGCAAACAGATGAGCAAAGGAACTCCTGCTTTGAGTCCTTCTGTGCAGTTTCTATGGGGACACGGATGGGATGACCAAATTTAAGAGTTAAGAATTCTTAAGAATCAAGTTTTCTTCTGTTTTGATGTCTCTGCTTTTCTTGGGTGCTGAAAATCAGCTGCATTTAGCACGTGCTTCCTTCCCCAAAATGCAGCAGCGTTCTGTCTGAGGGGACACCTCATCCCACTGTTAGCGTGACTGTTAAGGGTTTGCCAGGCAGGAAAAGAGGAAACTCTGAGGAAGCCGCAGGCAACTGCCCCTAGGGAAGCCACAGCTGCAGCTGCTACAACTGCCATTCTCATGACCGCTTCTTCTTTTCTTGCCAAACAGTGAACCCGCCTTCAGTATTAAGTAGCCAAAAGCAAGGACATGTCCGGATAAGAATCTGCTTTCCTGCAGCGCAGCTGATCCTGAACCTTCCACCTTCTCCCCTGGCACAAACCCTGAGCACACGACTCACCCATCAGGCTCTGTCGCTCCTCCTTCTTCTTCGCCTTCTGCTTGGCCTCCAGCTGGATGATGGAAAGCGGAGGGGGAACGATGGGGCTGGGCATTGCGCTGGCAGCAAACCTCGCTAGCAGGCCCAGGCCACTCTCATCAAGAGCAGGTGACGAAAGCCTGTCGGTGCTGTCTGTCCCATAGTCTTCCACCTCTTCCTCCTCTTCTTCATCCTCCTCCTCCTCTTCCTCTGAGCTGGAATCTAGCACGCAGAAAAGAAGAGGCCTGTTATAAATCTTGCGGAGCTGAGCATCAGCCACATCTCCACCCTGAATCGACAGCTCTGCTCTGCACTGCCCTGAGCAGCACTGAGCCATCCCTGAGCTAAGCCAGAAGGTGCTGGCCACAGACACACACATCTTTGTGGTCATACAGCTGGCATCACCCTGCCTTCCACCACCCATAGGGGACACGGCAACACAAGGTATGGTAGAGGACTCATCCAAGGCAGGGAAGGGAAAAGCAAGGTGTCGAACAGGAAGCCACGCACCCCTTCCCTGCAGCTTTCAGGAGGAATTAAAAGCTTAACTTCTTCGAAAATCCCAACCCTGGAGCTGTGGGATTCCCCTCCCACCCACCACTTCTTCCTCCGTAACAAAATCCATTAGTGTAATCAGAACCAGAGCTCAGGATGGAAGGGGAATACCAGAGATCAGCCTGCATCGCGGCAGGAGGCGGGGAGGACATGGAGAGGAGAAGGGACAGGAGGCAAAAGTGCAAAGAGAGGGGGAAGGAGGGAAATAATAATTTGAAAGTGATGGATTTGGAATGCAGAAGGAGGAAAATTGTATCTGCAGATGAAAGGACACAGAGGGCGAAAATGACATTTACGGGGAGCAGGCTTCAGCAGTTAGCACTGGAGATGGCAACGAGAGTGTTGAAACGGTCTGCCTCAAAACTCTCTTTGCCTTTTGCTTCCCTCTCTACAGCTCAGGAAAAGCAGAGAGCTGCCCACAGCCCCACGTGGAACTCTGGCCAAGAAACCAGCTTGGGCTGGCACTGAGCTGGGGCTTTCCTGTACGATGTGTGCACAGCAGGAACATGGGGCAGATGCTCTGAGAGGGGTATCGCTCCCTTCCCAACAGCACATCCCGAGGGTCTGCCCATCAGCCCAAAGGCAATGAATTTTAAATCCATCTCATCCACAGTTTAGTGCTGGTGAGAGTCACTGCGCAAACACCGCACACAAACACACACACAAACGAGCACATACACACGTATATATGTGGTCTTTCTAACTGCAAAAGCTAGGTCTGGAAAACATGAAGGCTTAAATAAGATCACTGAGGCTGCTGAGAGATTCCCACCACTAGCAGGAGCCCTGCTCTGCTCCCAGAGCCTCTGCTGCCCACCAGCGCCTGCCAGCTGGCCAAATGGGAAACCAGATCCCTTCAACATCAGCTGCAACGAAGATGAAAATCCTTTTCTTTCCACTGGTGCCTTCGGGGATAGATAAAAATGTTCTCGACACTTGGTTGTTAAAAAGAAAAATGCAGTAACACGAGCGTTATTTTTCCACTTCGGGTTGTTTTTCATGACTTCGGAAATAGCAGGGATAGCAGAAAGCACTGCTCTCATCCTTGTGTTCTATCCAATGAAGTAAAGGGTGGCACTTTTGTTAAACAGCATACATCAGATGGCTGCAGAATACTAATGGCTGGCTGCACAGAAAGCCCTTCCACAACCTCAGTGGCTCACACGATCCTTTTGATAGAGAACTGCTGCTAACCCAACGGACCTGCAGTGAATACCAAGACATCCACAGCCATCTTCACTCCTTGCACAAAAATCACATGCAAGAAAAAAAACCAATCCACGGCAAATTAGGGTCGGATTCCTTCCCCTAACACAAGAAGGGGCACAACGGTTGCTTTTTGCTTTTCTACCATGTTTTGCAAAGAATGAAGCACATCCAGGTGAACTTGGTTATTCTGAGATGCAGAAGCCACCTGCTTGCAAGGAGCAAAACAGTGCCTGAGTTCCTACATCAGCTCTGTTCCACTCCAACGTGGGATGCCCTACTCCAACAAGTGCCCCTTACTTGAGACTCCATCCATGCATCCAACCGGGCTCTGAATTCAGTATTTCTCTGCAAGATCAGCCCACACAGCCCTTCCTGCTAGAGCCTGAGAGCCAGGAAAGCAGAGCAGTAAAGAAAGAAGACAAAAAATGAGGATGCTTTGCAGGGAAACCCCTTCACAACCTGTCCCATGTGAATACCATGAAGCAGTGAGCACACTCAGTGCTTAGAGACTCCTCTTCCATCCCAGCCAACGTGGGCTCTGCAACCACAAGGGCACAAGGGCACTGAGCAGCTCCTGTATTTCAGAAGCACCGAGGTGAAGCAGATTTAAAAGGCAGGTTGAAAGCAGCCATTACTCACACCACAGAAAACGTACGATGCAATAACGCACCCAGCAGTTATTCTAACCTCCTCCAAATATACGGTGTCACACTATGGAAAGGCGACCAGAGACAGTCTCCTGTCAGCATTATTAGCAAAACACTTATATTTCTACCTGCAGGAGATTCAACTTGCAGCATGGAAAAAAAAAGTCCGCATTAAGGCACATTCACAGCCTTCACTCACAGCTCCATCCCTCCCCACCACAAGGGCAGCTCTTGCTCACTCTGCTCCTCTTCCTCCTGATGTGCCCAGAGACAAAAACAGCAGAAGGAAACCAGAACAGCACATCTGGGGCTTCCCTCCAAACCCACTTCTAAACCGAGTCCCCACATTCCTAGTCCTGGTGGCAAAGATATCCCTGCTGGTTCTCTGCAGCTCACTGCCATGGCTGAGTCCCACTCCTGCTGTGGCCAACCCATCCATGGGCCTAAAAGCAAGCACGCACAGATGCTTTTGCACAACCAAAGCCTTCATCTTTTCACCTGTCAAGAATTAACAGAGGGACAAAAAAAACATTCTGAAATATCCTATTCTTTTCCACCCCACCCCCTTCCTCTTCCTGTTGTAATTCTGTAAACACTCAGCAAGGGTGAGGAGAAAACACATCAAGTGAAACATTCCTGCCATCATGAAGAGTGTGTATATGTGTGCACACACCCACACACCCAATCACACGTACGCATACAATCCTGCAGCCAAAACAAACCAGAAGTCATACTGAGATGCTGCTAAAGCCAGACAAACTCAAGTCAAAGGTTTCCGTTTTTATGCCCCGAAATGTTCACCTGCAATTCAATTCAGAACCAAAACCAATTGAAAATACTGAACTTTTTTTTCTTTTTTCATGGCATTTTTCATGGCATTTTACTGTAGGAGAGGAATAAATGAGGATGAGATCAGGTAAGCAGTTTGGTTTTTACAGACTGATGTAACAGGACGGACTGAGGGGAAGGGATGGGGAGGAAAGGCTTGGGAAGGGGGGAGAGGGGGGGGGGAGTAAAAACAGACACTTAGAAGAGTCATTTCACATTGTAAACAAAAATAGCATGATTTTTTCATAACACCAAGCAGGCCTACAGCATACAAAGCAGGCTAAGTACAGGCAGACTTTAGACAGCTCCTGGGTCATTGACATCTGATTGGTGTGATCGGTCCAAACTCTGCAGGTTGCCTATTTCCAAATCTCCAATTTAAGATTGTCCTTCATTGATGCTTTTATTTTTAACTCCAAACAAACCAATTCTCATCTTTTGTAGATTTTTTTTTTCCTCCATGTGTGCTGCGCTGTTGACTCCAGAAGTGCTTATTAAAAACTGCTCCGATATTACAATGACTGCACGGGATTGGTTGCACAGGGAAATGGTTATCCACAGTGCTTGGAAAACAGGGCAGAAAAACATTCTGTCATTTCTTTCAAAGGGACATAATCATCCTCCAAGTCTGGGAGAGAGGGGAAGAAGGCATTCACCTCCCCAGGGAAACAGTCCATTGAGAAGAAAAACGTGGGTCTTTGGCCATGGGAGCTTCATGGCATTCCCTCTATGGTCCCTCTATAGTGTCAGCCTCTCCCGGCAGTTTCCTCTCCTAGATCACTGGATGAAACAACAGAGGCTTTGCTCATTATCCTTAACACCAGTGCTACGTTTGGTCAGCAAGAAACCTCTGTGTCCCTACAACTATCTCAAGGCAGACAAAAACAAGTTCTCCTGCAGCCAGTCCTGCATCTGAGGGCTGTGACACCCACCACCCCAGCAGCAAGCAGTCTGCATCGTGGCCCAGGAAATCTTTCAGCTGCATAGAGGCAGAGCCTTTGCATGCAATTCTGTGCCTTCTCATCTTGGATCTATCCTAAATCTATTCCTCTTTGCTCGGATAAGGCGTTCTCCGTGTGTAAATCAAACAGCAAACAGGAAAGCATTTCTGGAGTCCTCAAACACAGACACTCAAGCAAATCTTCCATGCCAGACTCTACATGGACAGAGGAAAGTCAAAAGTGGACAGCGATCATCTTGCAAATTATAACAGAAAGAAACCAAGAGAATGCAAAGATCTACGTGTCATTATTCACGGAGGTAACATCGAAACATCTGAGGCTGACAGATGACATAAAGAAAATTATTTTGCCTACCTACATAACAATGGTCAAGGTTCAGGTTCATGGTTAGTGACCCTCGCTGAGAAGTGTCTGCCCTACAACCAGCCAACCACTTTGCTTCTTTAGTGCAGCGTGAGAGCAAATGCAAGAGACCGACACAGACATTCAAAGCATCATGGATAGGGGCAGGGGTGAAAGGGTTGGCCAAGCAGCTGCAAGGAGAAAGCGAGCACTTCTAGAAAAGCTGAGGTTATTAATCGGTTTAGTATCAGGGAAAGCCATTAGAAACCCTATTACCCAAATATCCCTTCAAGAAATGTTTCTGACAAAGAACTCAACAAAAATAATAATAATAATAAAATCAAAAATCATTTTGAGGAACAAACAGAACTATAACCAGTAATCCCTCCCAACCACCCCCCTGTGCCCACACCTCCCACCCCCGGAGGTTTTGCATCTTTTGGTTTCCCCCCCATTAAATGACACCTCGGAGGGATTTAAAATGCCTTTCCCCATTTGATCCAGGATTCCCAACCTCCTCCCGTTTCCCCCTCCCTTCCCCAGACTTGATCCCATAAAACCGGGATAGCCATGTTTGAAAAAAGGTTACTTGAAAAAAAAAACAAATCAACAAAGCTAAACTAGGGCCAAGGTACCCATCTGCCATCCGGAGCAAAACCAAAAAGCAAAGCCCCAAAAACTCAACAACTTAACATCAAAAAGGGAGCGACAGCCTCAAAATTTCCAACAGCAGCAAAAGAAACAAAGAAAAAGATGCAGAAAGAAACAGGGAAGAGATGTCAAGCTGAAGGGAAGTAACGCAGACTCTTCATGGAGATGTGGCAAGCTCTCCCTTACACGAAATCCACTGCCCCACAACAGTTTGGGTTCTCTGAGGAGTAAATCTGATCTCTTTGGAAACAGGCTTCTTTTTAGTTTTCTTTTAGATGCGCTGGTGGGTCCAGCCCAGAGTCACATCAAATTACATCAGCATTCTGCATCTTTCTGCTGTTTGAAATATATGTTGGGGTTGTTTGGTTTGGTTTTTTTTTTAGCTCAAATTGCCTTTCTTTGGAGGGCGGGTTTGGAGGGAAGAAAAAACAGGTGTGTGGAGGAGATTAAGATCAAAAACTAAGAATAACAAAACCAAAGCAAAACTACCCAGCCCCGTTTTCAATTAACAACTGAGCAGTGTGAGACGCTAAAAGGCTTTTGCTGTGCTGCATGCAGCTCTGCTCCGTAACGCAGGCGATAACAACCAGGGATGCTCTTGCTTAGCATTCAGCCCAGACGAGCTACTTTCTTTTGGGAGCTGAGGGCTCATTAAAATGACCTTTCCCCATGATTATTATTTAATGAGTGCGCTCTAAAACAGAAACCCCTTGTGTCTCTGGAGGAAAAGTCTCAAGTAATCTCTTTTCCCACTGAAGTACTAATGACGGGCTGACAAAAAGAAGCTGTAAGGCAAAAAAAGAAATTGGGGTGAGGGTGGGGGAGGGAAACTGCAGTCAAATTTAATGCAGTAATTACCGCATCCTTGAGCACTACGGATTAACGTGCGGGCATCAGTAAAAACACCACCACCCAAAAGGGGCATAAAAACTTGCTGAGTATATTCTGCAAAGAAAAAAATGTCAGTCTGTCAAATAAAGGGGACCTTACGCACAGCAGCAATGAGGACCGAGAGCCTTCGAGATTTACCTGCCTGCCTTGAGAGCCTAACAGCACAAGAAAACAGCTGTTAAAGTAACACAACGTAACACAAAACAGATGAGCAAAATAAAAAGGAAATAAAAGGTAGAGGGGGTGGGAGAGAGGCCTTGATTTGGACAAAGGCAGCGAGCGACAATTGCTAGCAGGGATATTTGAATAATAGAGAGTACCCAGACTAGGTTAATTCCAGTTCTACTCATGGGGAGTGGGAGCAGGAGAGGGATGCAGAGCAGGATGGAGTGAAGCGGCAACCTAATCGCCTGCTAAGAGACACAGCAAGAGAGACAAGTACACAGGTTTAGTTAAAAATGAACTCGATATGTTTAATAAAAGCTTGGTATACCAAAATCGCAGTACAAACATCAAGTCACACGGCCACACAACAGTATCCCGGCAGTAAAAAAAAAATAAAATAAAAAGAATGGTAATAATCAAAAGTGAAGGAACGCAACGGAAAAAGGGAAAGATAAAAAAAAAAGGCTCCTTCCAAAGCCTCCTCAAGACCCATGCCAAAATCAAATAATAAGAAATAAAATAACAGGAATAAAAAAAAAAGAATATAATGGTGGTGGTGGCAGCAAGGAAGAAAGTGAGGGAAAAACTGAAGGGAGAAAGGGAACAGGAAAGTAGGGAGAGGTGAACTCTAAAACCCAGTGGATATAAAAGCTCCAACAGAGCCAGTGGGTAATAATATCACAGCGATACAGGTACAAAAAGGATCAAAAAGAACCGTCGGGCTGATACAGCAGCCTACGCTGCCAAGAACAAAGATGGCCGCCCTGGCTGCGACCATCAAAATGGCTGACCCCGGCCTGAGGGCCCCTGCTCGCCCCCCCCCGCCCGCCCCACGCAGCCATGGCGGAGGGGTGCGTTTGCTATAAGCTAGTAACCTTGATCGAACGAGTCCTCCGAGGAGTCGCTGAAGGAAGATCCCGCCTCGGCCTCCCGCAGCAGCAGGCAGAAGGGCTGCTTGCGGCCCGCCGCCGCCTTGGCCTTCAGCGGCCGCCCGGCCACCACACCACGCGGGGCCGCCTTGGGGCCGCCGGCCGCCCGGCCGCCCTTCCTGGCTGCTGTGCTGTAGAGGCCGGGCGGCCGCAGCTTGGGGGCAGAGGGGGGCTGCGCCGGCCACTCGTCCCTCAGGGATCCCTCCTCCTCCTCCTCCTCCGAGTCCGTATCTGCAGTCAAAGCGGGTGGGAAGAGCATTACCGCAGGGAACGGGGTCTGGGTGGGTTTCAGAGGGGGGTCAGAGGGTTGTTTTTGTGTGTTTCTGGGTGAAGGGGCTTTGCACCAGCAGGGGCTGCGCGTCGCCGTGTCCTTCCTGCCAGGCCTCCACCACAAGCCACAGGCTCAGCTGGGAGCCGAGTAAACACAGAAATACACACCTCCTTCTTTCGGTTAGAAATAAACACTCTCCATCTAGATCCAGCCCGCCTTCCCGCCCTATGGCAGGATCCAAGACCTGTTTTCAGCTCAGGAACCAAAAGCTGAGACAGACATCTCCACTGTGACGACAGCCACCAAAGGCGCAGCGATGACGACTGGCCAATCAACCCGAATCAGCCCCAGCCACGGTTATGTTTTATCCTCCTACTTAAATCCCCATCTCTACACAAACTGACTCCCTTGAACTGCTTCTGACACAGCCAGAGCAACCCCAGCTAAGGGACAACACGTCCAACTCCAAACAGCCACCCCAGACACTCAACAGTACAAAGGACACCAAAACAGAACAGTGACCAAGCTCCTTGGTCCACAAACCCATTTTACCAAGCTGCAGGCGGCGAGTTTTACACAACCACCCTCTCCAGCATCAGATGAGTGCAGCAGAAATACAGGGTGCCCCTGGATGTGACAGAAGCAGGTTTTGAAGTGTCACATCCCAGCTCACGAACACACCACTGACTCCGTAACATTATGGACACGGACTTTCCCAGCATGCAGGCAGCAGCAGATGCTCTCCACTGTCAGCCCCAGTAGCACATCACTCCCCATCTCCATTGTGTCAGTTGTGGAGAGGAAGGAACAAAGGGTGGCAGCTTAGGAGGTCCAGAGCCCAGATACACAGAAGATGGGGTAAGCCTCACTGCCATGGGCATGGCTGGGAACGGGATACTCAGCTCACCCTCTGGATACATGCCCAAGGTTTTCAAGACTCCAGCTAGAGAACCATGAGGTCAGGAGGAGGCACGAGCATCTGGCACTGGTCCCACTCTCCTCCTCCACAAGAGCAGCCCACCAGTCACGGGAGGTGCTGCCATATGCTCGACCTGCCTCTCCAAATCCACCACGCTTGAGTGACCAATGACTGCCTGAGGCCCTTTCCTTGAACTTGGCACACAGCTGAAAGAACTCGTATCAAAGCTGAGCCATTCCAGAGTCGGTTCCTCGGTAACAATAATCCTCCTGCTCTGAGATACATGCGGTGACACAGGCACAGTCCTGCATCAGGAGACTTGCTGGAAAGGAGGGGACTCGGACAGCAGCTCCCTTGCTCCTTTGGGCCCAGGAAGGAGTTTCTGATCTTGAAATCACAGCACCAAGTGTGAGAATACTGTGAAAGCATCTCCCAGCAAGGGGCTGTGCCTCCCCTCTGCCCCTGCTTACCTCCACAACAGCTCCAGAGCTCCCAGCTGAGGAGGCCTGGGTATGTTCCTGGGGCTGAAGTACACTGCAGAGCAGCACTACGGGGTGGTTTGTAAAGCACAACCAGTCAAAGGCTGTGTTCAAGTCCAGTGAGCACAATGGCTCCTATTTTGCCACGTAAATGGCTGATTTCACGCCAAACATCTGTTTGTGTGGAGTCGCTACCTCATCATCTTCCCCATTAGTGAAATTTCTAAACTGGTCTTGCACTGCTGCCACATACATTTGTTATGCATATGAATACCCCATAAGAGCTTTAACGTGGGACTTAATTAGCTGCAAGCAAAGGACAAGATGAGTATGTAAGTGAGCTACCCGGCCTCAGACCATAAACTCCAAGTCCTGTGCATGCTTCTCTGCCCCATTGTCTGTCTGAGCCATTAGAGACTCTTCAACAGCTGGTCCTATGTCATCCTAATGCTACCTGCAATTCAGGTTTTTCCCTCTGTAATGGTGTCTGCAGGAATCTTTGCCTTGGCTGCACCAGTACACAGGATGGCACAGAGCACACTAATTCCAATGGGAAGGCTGTACACAGCCACCCAGGAATCAAGCCACAACACCGAAGAAAGGCAGCAGGATCCTTCAGACATCAGTTTTTTCCCTGCAGACTGTGCCTTCCCTACCTGCCTCCACAGCTGAACCCCACCAGCTCACCACGTTATCTCTGCTAACCACCTCCCAAGAAGAGGCAGTGAGAACTCATCTGGCAGCTAGATGGAGAGTGTCTACTTGCACTGAAAGCAAGGCCACAATTTGACCTCTTTTTCCTCAGATCCAATTGGAACAACACAGGCCAGGAAAGGACGCAGCAACGTCTGCTACCTGGGGGCAAGTTGGGTGGACATCTCACACCCGGCCCAAAGATGCAGCAGCATGGATTAGCCAAGGAGAAGGTCACCTCCCGACCACGAGCAAAACCAGACCCATCTCCAAGACCACTTCCAAGAGGCCAGAAACCCCTGCCACAAGCCCACGCAACAGGTTATACCATAACAAGAGATAAATGAGGGATTACTTACTATAGGAGTAGCTGCTAACTTCAGATATTGCTGGTGAATGGGAAACCTTCAGTTGATTTTTGACTTTTAATCCCACCTCCATCTTCTTCATTTTGGCAGACACTTTGTTTTTACCTTCCTTGGTGGATTTCAAGGACAGGCCCAGGTTTTTGGCCAGGCTCTTCTTCTCCTCCTTACTTGGCAGAGCCTCATGAGAAGAGAGGTACCTGCTGCCACCTCCACCAGCTTTCAGCTTCCCCCCAGAGCTGTCAGCAAACTTGAAGGGGGATTTGAGTTTGTCTTGTTTGGTGAGCGACAGGGCCTTGTCGAGCTTGCTGGCCAGCTGTTCCTGATCCGATGGTACTTTCTTTTTCTTAAGCTTTAACTGTCAAGGTGAAAGGAAGGGACGCAGGTGAATACAAAGCAGGTATCATGGCAGACCCTAGGGCTTTTCACTACCCTCATTTCAGTCTCTTGTGCTTGCCAATTAATAATGCCTCAAAAGGAAGATCCTCGCTCCCATCATGGCACCAAGGAGAAAGACAGCAGCAAATGCTGCAGCTTCACCCTCATAAAGTTATATATAATGTCAAAGACAACTCAGAAAGACTGAGTTTTCTTCCAAAAGAAATATATTCACAAATTAACATAGCTTGGAGTTCTTTTCTTCTCAACACTTTCTGTTTTATAGGATTTGTTTGGGTTTGGTTTACAAGCTGTTCTCTAGATCACAGAGATTGTAAATCTTCTTTACCCCAAATTCCAGCCAAATAAATTCAGGTTTCCATACAAGCAACCAGCTACGGTGGCAGAGATGACAAAAACACCCAGATACCTCCCAGCAAGAGCATCAGCACCACTGCATTACAGCCAGGGCTGTTTCATTCTTTCTCTGTATTTTCTTGTGCTTTGAAAAAAAGTAAGTTTACTTTACATGTGTTACAGCTAGATAACAGCAGCTGTAACTCAGTACTTTGACTGTATGTATTCTGGATTTCATCTGCAGCTTAAAGCTCCAGTCATTATCTCATTGCTTCAATGGGAGTAAAGGAAAACCCTGCATTTAAAACAGCGAGACTGCACTCTGTTCTTCTCTCACCTCAAAGTCAGTCACCCACCTCTGGCTCGACAGCCAGAGCAGTAAGTAATATGACCACTGCTCTGGATTCTGAGCTAGTACAACACTGCAATGTCCTGGCTGGCTTGAAGGTGCTCGCCTCTCTACTGATTACCAGAAAGGCCCAACCTCCATCAGCCAACATGAGCTTCTGCAAACACCCCTCTGCTGCACAGAGCCCTGCCATGAGGAGCTGCTGAACACACGTGAACTGAGAGCAGATGCTGTAAGATCAGGAGCAGTTGTTCAAAGCAAGCCGACACCGGGCCATGTGGGAAAAAGATCCGCTTTTGGCCTGTGGCTCCACATTCCCCACGAGGGCACTGACCTCGTTTGAGAAGCTGAGAGCAGCATCGTGTTCTTCCCAGCTCTGGTTCCTCCCTTTCATCTTGCCACTGCCGCTCTCCACATCGTCATCCTCCTCCGGGAGGGCCCCTTTGTGCCTCTTCTTCATGCCCTCGCCAGTCTCAGAGTCTTCAGAGAGCAACAAGGACTTGCTTAGTCTGCAAGCCAAGCACAGGATGGGTCAAGGTGGGGGGGCTTTCCTCCCTGTGATCCCCATCAAGCTCAAAAGTGAGGTAAAATGCCTCCTAGAACAGTGGGGATCCTTAATGGGAGCCAAGTCCATCATGAATGACAGCAGTTTGGACACAGTGAGGGCCTGACTCTCGTTTTCCATCAAAGAGGAGAGGCAGGGAGCCCTTCTTGGATACCAGCACACAGATCAGAGACCCACAGGATGGTCTCTGAAAGGAAGCGTTTGGGGTCTTGAGTAACAGCCACTGAAAAAGCACCCAACCTGGTACAGCTCAGCAGGAGGAAGGTTAGGAGTCGAGCTGGCTGTGGTGGTTTTATCCCACCTCCATTTTCATGGTCACTAGGTGCAGAGACAGATCTGAGGCCCAGGGAGGTACCACCATGCCTGGCACCAGGATGCTCGGTGTGAGCAAGGAGGGGTTAAGGGCTGCAAGGAGGGACAACGGCACCGTGAGGACCAGCCTGCAAAAAAGGGCAGGTCATCTGCTTTAGAAGCCTGGCCCCACTGCAAGTGGCACTGGCAGACTGTGCTTTTGGTCTCTCCAGGATTTGTGGGGAAAGAAGAGGGTAATAAATAATAGAAGAATAACAATAATATGAGACTAGAAGCATGTCTTACACTGCTCCCCAGCTGCCTCCATGAACTACTTGATGGATGCTGTGATCATTCAACACCTGAAGAGCTCTACCAAGCCTCCACTGAAAGCTCTCACTGCCACCTCCTCCATGCTAAGCCTGCTGGCCCACATCACACTGCCACCACAAAGCCACTGACAGCCTCTAGGCACTTCCCCTCCCCTCTGCTCTCCCTGCTGACCGCTGTACATAGCTAAACCAACAACTCCTGCCCTGGACACTGAGGGTGCACCTCCACCTCCCAGACCAGGTCACTCCTGCATTCCTGTAACACGAGGGTGTGCATACCAACACGCTCATGCATGCACACATGCACAGGGGTCCAGCCACCTCTGGATGCCTCCAGCCTGCTCAGCCATCTGAACACGAGGAGCAAAACAGAGCCACCGAGAGGACAGATCTTCACAGAAGCACACAGTCAGTGGGAGCTGGGCACCTGAGTCTGATTGCAAAGGGTATTTGCAAAAAATACATATTGGAAAGGGAGGCAGCTTGGAGATGCCCTCCCTTTTGAGAGGCTTAGCCATCTAAGGATGGTCAGATGGCCAGCTGCAAATCCAGGTATCCAAACGAGATCGGTTGGACTTGCACAAGAGAAAAAAAAGCAGAAAAGAGAACGATCCAGACACCGGAAAGAAAGAGGCCAGGCTAAACCAACTCCCACTGATGAGAGGAACAGGAGGTGAAGACACAAGAAACGCAGCAGAAAGGCCCGAGAAAACAGAAAACCTGGACCAGCCCTATCCTTCCAGTTTCTGACATCAGCATCCTGCCATGAGCTCGACGGCACCCTCCTGCACTGTCCTCCTGAACGGGCACAAAGACACGCTCCCGACACCGAAGGCTCAACACCACTCAACTCCGCCTGTCCTACGCATAGCCAACACGCAGACACAAGGGCTGGCATCGCCTTCCCACCGTGAGGCCGTGCTCATGTTGAACACTTCCACAGCACTGATGTGAGACCATCCTGCCTGACCATCGCCACGGCGAGACCCCGCTGCATCCGAGATGCTTTCCCCAAGTACGACCCTGTGCAGCGACCCTGCCATTTTCCCATCTTCCCCAAATTCCAGCCTTACTTTCCACTCTTGCTGTCACTCTTCCCTCTCTCCTTAATGGGCGACAGAGCGCTTGATCCAAGTTTCCTCTTCCTGGGCCTTCCAGGGCCTCTTCTTGCCAAGCTTCTACTTTTCTCGTCATGCTTTTCCCTTTAAAAAAACCACACGCTTCACTGTTAACCAAGGCAACAAAACAAAAACAAAACAAAAAGGAAAAAAATAGCAAAGAAAAACAAAAAAAAACAAAAAAAAAATCAAATTTTGCAACCAAAAAAGCAAACGGGAAAAAAATAATAAAGTAAATAAATCCAAAAAGAAGAAAAAGGAAAAAAAAAAAAATGAAAAGAAAGCAAGCAAGAACGGGAGCCAACCCAGAACCTTCGCCTGTCACCGAACTGCTACACTGAGCTGCTGAAGCCAAGGATGTCTCTAACAATGGTCTCCCAGCTGCGCTCACCAGTGATGGGGGGTGGTGTGTCACATAGCCTAGGAGTGTGTTGTGCAAAGCTCTGGCGAGCCATACCAGGAGGAGAGCAGACAGGGAGGGATGGAAGGCTGCTTTCTCTCCTGGACTGAGAGGCAGTGGTAGGTGCCCAGCTGGAAAAGAAAAGACCGAGTGCACAGCCTGCCACTTACTCGGAGTCCCTGCGCCTCTGCAGCTTCACCAGCTCCCGCTGCTTCTCCTTGTAGCGCCGCTGCAGCTCTGCCAGCCTCATCCTGTAGTCCAGCTCCATCGCATCCATGTTCTCGATGGCTGATTTGATAGAGTACATCTGGGGGGAGGAGGCAAGAGGGGTGGAGAAGGTCAGGGCACGTCCTGGTCCCCATTCTAGGCTGCGGTGCCTTTGCAGTGCATCCTGACATGACACCCTGTGCGCGGATACTGGAGCAGAGTGCTCTTTGCCCCCACCAAGCACAGACCCAGACTGGTATGGGAACAAAACCAGCCAAGCAAAGATGCTCAGTGGCTGGGCATGGATTCAGCTCTGAGGAAGAGCAGCGTCCCTGGGAAATAACCTGCAGAGTGAAATACATCCATGGAGTCTCTTCCCCCTTATTTAAAAACACAGATCAAAATATTCCTGGAACACTTACTTGCTGGCTACAAAACAATTTGTCAGCGTCTCCCATAGGGAAGAGTCAGGAAAGAAAAAGAAAGGAAAAACCCCGCTGCCACTATCTTTACTTATTCTCCCCACCAAAGCAGTAACATATGAGTTCCTGCTGGCTTTGTATTTCAAACGCCACTTCTAGGGCTAGGGAGGGTCCCACTGAGATCAATGGTGTTGATTCACAAACAAGAGAGAATGCTGAATTGCACCATCCCAACTCATGTGCTATTAGGAACACAGAGGGAAGTTCTGCCCAACGCAGAAGGGTGGCACACAGCAGCTGGGAGGGCAAGCAGTGGTGGACAAATGCACTGTGGCTTTTCAGGCTCAGCGACGCTGAGAGCTACTCACAGGCTCATCTTTCTTCTGCATCCAGCTGTACTTTTTGTTGGGATTCAGCTCTCGAGGCAGCCGGATGGTTTTCAGACTTTCCATAAAGGGGGTGGAAAGTACTTCCATGAGCATGTGGGTGCTGGCAGCCAGCAAACTCTCCAGCGTTGGCCGGACAGGGAAACTCTCTGGACCTGCTGGGAAGGACATTAAAAAATGCTAGAGGTTGGTCCTGTGATACTACTCCTCTGGGGGGCACAAGGAAAGGCTCGTGTCCCTTCCCAATCCCTGACAGCTCAAGCAGCCTCTACCCCTACTTGAGAAGTCCCGTTGTACCCCACCATGCTACAGCTTGCAGCTCCCACCACGTCTCATCTCAGGAAGTTACTGAAGGTGAGATCCTTTCAGGACCTGCCAAGCTTTTGGAAAGCATCATCTGGAGCTCCCAGGGCCTCCTGTGCCAAGCCCTGACAGACTGCAGGCTCAGCCCCTGCCAGAAGGGTGTTAACCTGGCAGCCCTCAGCAAGTGGGGCTCCATTTCCACTATGCATACCACGAACTGTCTAGACATGGGGAGGGCCTTCGGAAGGGGGGAGCAGTGCGGCTGCCACGTGCAGCTCAGCCTGCTACAACAAAATCCCCTCCTCAAGCCCCTCCAAAGTGCCTGAAGTTTGGGGCATCACTCCTTGCTGCCTGGCTGAGGCTGCAAGAGATCTCAGCTGGGCCTCTGCTCCTCTGTCCATACAGAGCACAGGCACCCCTGACCCAGCCCAAAGCAGGCCAGACCTCGCTCCCACCACTTACTCTGCATTTCTTGCTTCCGTTTCTCCAGCTCCATCTCTGCAATCTCACTCAGCAAAGTGATCCCTTGCAGGAAGGAGTGCTCCAAGGCCTGCTCAGGTAACACCTCCATCTGCATCTGTGATGGAGTGACGCTGGCAGCAGTCAACAAAGAACAAGCCTGAGGCATTTCTGTGGCAGCCACCAAAGCGTTCATCCCCGCCAGCGGGTCGCCTGGCTTGATGTCCAGAGTTGGGATTTGGCAAGAGATTGCCTCATCAGGGTAGGAGGGCATCTCTGGCCTCTGCTCACTCTCTTCAGGGGGAAGGCTGGGAAAGTCCCTGCCCCGGGGCACATCAGCACCCTGCAGATCTATGGCTACCGAGGCCTCCTCCTGCTGGGGCGTCAAGTCCATCTCAGGTGTCTCGTTCTCGGTGTGCACTAGTGAGCTGTCATAGTCCATGTGCACTGAGCAGGTTTCTGCTCCGCCCTCGTTCTCTGCCTGAGCCTCATCTTTCACCTGGCAAGCAACAACCTGGTAAGGAGGTGGGCAGCTCTGGAGGTCCTCCTGGTCTTGCTCCATAGCACCCAAGCTTTCTCCTTGATGCAACAGCAAATTGCAGCTGTCCACATTCTGCACTGGTACAGCCGCAGTGGTGGCGATGTTCAGAGCCCCCATGTCCTGCTCACAGATGCCCTCTTGGCTTTCCTCCATTTGCACTTCCGATTTCACCCTCTCTTCCAACGACTCCTCTTCTGCTGCAGTTGGGATGGGTTCTAGCATTTTGGACGGAGACAGGTGGATGGGTTTGACCTCGGGGGAAAGCTCCATGTGCTCAGAGCCTTCGGCAGGCAGCGGGACATCGGGAGCCAGGCCGTCTGCATCAGCCGCCGCGGTGGGCTGAAGGAGGTAGGGATAGTGTCTGCCGAAGGAGGGAGGCAAGGACTGGAACGGATATCCCGGGGGGATCTCTGCAAGACATTGGAAGGGACAAGTTGTGACAAGCTCTCCAACGTGGCTTCCCTCATGGAGGCACAGGGATGGGTCCCCTTCGCTTCCATCAACTCACAGCTCTTCCTATTCTCACACAGTGGCTACTTGGGCAGCCCTCTTCTGGCCAAGCTGCCACCCTCTGTCTCAGGCCACAGCACCAGAGACATCCCTCCTGCATATCTCCAGCAACCACAGTGGGATCTGCATCCTGCATTCCTCCTCCCATGGAGATTTCAGTTCGGGAGGAACCAAACCAGACTCAACCCAAGGGAAGAAGAAAGCCCACAGCACCAGGTGCCCCCAGAACCCAGGCAACGATCCCAGCTGACCACAGCACCCTGCTGCCTGCCTCTCCCCTGCCTTTTACACAGGTGCGACATGGTTTCTTTAGGGAAAGGGATGGAAGCAGGAAAGAGTTGAGGAGAAAAAGGGAGGCAAGCACAAACACAATGGGACTCTGTCAAAGCAGGGCTCTCTTACCTTGGAACAAGGCCTGAAACGGACCAGCAGCCTCTTTTTCCAACTCCAGGTCTTTCTTCTCCACAGACTCAGGTGCCTCTTCCTTTGGAGGGATGGCAGGGGCAGGGGGTGGAGAGGCAGGGGGCGGGCTGGAGGGGTGGGAGCTGGGGGTGGCAGGGTAGGAGTAGGCTGGCTGCGAAGGTGGCTCCTCCATCTTTTGGATCACCTCAGCTTTGAGCACAGACACGGGTGAGGCCCTGGGAGAGAGGGGAGGTGGACTCACAGCCTTGCTGTAGGACGTGGAGGCGCTGGGCGACAGCACGGGCGGCTTTCGGTGCACCAGTCCCGGGGCAGTGGAGGACAGGCTCGATTTGGCACTGTCCAGGCTTCGTTTCGTCACCTTCTCTTCCATATCCGCACGCTGTTCGTTTGCCTTCAACCTCTCCTGTGATAAGAACAGAGCAAAACTCAGCACATCTCCACCTGCTCCTGGAAAGCAGCACGGATCTACCACCAAACGAAACCAAATCTTTATCCAACACCAACTGGAACAAAACATGTGCTACCAACTGCAACACCACTTTAAGGCCAATGTGACAGAGGGAGACAGTGATCCTAAACCAACACCTCACAGGCAGAAAGAGTACTGGAATAGAGAAGGGTTAAAGGGCTCAGAGGTAAGAAAGGCCTCCTGGACCTGAACGAAGATCTGATAGGAAGCACTGGCAGAAACAGATGTAGATTCCTTTGGGACTCATCATAAGGCTTTTAATAGCTTTTCTTACGAAGCCCCAAATCCAGAGTCATGGGAAGGGTGTCTCAGCTTTCAAATGCAACCTCCCCCCAAAAAAAAAGTTTCTATTTCTAAGTCTCCAGCTTGGCAAGCACAAATGTAAAGCTAAGGCCTAAAAACAGATGACCACTACAAAAATTAAGTGGGTGCAAAACACATTCAAATGAAAGCTAAAGGTTGCCAAAACCTTCTGGTGAATGGGAGCTGGCTCCAGGACCCAGAGCAATCACTGCCAGCGCTGCAGCTGCTCCTCTGAGCCACTGCAGGAGGTCTGCCTGGAGGTGAGCACGACTGAAAGCACTCAATAAGCAGAGCCATCCCCAGGGGAGGAATCACAGCCATGCCACGGAGCAGCTCTCCTGACACCACTCGGGGTTTCTATGACAAACCCCCTAGACAGCCCAACCTTGGGCTTTCACCTCTAAGCTAGATGCTCTCCAGGACGTACCACAAGCTGAGCACTCCGCTGTAGCTCCATGGCGTGTGCTGCTTGCTGCTGCAGGATGTACAGCTCATGCTGCCGCAGCAGCTGCTGATGGGAGAGGAGCTGGAGCTGATGTGCGTGCTGCAGGGAACTCCGGGTCGGGGGGTACATGGCAGGCCACAGCGGGGGAGCCCGGTCCATCAGCTCTGCTGCAAAACAAGCAAGGTTATAGGATTAAGGGTTGCTCAGGGCAAGGGTCTCTAACCCAATTCAACAGTGAGAGGATGACAAACATCAGGCTATGCAAAAATGCTACCAGAAAGGCAAAGGGGAAAGCATGTCGTCTTTCTCCCCCGCTTCTGAAGCCATCTGACTAGCCGTGCTCTCTCTCAGCCTTGGCTTGCCCATCCTTGGTTGATCCCAAGGGAAAATTCTCCTAACCAGGGAGCCAAACACTATGGGGTTTTCTACAGGGTGAGAAACCGGTCCTAAAGATAACACATCTCCATTTCCAAAGCGCAGTGTAACAAGAAGCAAGCCCATGGCCAACTAGAGCTGGGGCTTCTGCTCCCCCTGGATATGCACATCCCCATTGAGCCAACCCCAAAGCCACTTCCCCTCGTCAGGGACACGCTCACGTCCTTACCAAAGTGCGGCAAGTGCTCACTGGGGATAACGACAAGCTGCCCCGACTGCGGGTCTCTGGCAAACTGGTAGGCAGAAGGGAGGGCCCCTCCCATGGCAGGGGGGAAGCCTGGAGTCATGCCCTGGTGCAGGGACGGATGGCCAAGTCCTGGAAGAAGAAACACCATGATCACAACTGAGGGGATGCACACAAGAAGTCATCTGCTGTTTGATAGCTCCATAAACATCACGTTCCCCTGTGGTCAGAGAGCAGCCTCCCTGGGCACTCAGCAGTGGGTTACATTGCTGTGGGCACCCTGGGGTGCCTCTAGGGCACTCACCGTAGGGGTGGCCGGCCAGCCACATGGAGGGGCTGCCAGTTCGGGGGAGCCAGGGGTGCGCTGCCAAGTGCGAAGCCGGGTCTGTGGACCAGCGCCCGGAGCCCGCCAAGGCCGGACCTCCCGTCACCATCAGGTTGGAGTTCAAACCGTTCGTGGCACAGCCGGAGGGGTGGATCCGAGCGAAATCCACCAGCTCTTTGCTCTCTCTGGTCATGGGGGAGGCAAGGGAGAGAATGAGAGGGTCTGAGTGCTGCAGGAGGACAGGAACACAAGTGCGCGGGGCAGGAACAACTCTCACCTGAGCAGCTTCTCCTGGTCCCTCTCCAGCCGCCCTGCCAGGAGGTGGCCATCCCGGTGACGACCCCTCTCGTCCCCGCAGTCATCTTCAGAGCGGCTGTGCCCTAAGAGACAAACCAGCACCATCGGGGATGAGAAGCTTGGAAAAGCTGTCTGCACAAAGAATCGAGTTCAAGGCCCAGAGGACCGAGTATGGCCGTCTGCATGGCCCCGTTCTTGATAAGAGGGGATCCTGGAAGCACCACCCGCTTGGAAGAGAACAAGATCCAGCTAAACCCTTGCACCAAACCACACGGCTGTGATCAGTGCATCTCATGGGAGAGATCTGAGACACACGAGGAGGCTCCTTAAGCTCGCACAAACTGGGAGCACTGGGTGCGCTCCAAAGCCCTGCCTTCCTGCAGATGCTCATAAAAACATCAGGTTCTGTTCTGCAACCCAGCCCCTTAGAGGCAATCTGCACTCTCTTGCCAACCCATGCAACAGGAAAGGGTCTGGTGAGGCGAGGGTACATATGGCAGATGAGGGCAGGGATCCAAAACAAGGGCTGGCTGTTGGGCTGAGAGAGAGCTCCTCCAGATCACAACAGCTCCCACAAGCACAGCCTGGCAGGGAAGGCAGCAACCTGCACAGCAGCAAACACTGCAACACTCAGCCCTGCCACTCTTATTCACCTAAAGGCTTCAGCTATCTGACTTTGGATATGGTTTTCTGCAGCTTTATCCCTAACTATGTTTTTTACACATGCACTATGTCCCACATTTCCCTGCTGCCCCCATCCATGTAATGGCTGGGTGACCCCTTAAATCCCAGCCCTGGTGTCTGGGTAAGGTTTGGGCACAAGGACACCCCCTAACAGCCAGTCCACCCAGCTGACAAGCAGCTTTTTGAAGGAGGGCCCCGCTGTGTATTTCCTCAAACCCAGACAGCCCGTGGTTTTTCATGCTGTCAGGTCTCCAATTCCCTCAGCTTTTACTGTCAGATGGAATGCAGCAACAAGACAACATCTCTCCCAGCTCCTGTCCCTGGGCTCCTTCCAAGGGCTGCAGGCAAAGATGCTCTCAACACTGGCGCACACCTCTCCCTCCCAGAGGGCCTTCCAAGGTCAGCAGCTGCCCCTCACCTCCCCCCCCATCCCCACTACCTGCGAGCTGCTATTCCCAGCCAGCTCCACCACCCTTTTCTCATCCCCCACACGCACACACGCAGACTTTCTAATTTGTGCCATTCCTCCCCAGCCTCTCTAATGGGACGCTCCTTTAGCCGTACAGACCGACGATTGTTCGGATGGTGAATGATCATTTTGTCCATATATACGAACATGACGCACAGAGCGCATAGAAAAATTCAATCAGTTATGCAGAGAGGAAAGGCTCAGGTCCGTTTCCCTGACAACCAATGCCCAGCACTAAATACTTGCATTTTACTTGCCAAATACTACAGATTAGCCCACTAAAGCCTGCTTTCTCCTTCTTAAAAGGTCTAAACATTCAAGCACCGTCCACTCAGCGCAAGCGAGCTAATGTTATTAGACGAATATCTCCTGGCACACAAAGGGGGGGGGGAGAGCAGCATTTGGGGGGTGAGAGGAGGAGAAAAGCAGTCTTGTTTTCTGTCTGAAAGCCAACTGCATCGCTTAGCAACGGGCCCACAGCCCGGCCAGAATTCAACCCTTGTTTGCAGCCTTTTAGCTGGGCTCAGTAAATTACATTTAACGTTGAGTTGGGAGGGTCTGGGCGATGGAAAGGCAGAACAAGCAGAGCCCTGTGCTGTCCACCACATCCCCAAGCGGCTCCCAAGGGAGAAGGGAGGTGACAGGAATGGGGAGATGTGGGGTTTCTGTTGCCCCCTGCATCCATGGGAGTCAAAGCAATGGAAAGGAGCTGTGCCGGGAGGTAAACAGAGAAGGGAAATGAGGTGCTGGCAATGGGTTCCTTTCCTCCTCACTGCTCACATGGTGGCTGAGCTCCCAGGCTCAGCCAGCAGCCCCCAAACAGGCTCTGGTGGGCTCTGGGCTTTGGCTCAGCGTGGCTGCAGGTGATGGCCCACAGTGGAGCAAAATCACACAGAGCACCGTCCCACCATTCCCAATAGAGTGGGAACAGCTGCAACCACACCCCCAGGGCAGCACAGCACTGGAAGGAAGAGCTCTCACTTTGGCAATGTTTATGACAAAACCTTGGCTGGGAACACGAGGCAAAGGGAGCCGAGAACACCCAATGCAGCCCATCTACCTGCTGCAGATCCACACAGAAAGCCCTAGGGCAGGTGTGGGGAACCCACCTTTGATGCTGCTGAGAGACAGCGAGCGATCCCGGTCCGCCAGGCTGGGCGCCAGCTTGCTGCCGCCGCTGCTGCTGCTGTTGTCCTTCTGCCGGGCCACAGCCACGGCGATGCCGACGGGCAGGTGCCTCACCTCCACCTCACCCTGCGAGCCGATGCTCTCACGGCCGAAGGATTTGGCACTCTCGGGTCTTTCGGGGTCCCTCTTCAGCTGCTTGGCCGGCTGCTGCGTCAGCAGCTGCTGCACTTTGGAGGTGCCCAGCTGCGATGAGTCCAACTTCATGTTACCCAAGCCGCCGAAGGGGCTCTTCTTGCCACAGCTCTGCCGGGATGCAGTCTCCTTGGCAAAGCTGCCGCTGTACTTGATGAGGCTCTGCATGGCCGAGCCTTCGCTGTGGGAGGTGGGGTGCAGGACGTCGGCAGCGCCCCGCGAGCCCACCACCGAAGAACGCGGCAGGCCGCTGGGGTCCAGGTAGACCTTCTTGGCCTCCTCCTCCGCCCGCGTGACGTGGTTGTGCTGCGCCGCCAGCACCGCCATCTGCGTGGTGGCAAAGTTGCCCATCTCAAAGGGTTTCCACTTCTGCTCGGGTGGCTTCAGCTGGCCGTGGTCCAGGTGCTGCCGAGAGGAGTCCAAAGTGCCGTAAACCTTCGCCGCTTCTTTGGAGCTGGATCGCTGGAAGCGCTCTCGCTCGCAGGGACGGTGTTCCGCCTCTGGACTCGATTTCAGCAAGTCCTTGGAGGCCAGGAACTCCCTGCTCTCCGGAGAGCCCAGCCCCGGCCGGTTGAGGAAGGGCTCCGAAGTGACCTGTCTCTTTAGAGCCATGGAGTTGGCCCTGATCACCGAACCCTTTTCCCTCAGGGCCTCCATCCTTTTGGCATCGCTGTGGCAAGAGAAGTCCTGCGAGAGGAGCGCGCGGGAGGCGTCAGCGAGGCAGCGCTCCGGGGGCGACTGCAGCACGCCGGCCTTGCCCAGCTCCTTCTCCTTGGCCTTGTTGTCGCGGGCCTGCGAGGCGATCTGGATGGGCCCACTCCTCTCATCGTAGGCCTCGACCGAAGGCACAAAGGTGGGGGCGATGACTTTGTGCTCCCTTCCCAGCTCCTTGGCCGGCGGGAAGATGGTGTACACGCTGGAATGGACGGGCTGAGGGGGGAAGGTGGCAGCGGGCGCCATTTTGCCCGGCTGCGAGGGATGCGGGGAGGGACAGCTGCAGGAGACGTGCAGAGCACCCACGGAGGGCAGCAGGGTCTCGCCCCGCTTCAGCCGCTCGGCGTGGGCGTGCGCGGAAGGCCTCACGTTCTCATCGTGCCGCGCGGGGTCCTTGTTGCAGCGGTCCTGCTCGGCGCCCAGCACCTTCAGCACGGGATCCCCGCCGCCATTGCAGTTGCTGAGGGATGAGCTCTGCAGCGGGTTCTTGGATTTCGCCTCCCCGCCGCCCCCGCCCCGACTTGGCACGTGCTCAGTGAGAAAAGGTGACAGGCGCTCGCCCGCCTTCGCCGCCTTCTCCACCACGCTCACTTTCCGCTCGCCGTCAGGCTTGGTGTCCTGCGTCAGGTCTACCACGCTGCGGGGCCGCGGCTCCTCCTTGGGCCTGCCCTCCTTCTTGGCGAAGGGCAGGGAGAGCTCAGTCCGGCAGCCCCGCTCCTTCCCGCCGGGCTCTTTCAGGCTCTCCTTCGAGCTCTTGTGCAGCTGCCCCAGCTCCTTCTCCCGCAGCAGAGCGCCCGCTGTGTGGCCGCCTGTGCTCCTCGCGAGGGGCGGCTGTGGGTGCAAGGCCGACTGAGCTGCGTGGCCGGATAGGTAGAACCCATCTGCAAAGCAAAAGCAAACAGGATGGATGACAGCTGCCTCCCACCCTTCAGCCCTACACAGGCTCAAACAGAATCGTTACGGTTACCTCTCAGATCACCAAGTCCGACCCAAACCCATCCCACCACAACACCAAACCACGTCCCCCAGTGCCACATCCACATGGTTCTTCAGCACCTCCAGAGACAGTGACTCCCCCGCCTCCTGGGCAGCACTGTCGGTACATCGCTGCTCCTCCAGAGATGAAATGCTTCCTAATACCCAACCTGAACCTTTCCTGGCACAACTTGAGGACATCACCACTCGTCCTGTCAGTGTTAACTGGGAGCACAGGTCAACCTCCACCTCGACACAGCCTCCTTTCAGGGAGCTGGAGAGAGCAATTCGGTCTCCCACTGAGCCCCCCTCTCCACTGGTCTGAACAATCCCAGCTCCCACAGCTGCTCCCCATGAGACCTGTGCTCCAGATCCTCACTGGACACAGACCGGGGCCTCCATGTCTTTCAGTGAGGGCATCAGGTTGTGAGGATGACCATGCCTGGACCTCCAGGTGGTAGAACCACCCCTAACGCACACTGATGCAAGTGGGGGCTGCAAGGAGGGACCCGGCCAGGTTCCCCACAGCAATGCCACATTCAAGACTTTGGTACTGCAAAAACTGAGGGCTGTTATCACCCTGGGTTATCACAACACCCAGCAGCTCCAGCTGCTGAGCCATCCCCAAAGGAAGGGCCGGACATGCAGAGATGTTCTCACCTTTTTGCGACTCGAAGAGGCTGTGCTGACCCAGCTGGGCCAGCAGCGGGCTGCCAGCACTGGGGGGCTCGAGGTGGCTCAGGGGAATGTAGGACGGGTAGAGCCCATTAGGCAGATGGGAAAAGCCTGCAGGAAGATGGAAACAGAAGAGGGAAAGGTTTCAGCCCAAGCGAAGCACTGTCTGTTGCAGCTGTTGGTCCCCTGCATGCCAGCTGTGGGGACACGCGGCAGCACGGGAAGCACTGCTCAGGTCCCCCATGCACAGCAGCACCCCACAGAGCACCCACTGGTGGGCTGCAAACCCACACAGCCCATCCCAGCACTGGTACCAGCTTTTGAGAGAAGCACAAGTGCACCATCCCCATCAGCTGGTACAAAACAGCACCACACCTACCCAAAACAGCACCTTATCCTGGGGGATGGCAACACTGAGCTGAAAGCCGTCAGAACACCCATCGGCCAACAAGAGAACAGCATGTTCCCAGGTCTGGCTTTTGTCCTGGGCACAGAGTGAGCCCCCAGCATCCTCATGGAAATCAGCAGCATTTCGTAAATGAATAGGCATAATAAAATCAGGAACCAAACAAGCTCTTGGCTGCAGGAAATAATTCTTCTACAATACTGCCACCAAATGGCACCCGGCAACACTGCAAACCCAGCACCGCACAGCACCAGGAACGGGCAGAAGGGGAAGCAGCAATCCAGTCGGTGTCAACATTTAGGAACTGCATAAAAGCCATCAGGAGTCCGAAGGAGCCAGTGGAGCCCTCTGCAAGCTTCTCTGCAGACCTCATCAGCAACAAACCACCCCAAAACCCTACAGTCTCACTGACAGCAAACAGGCAATAATGACGTGTTTCAAACTTCAGGCATTCAGCCGGATCCAAACAAAACCACACCAAAACCAAGAGAGAGAAGTTCAGCCCCTGAAGCTGCACGTGGGGCACCATCTGTGAGAGCCAGTCAATACCGCACGTTATTTAGACAGCCTCATCGGCACCGTTTGCCCTTGCTAAGTGCAAGGGGAGAAGCTGCCGGCTTGCATTCACCCATCCATTCCCTGTCAAAGCCTTCCCAATACAAACACAGCCCCCAAACAACAGCAGAGCACCCCTTCCTCTGCACAGCCCTCTGGCTGCCCCAAGCTTCACACACACCCAAAACCTGCTGCCTGGCAGCCCTGGGCACGTCCTGCAGCACCGGGCACGCAGCAGTGGCCGCAGGCAAGCCGCTTCCTCCTTGCATCTCCGTGCCAGAAAGTGATGCCAAGGGGAGAAACTCGACCGCAGTGAGCAACGCAGCGCTCACCCCAACCATGGGTTCCTGCCAAGGGGAAGGGAGGGGAGAAGAAGAAACCACAGCCATGTGCCCGGGGATGGGGCAGTCGCTGAACCGGCACAAGATGCTTATTGCCCAGGGATGTGCCCAGGGCTCGGCAGGCTGAGTCACGCTCCTGCAGCCTGCTGATGGCATGCGAGGTAGACGTGGGGCGAGGAAGCCACAGGGAGGTGGGAATAGCACCCTTGGGATATCCACTGCCCCTACATTCATCCAGCTCCCCAGTGGTAAAACGTACCCATGTTGCATAGGAGCCGTCAATGAAGCCATCCATCACTATCACTGAGGGCTGCTGTTAGAGGAACCTGATGGGCACAGATGTGTCAACCCCACTGAAAACGTCTTTGGTTCTCCAAAGCGGCAGAGGGGAACAGGCAGGGCCCTGTGACTCACCGCCGAGCGGGGCACGGGCTGATGGGGAGCTGAGATAGCAGCAACCGCAGCGACCACACGCCAGAGCCTCACTTGGGGGAGCGCTGCTGGGGTGCAGCCCTGTGGGGAGCTCAGCCCCACAGTGCCCAGCTTCCAACCACCCAGCAGCACCACCAAGAAGCTGCATCCCCAAAGCACCGGTTGTGTTCAGCTCTCTGGTCCCTGCTGTCAGCCAGGAGGGAAGCACACAGCCCTGACCAGGGGTGATCACAAGGGAAAGCCCTCCTCACTGGAGAAGCCGCAGCCCCATCAGAAGGCCCTGGAAGAGGTGAAGTAATTCTCCCCCGTGGGCCCATCTGTCCGTTATGGGTTTCTGCCAGTGATGAAATATTGCTAACCACCTCGCCCCCTCCCCCAGCACTGTGCTGTGATGCAAGGGGCTGTGGGTCATAAGGTTTATGAGCCCAACACGCTCCCCAGGACTCCTCGATCTGAGCCTACAATCACTGCACATCCCCGATCCCGGTGCCAGCAGCAGCACCCTCCTGGAGGGAACCCTTTTGGGAACCCTCCGCCCCACCTCCCAGCTGCATCCCGCAGCAGCACGGCGGGGGCTGTTTCTCACACACACATTTGCAGCTCACCAACAGCTGAGAGCGAAAATCTCTGCCACCTCCTCCCTGCAGCGACACCCCAGGCACCAGAGCCAGTCTGACTCCATGCCACGCACGAGATAGCAGCGATGCGAGCCCCCAGGGGCTGACACCAAAGCCCTGCATCACATGCACCCAGACTGCTGCACTGTGCCACCAAATCCATCCCTCCCATCCCAAAGCCCAGCCCCACCGTGCCAGCTGCTCCTAATGCACACTTACAGCCTCCACTCTGCCCATGCCCTGAAGGACTCAACCCCTCAAGTCTGACATCCCACCACCACCACGCCGCTTCCCTCCAGCTGCAAAATGCACCTCTTTAAATCAAATCCAGCTTGGCACTCACATCTATTGTTTCTCTATACTTTGCTTTACTCCATGTAGGAACCTCGCTGTCCAGGCTGTTTTATTTTGAAGCAGCTCTTGCTCAATATTTACTACTGCTGGCAGCTGCGTCAGCACCGCAGCACCAGGCGGACCCCCCCCCTCTGCCAGCACCCACTGCTCCCAGCACACGGCCCACCCAGCCCGGAGGATGCAGAGGGCAGGAGGCGTGAGCCAGGCTGCTGGCTCTGTTCTTTCTGGCCGTGTTATGAGCACAGCTCCATGGGGAAGCAGCAACCAGCTTCTGCGCAGCGCGACGTGCCTCCACGGCTCTCTGCCTGCTGGGGCTGGCAGCCCTGGTGTGCTCGGGTGCATGCAGGCTTCACCATGCAGCCCGGGACAGGCACAGCCAGCCCAGTCCCATGCATGCACCCCACATTAATCCCAAAGCACAAAATCAGCCCAAGAGGTGTCAATACTCCTGCATCACCGCCGCTGGTGACAGCAGTCCCCTGCCCGAATCCCCAGCTGCACCACATGCCTCCTGTTTCCTGCTGAATTAAACCCAACACCCTGATGGGCACCACCTCAAACCTCTCCCTGCACAACGTCTCCCTCCAACCGCACCCTCCAGCTCCACGTTCTGCACCCAAACTCTCAGATTCCTCCTTGAAATCCCCAGGAATGAAGCACCTGCTGCCAGCAAGCTGCCCTGCCCAGGATAGCTCCAGCCACCCGGGTGCCACCACTGCCGTAGGAGCCCTGGGGACGGAGCTGTCTTGTATGGGGGCCCTAAGGCCAGCACTGGTCCCACCAGCCATGTGCACGCACAATTTGCATCCGTGCTAAGCAAAGAAACTTCACCCAATGCCTTCCTGTTATTCTCATTTTGTTTTAATTACTCAAAACCAGTGTAGGAGCGGCAAACCATCAAGCCCGGGCTCCTGCACAATTAACCCAGCAACACCCACATGATCGTTATAGCAGAGCTCATTAGGCAGCACCAGGAGAGCCACGGGCACCCAGTGGGGGCCATTACTGCAGCACGGCACAGCACCGGCCCCACATCACCTGCCAGCAGCAATTCCAGCAGCTTCAGAGAGCTCCCAGAGCCACGAGCCGTGCCCTGCAGGCAGCACAGCCTATTTTCAGCCACAATGACTTCAGACCAGGTCACCAGCAGGTTAAATGGGACCGTGCCACGTTATCCGCCCCTCCTTCCCACTGAGAAACCGAACACCACTGCCCAGCCCTGGGCTGAGTGAGTGCCACCTGCACACTGCTGCTGGCTCTGGACAACACGGAGCTGGGAATGCAGTGCTGCATGTCCCTGCAGACACACTGCAATCCCGTAAGCTGCTTTTCCTTATGAACCCAGGCTCCAACGTGCTGTCTGCACCCAGGCTCAACCCTTGTTCAGTCCCTTTTCCATTCCCACATTCTCCTGTACATCGCACACACCACCATCCTGGTCCCCATCCCAACACCAGGAGATAAGTACAGGGGCAAACACCAGAGCGCTGTGCTTTAATTCCCAATGAACAACACAAATCCATATTCGGATTTAAGCCTTTGGACTCCTGACAGATTCCCAACCTGCTCCCGATGCCGCTGGAGCACTACGTGTGTTTCCATCTATGTGTGCACACAACGAAACAAGGAACAGCCACGCAGCTCACGAGCACCTTTTTCTCCCTTCTCTCAACACCGGGCAGGGCACAGCACCCAGCCCTCAAGCCCTGCACACATCAGACAGCAGGCAGCACCACTCCGTCCGCACACAGCCGATGCCATCGCACTGCAGGCAGTCAGAGCCGAATCCCTCTGAACCCCTTCCTTCCTCCCTCCCAAGCAACGCCAGCCGCTTCATTTTATTGGATTTCTTTTTTTTTAATTAAAAGCAATTAAAGCAAATGTATTAAAAGCATATTCCAAACCACAGGGGGTGGTGCTGAAAGGAACGGCGCGGGGGCAGCGATGGATGGAGCGAACCGCCAGCCGCGATCCGCGTTCAGCAGCGGGGGAAGATGGATGGAGGCAGGAGCAGGGAATGCAGACCTGCTCTCCACGGCTGCAGCAAGATTAATTCCCGGCCATTCCCATCCCACCAGCGCCGGGAGCAGCACCGGGACCTTCCCACACCTCATCCTGGGGCAGGGCTTCCCCGGCACCAGGTCACTGGGGCTCTGCCAAGAGCTCGGGGCTGAGGGCACGGCTCTGCAGCAGAGAATGGCTGTTAGGAGCAGGGCTAACGAAGCTGTGTTAATGAAGCACATCTCGGCCAACACTGTGGGTCAGAAGCAGAGCCGTGCACAGCTCAAGGAGTAAGAACCCTAAAATACAGGGCAATGCTACAGGACCTGGCTCTGGGAGAGCCCTTGTGCCCTCTGCAGCCCTACAGCCCAGCCACACCAAGCACTCGGGATGGGGCTGAGGGTGGCACACAGCTCCTGCAGGACAGAAATACCACCCTACAGCCCAACCCACCTTGGCAGGCCGGCTCCCATCCCCAACACACAGCACAAGGTTGCAGAGACCCCCTCCAAAAACAACAAAAAAATTCCTATCCCCCTCATTTCATTCCCAGCACAAACCCAAAGAGACCATCCCCGCCTCACTCCAAACCCCAGAGACCCACAGCAGCATCACCAAGCACTTCGCACACCCCCGGGGTGAGCACCCCATTTCAGGGCTATAAACCACAGCAGAACTCCCCAGAAGCACCACATGGACCCACACCCCCAGCAGGGCTCTGCTGCTCTGCCACCATTCCCAGGACGGCTGCAGCTTTGCTGGCGTGGTAATGCTCCCCTGCAGGATGAGGGAGGGTCTCCTCTTTGCTCCAGGTTAGACTGGGAATCCCATGGCAGAGTTGGACCAGAAGGCAGGAGTGCCCTGATCAATCTCCATGTTTCGCTGTACAGACCCCAACACATCTCCTGTGCAGGCAGGGAAGCACACAAACACCTACACACAGCCCAGCCACACACCCAAGAAGAGCACCCCGAGCCCACGGGGAAAGCAGAGTTTTATTGTTATTACTACACTCTGCTCCTGACTGCAGCCAACCCTCCACAACCCCCCCCAGACACAAGGGCTGCCAAGAACAGCACAAAATGGGGCGGGGAAGGGACAGAGTCGGACACCACCCCCTATGGGGACCAGGCACAGACCCACTCCCCCAGCTCCATCCGCTGCAGCCCAAACCCCACTGCCGCCATCGCCCTCAGCCCATCCCTGGGAAAATACCCCCAGTCCCAGGACAACACCCCCAGCAATGGCCCTCCCCAACAAGCCCCAGGTCGGGGGTTGCCTACATGAAGCCTTTCTGTGGGTACTTATCTTAGGAGGGAGCTGGGATGGCTCCAACACAGCCGCGGGTGGAGGGGGGTCACAGCTGGGGCCGGAGCTGCTCTATTTAAAGGCGCTGGCTGCCGCCTGCCGCCCTTCGGCCCTTGCGCAAGGCTCCCGTCCAAAAAAACAACCCAAATGGAACAACAACAGCAAAGAATAAGGAGGAACACACACAGAGCAACGCCAAACCGATGGGGTTGGGATCCTACACTGATAGACGGATAAATCCCTGCAGCTCAGTGGGAGCGGGATGGGGGTTCAGCGCTTTCCTTGGGTGACAAAGCCGCAGCTGTGCAGGGATGGAGGGGAAGGGGCAGAAATGGTGGTTTGGGGGCAAATAACAACAAAAAAAACCCATCGCGAAGCAACCCAACGCGCACAGCGTCCATCTGGAACACTGCAGATTGAGCTGTATGCAAGGCGGGGGGGGGGGAGGAAAACGCATAAAAAGGGAGCTAAAATATTGATAAAAACAGATTAAAAAGGGGTTAAAATAAAAGGCAAAAGGGAGGAAGCAGGCAGGGCTGCCGGAGGGATGTGCAGCCCTTGGTTTGAGATGTGGGCACTGCGCTCACGGATACGGAGCTGAGCGGACCGGGAGAAAAGCAGAAGGCTGCGGTTGGGAAACGTGCTGCTCTCCTCAGCAGCACACAGCACCACCCCTATGGTCAGAACGGGGGGAGAAAGGGGCAAAAATAGGACGGGAATGGGGACATAAAAAGGGGGGAGGAGAGGGAAAAGCGGGGGGAGAAAGAAAAGGGAGAGGGGGAAGGAAAAAGAGGGAGAAAAGGGGGGAAAATGGGAACGAAAGAAAGGAAGGCAGTAAAGCAAATCCGAAGGGCAAAGTCCCACCGCGCCACGAGAGCGGCGGCTCAAGGGGGGAAAGAGGGAGATGGAGCCCGACGGCCCACGGGGCAAGCAGAGAGATGGGGAAAAAAGCAAAAGGAAAGGGAAAAAAGAGGATATGTTTGTAAATGGCTGGGCGGGTTGGGCGACAGAGAGCAAAAATAAAAGCAAATCGTAACGAAAATAATAAGAATCGGAGGTAACAGGATGGGGGGCAGCCCCACATCGCCGCCTCCCCTCGGCGCTGCCCCCAGCCCGCCCTCCATTCCCCGCTCTGTAAGGGACGGCCCCGCAGCCAACAAGGGATTTTCCACACGGCTGAGATTCCCCGAACTGCGGCCATAAATCGCAGCCATTTTCCCCACATTCCCATCGTTTTCTTTCTTGCATTCCCTGTTCGGTTTTGTTTTAACCCCCCTTCAACCCAAGCAAAGCCTTTAGGAACAGCCGTGCACAGAGCACAGCCCTGACCGGCATCCAGGGCACGGATCTGGGGCTCTGATCACAGCGATCGGGGCTGCGGAGCACACAGCTGGGGTTTACAGCTCCCATATGTGGGACTCCGGAGCACGGATAGCTGGGCTTTAATCCACCAACGTATGGGATCGAAAGCACAAACACTCGACATTCTGGAGCGCTCAATTACAAGGTTAACAGTGTGGATTTGGGGGCTTAAAAAGCACAGATATTTGGGGCTAAAATGTCTATTTTTGGGACTCCGAAGCACACAGATCTGGGCTTGCAGACACGGATCCCTGTGGCTGGGGAGCGCTGAGCTGGGCTCTGAACACAGATCCAAAGCACGGCTATTGGGGGCTCAAAGCACATCGCTTTGGGGTCTCAAGCACAGATATTCCTGCTCTAAACCATTGGGATTTGGGACTGCAGAGTGTGTGTATGTGGGATATAAAGCGTGGAGCTCCGGGACTCGGCAGCAGCAATTTTTGGGGTTAAAAGCACAAATATTCGAGGCTTGAAGGCGCGGGTATCCGGGGTTTAAACTGTGTCTGTGTGGGGCTTAATGCATGAATATTTGGGATCTGAAGCAGATATCTGCGATTCTGAAGCATGTCTATATATATACACACATATATGTATATATATATATATATGGGCTCGGCAGCACAGCTATTTGGGGTTTAAAGCTCACCTATTTGTGGCTCCCAAACACCGGGATCGGCAGGGCAGGATTGCGGGTGTTGGGGTTTTAAAGCACATCTGTCTGGGGTTTAAAAGCTCAAGGATCCGTGCTCTAAAGCACTGATTTTTTTTAGGGTCTAAAACACGGATAATATGGGATTTAAAGCACGGATGCGTGGGGCTGCGAGCCGTGAATATCCGGGACTTCGAAGGGTACATAAATGGGGTTTACAGCACAGAATGCGGGGCTCTAAAACAGATGTATTAGGGAATGGAGAGCGTACATATGCAGGCTCCAAAACACGGCACTTGGGGCTCAAAGCCCTTCTATATTCGGGGCTCAGGATGAAGCGCGTTCGGGGTCGCAACGCGCCGATGTCGGCGCAGCAAAACGCGGCTTTTAAAGCACGTCTACGCGGGGTTTAAAGCCCGGCTACGTCCGACTCGGGTCCAAAGCACGGCTTACGAGGATCCAACCCGGCCACCGCGGTTCGCAGCGCTCTTACCCGGGTGCGCGTGGAGGCCGATGCCCGACGCCAGGAACTTGCCGGGCTGCAGCGCGGCGGGCAGCCCCGCGGCCAGGGGAGCGGAGGGGGGCAGGCGGCCGGCGGCCAGGCGGTGCCCGTCCATGGGCAGCCCCGAAAGCAGCGGCGGGGGGGGGCCGTGCGCCGAGCGGGGGGGGGGCCCGAAGTCTCGGCCATCCATCATCCGCTCGCCGGCTTCCAGGAGTCTCCCGGATCGCTGTCGCCGTTCGTTGCCGTTTTCTCCCCCTCCCTCCCGCCGCCCCCCCCCTTTTTTTTTTTTCCTCTCTCTCTCTCTCTTTTCTTCTGCTTCTGCTGCTTCTTCTCCCCCCAAAAAATCAGATGGTTTTCAAGAACAAGGAGTCCGAGCGTGCCATGGCGCGGTGCAGGGTGCCAGCCCCCGGCTCGGTGCTGCCTGCCGAGAGAGACACAGAACGGGCGGCGGTCAGAACGGGAGAGCGGCCGGCAGAGCCGCCCGGGGAACGGAGCGGAGAGGAAGGGAGGTTTAATAGCGGGGGAAGAAAAGACGAGGAACGTAAAGGAGGAATTAAAGGGGGGGATGGAAGGGGAAAGGGGAGAAAAAAAATAAAAAGAAAAAAAAAAGGAGAATAAAATATAATGGCAATAATGGCGGAGAGAGGAGAGGGAACACAGGGAGAGAAAAGGAAAGAGAAGGTACAGAAGGAGCCCGGTGAAATCTTTCTCCTCCTCTCGGATCATTCCGTACGAACGGCTCCGCTCCGGGGCCGCAGCCGCACGGACGGCCGCAATAAGAGCGAGTCTGTCCGCCCCGCTGGAGCCATCGAACGAGAGACGGGATCCGATGGGGATCGGAGGGAAACAAAGCGGGTGGAAATGGAGAGAAGTAAAGGGGGGAGGGTTGGAAAAGGAGGGGAAAAGTGAAAGATGAGAGGGGAAAGGGGGGGAAATCGGGGGGGAAAAAAGAGGGGAGGAAAAAAGAGGAGGAAAAAAAGAGGGGGAAAAGGGATGGGGGGGAAGGAAAAGAGAGCAAAAATAAAGGAAATAATAAGGAAAAAATGGGGAAGAAAAGGAGAAAAGGGGAAAAAAGGGAAAAAAGGAGAGGAAGGGGGAAGGAAAAAGGAGAAAAAACGGGAAAGGAAAAAAGGTGGAAAAAATGGGGGAAACCGAAGGGGAAAAAAGAGGAAAAAAGGGGGAAAAATTGGGGGGAAAAGGAGAAAAAGGGTTAAAAAGGAAAAAAGGGGAGAAAAGGAGAAAAAGAGGGGAGAAAAATAGGGGAATTATGGAAAAATCGAGGGAGAAGTGGAGAAATGAAAGGAAAAAGGGGAGAAAAGGGAGGAAAGGAGGGAAAGAAAAGGGGGGAATTGGGGAGAAGGAAAAAGGAGGGAAAGAAATGGGATAAAAGGGGAGAAAACAGGAAAAGGGGAGAAAATAGAGGGAGAAAAAGGGAGAAAAACGGAACAGAACGAAAGGAAAAAAGGGGTGGAAATGGGGAAAAAAACGAGGGAAAGAAAAGAGGGGAAAAAGAGGGGGGAGAAAAAAAGGCGAGGGGGGAAAATAGGGGAAGAAATAGGGGAAAACGGGAAAGAAACGAGGGGAAAAAGTCAGATGGGAAACGTGGAAGGAAGAGGGGAGAAGGAAATTAAGGCAGAAAAATGGGAGGCGAAGGAGAGAAATAAGAACGGGGGGAAAAAGAGAAAAGGGAGATGGAAAAGAAGAAAAGGAACGGGTTAAAGGGGAAAAGATCCGAAGTACGGGGAGAAATGGTAAAAAATGGGGGGGAAAAGAAATAAGGAAAAAAAGGAAAAAACAAAAAAAAAGGAAAAAGAGAAAATAAGGGAGAGAAAAAAGTGTCGGGAGAGAGAAAAGGGGGGAGGAAGGTGGGGAAAGAGCTGAAAGAGCGGCGGGACGGAGCGGAGCGAAACGAGACGGGAGCGGAGCGGGACGAGAGCGGGGAACGGCCGGGGAGACAGAGACGGGAACGGCCGGGGAGCCGCTGCGGTCCTACCTGGCGCTCAGGCCGCCTGCTCGCGGCCCATGGCGGCGGCGCGGCGGGCCGGGGCCCGGCGGGAGGTGCGGGAGGTGCGGGCGGCGCGGCGGGCCGGGGCTCAGGGGCGGGGGGGCGGCGGCGGCTCGTTGGCCGCGCCATGGAACGCCGGGCCGGCCCCGCCGAGCGGCATCGGGCGCGTTCCACGACCGCGGCGGCGCAGACGGAGAGCGGGCACGCGCGGCGCTCGGCGGAGCTTAGGGAAAAAAGCGTGGGCAGCGGGAGGGGGAGGGGGCGGCGGTATAAAGGGAGCGGGCGGTATAAAGGGACACGGAGCGCGGGGAGGGGAGCGCGGCGCCGCGCCATGAAACGCGCATTGTTCTCCGCGAGCCGCGCCCCCCCCCACACGGGGGGCGGGATCACGGCTGCTTTCCGCCATCTTATTGGTTGTCCGGCACGCCGCTCAGCCGTGGGTAAACAGGCGGCCGTTTCCAGGCCCCCCCACGCCGCCGCTTTCTGCTCGCACTCGCCGGCCGGGCTGCGCCGTTTCCAGGCTCCCCGCTCGGCCCGTTCCCCCCCTGCGGGCGCTGAGGAGGGAACGGCCGCCGGGCGCTCTCCCACGGCCCCGCCGCGCACAAAGCGCCCTTTGAGGGGGAGCGGCTGCGGGGGGCGAGTCCTCCCACCCCCCATCGCCCCCCTCCCGCTTCCAAACATTGAAATGAGGGGCAGAGCGGGGGGTGGCGGTCACCAAAGCGGCGTTTTTTCAGCCCAAAAAGTGCCGCGCTGAGGCAGAGCGCCGAGAGGAGGAGGAGGGCGGGCAGGACGGAGGGGGGGTTTCGTTGGGGGTTGTTTGTAGGATTCTTATTTTTTATCGTTAAAAACACACACAAACGCGTCTCTTTTATAAAGGGGGTTTGGCTGCGTTCCTTAAAAATGGTGCCGGATAAAAATAATAATTAAAAACCCGAGGAAAATAAAACCCGCCCTTCTCCTCCCCGCCTCCCTTCCTCCTCCTCCTCCTCCTCAGCCGCCGCCATTTTGTGCCGCCCCGCGCGGCGCCGCGCTCAGCGCCCCCCACACAGCGCCGTCCATTTAATTCTATCGCGGCCAGCGCCGGAGGGTCCGCCCCCTCCCCCCTACAGCCCTTTGGCTTTTACGCCGTTTAATTTACTCAAAAAATATATATATATATCCATTTTTCCTTATTTTTTTCCCCCATTTTTATTCCATATTTTCCCCGTTCTTCGTTATTCTTGAGGTTTTTTTCCCCCACATTTTCCTGTTTTCCCCCCCCTTTTTTTTTTCCCTTTTTCTTTCTTTCCCCCCCCCACTTTATTATCCTATATTCCCTCCCCCCATCCCCTAATGGAAGCGGAGGGGAGCATGCAGGACGCAGCGCTGACCCCCCCCAGCACACAGGTAGGACCTCGGGGTGGGATGGGAACACAACCAGCCCCCCCAGCCACAACGCCCCGCTTTCCTATGGGGCTGCCCCCCACGCCCCGACCCCCCCATACACACGCGTAAAGCAGAGGCCGGGGGGGGGGCAGGCCGTGCCGTGCTGCCCGCACGTTTGCAGGGTGTTTGGAGCTATATTTAATGCTTGCAGTCAGCGCCCGGATTTAGCAACGAGGCCATAAATCAGACGGACGCACGGCCGGAGCTGGCACGGCTCTGCCCCATTTCCTCATCGCCGGCGCGGCGCTGGGGGCCCCTTTCCCCCCATATCAAACACCAAACAGGGGATGGAAGGCAGAAGGGGAGCTCTGACGCAGCCCTGCAGACAGAGGGGGGTCCTGCACACCCCGCTGTTGGGGGGCAGCCCGGTGTTGGGGAGGGGGGATGTGGGACTCCCAGCAGTGTGGGATGGCGTTCTCCATCGATCCCAGCTGCAGGTTTCTGGGGCTGTTTGGTTCTGCCGTTTTATTTTGTTTCTTTCCCCTTTAACCCAATCAAAAGCTTCATTTTTTTCTTTATTTTTTAAGTGCCAAATCATGACTCAAACACCCATGCTGGCACAGGGATGCTCTGAGCTGAACGTGAGTCCCAGGGCTGTGATTTGTGCCTGCCAGCCCTAACCAGAACTGGGCTGCGGGGTGAGGAGAAGGCAGCCCTCAGCTTTTGGAGGGCCAGATGTGGTGTTATAGCAGAGAAACGCATGGGAAATACCCCGAACCCACACCTCGCTCTGTGGGTCTGGGGTGTGGGGTCCGGCTTTGTGCCACCGTGTCCCCAAAAGAAGAGATGTGGGCACTGATGCTCCAGGCTGTTCCTTCCCCTGCGGATGGGGCTGTCGCTGCTGTGTGTGCACCCCAAACTTTGCCGTCCCCATCTGAGAGCGCCGTGAACCCATCCGCCTCCCCACAGACACAAGTGAAAGGGAGATGGGAAGTAAAACCTGTCCCCAGAAATAGCCCAAAGCAACAAGCACTGACCTGCCCGCGGGGAAAGGGGCCTCGGGGGCTGAGCCCACAGCTGCCACCCAGCTCAGGTGTCACACAGGTGGGGATGGAGCGCCCAGCAAACCAATGTCCTCAGTGGGCAAAGAGGTGACAGCGGGGGGCTGCTTGCCTTCCTTGGCATCCCCACATGGCCATGGGGCCAGAAGCCAAATGCCAAGAAACCTTTGGGAAAAGCACGCTGCAATGGCATTCCCCACACACAGGAGCTCTTCTGGTTCCCTTATCCCTCTGGGCACCCACCAAAGCCCCGCAATAACCCACACCGGGTACCAAAACGATGCTAAAGGAACACCTGTTGGGGCAGAAACCATCTCGTCCCAAACCCCACAGGTGCCAGGGGCTGCAGGAGGGTCCCCATATCCAATGCAAACCCCCCCCCCGGCCGCCCCATGGTCCTTCTCCCCCCCCAACACACGCACTCCCCGTGCACAGCCCCACGGCACCCGCAGCTCCTCCAGCAGAGCCCCTGTGCCCAACAAAGCCTTCCAGCCAGCAGCTCCCGGCTCCTAATTATGATTTCCTTAAAGACGATCCCAGCAGCCGTAGACAAAACCGTCCCCTCCGGTCGGAGCTGGAATGCCGTGTCCTAACGACGGCTTTTGTACCGCGCCCGCTGGAGGAAAGAGCGCGGCAGGAGGGGGGAAAGGGAGATTTAATTATAGAGCCGCATTGTGATTTCGCACACATAGCTGGCTGCTGTAATCAGGTTACAAGTGTAGCTCATTTTCCTCCCTCCCCTCCCTCTTCCTCCTCTTTTTCTTTCTGGTTTTATTTCTTTCCCCTCTCCTTTCTTTTCCTCTCGGTGGTCCGATGCTCTCCGTGAGCTCCGTGTGTCTCACAGCCGCACCATTGGGCTGCACAGCACATGGACCCACAGCCCCAAAACACCCCCTGCTGCCCCCCGGGTGAAGAGGAGCAGCCCCTTTTCCCCTCTCTTGGGGCTGGAGGAGGAAAACCAGAAAGGAAAACAGCTTTTAAACACAACTTTGTGTGTTTGCTTTTCTATCCAGGCAAAGCTGGAGCTGCGCTCCATTCGGGACCGCTCTGAGTTTCATTTAGGAACCCTATTGTTGTCCATGCGAATTCTTTGTTACGTTTCAAATCACAGGATTATTTCCCCAGGGGGTAATATCCTGTAATTTGAACACAATAATGAGAATAAATTACTTACTTAGAACTAATAACGACAGCCTGATTCCAATATATATATATATAGGAACTGTAGCAGCTTTGGTTAGTTAAAGTGCAATTGTGTCGACGGATGACATTTTCTTTCAAAGGAATCCGAATGACTTTTAATTAAATTTGCTGAGGGGAGGGAGGGGGAGATGCCGGCATCCCAGCACAGGGAACACATCCCACGGGGAGCTGCTGCCAGCACTTGGCATTGCCAAAGGGCAGTCCTGCTTGGTACCGGGCGATGCTCCACCTCGAGCATCAGAGCCGTTTGGCCGTGGGGGTGCAGGGATGCAGCAGGCGGTGTGTGCTGGGTGCCCACGGCACTCGTCTTGCCCCATGTCCCCTTCCCATGGCTCATCTCCCCCGTGACATCCCCGCTCTCCCCCTGTGGCTTTTGCTGCCCTTTGTGTTTATTTTCGGCCCTCGAAGTTCCCTTTGCAGAAGAAAGAATCCACAAAAGCCATCTTTCCACCCCAGCCCGCACAGCGCCAAGTTCCTGCCCCTAAATATCTGGTTGAGGAGCGCTGCCAGTGGCTCCGTCCTCCTCCAGGACTCATTTTTCCTCTGTTTATCTTGAAAATATTTCTGTGCTGAGGTCCCACCCAGCAGCACACAGCCCTGCAAGGCCGCCTCCAGCCGACACACAGCCCTTGTTTACGCAGAGCAGAGCCGACAGAGCCCGGGGGCCGATGCTGGAGGAGAACGGTCGGAGCACAGAGCGTCCCACGGCGCAGCTCCCCGCTCACACACTGACACTCAGATGCCTCCAGTTGCTGCTTGGGGAGTTTCTCGTGGTTTCACTTGATAACAATGACAAGGAATGCTGCGGTTGGATCTCCTCGAGCTCTGCTGAGAGTTGGGCGCATCCCAGAGTGCAGCGAAGCTCCAGCTTTGGTCCAAGGGTGTCCTCAAAAACCGCCCCACAGTGGGCACAGAGTTTCGCAAGTGCTCATTGCAAAGGTTTTAGTGTAAATGTGCTGGGGTTTGTGGCACAGGGCTGGGACGGGGACCTGGCTGTCCCCCCACCACCCTGCGGCTGGATCTGACCCCAATTTGGAGCACCCATCCCGAGCATCCCCTCCCCAAACCACTCCTCCCCCACACACAGCGTCACCCATTGCAAACACCCCTCAATCACAGCAACGCTCAAAGCCCGGCCAGCAGGATTGAGTTACCTGCCCTGGAAGAATAAAGGAGGCATTCAGCCAGAGCTTACGCCTTTCCCCCTGCCAAGGCCCGACACCACGGTGACGGTCACACGCAGAGGCACAGAAACACGAGCCCAAGTGACCCCGATCTGCATCCCCCCCTCCTCCCACCCCACGGCACCGGGCAGAGTGCACGCTTTGCTTTGCTTGTCCGTCACGAGCTGCCTTATCTTTTAATAAAACCTTTAAGAGCAGAAGTCAGGCTAACCGGGCACAAAGGCGGCTAAATCTCCTCCCGGGACATTAATCATCTTTCTTTGACATGTTTTGCTAATTAGGTGAAGCATTTCACTCAGTGGGGGGGAAAAGTGGGGCCTGGGAAAAGTAAAGAATCAATAAAGAAGGGGGAGAGATGGAAGAACCGGGGCAGAGGGACCAAGGTGTAACGCTGCTCCCTTCCTTGAGCATCAGCTGGCAGGGAGCAAACCCAGCACACGTGGCTCCAACATCATCAGGACTTGGGGATCACCAGCCCTGGAGATGCCCCAGGCCAAGGTGGGCACTGAGCAGCCTGAGCTGGGGGGCAGCCAGCCTATGGGCACCCACCCGTGCCTATGGGTGTGTGAGCTGAGATGCCTCACAGGGGAAAAAGGCAGAGGGTGAAGGTTTCTCCACCCTGTGCAGCCACTTTTCAGCTCACCTTGTGAGCGCATGGAGCATCCCCTGCCATTTCCTAAGATGCACTGTTGGACAGGGAGCTCTGGCTATGCTGCCGCTGCACCCACAGGCATGGCCTGGCACCCCCACAGCCCGCAGCTGGGGGCCCATTTGGAAGCCTCTGCCGTGGTGGTTTGTCAATAGAACCTCTAACTGCAGGGACGGGGACGAGCTCGTCCCGGGCAGGACTGGCTCCTTTTTGCAAGAGTCCAACCCATCTCCCACAGGACCCGATGTTTTTTTGTGGGGAACAGAATAACCCACAGCAAAATAGCTGTGAGGACGCACTGCAATAAAATCCCTGCAAGAAAGCACCGTCCTGCTGGTGCCCCCAGCACCGCCCAGCGTTCTCTCCCATCACTTACCGACAGCCCAAACCCAACCCCTCGATGCACAAACCCTCGGGCAGAGCCGTGGGGCAGCGCTGTGGGGTAGAACTATGGGGCAGCGCTGCCGAAATCAATCACAGCCAGCTCCTCATTGCTGCGGGATGACACACTCCGCCCCTCCCCCCTCCACCGCCCCCACCACCAAAACAAAGCCCTGTTTCTAATTTGGGCTGTTTGGAAATCATTTTCCATCCCTTCTTTCCAAACGAAACCAAAAAAGAGCTTTGCTTTCCAGAGCTGCACGGAGGGGTCAGAGCTCTGCGGGAGCGCAAAAAGTCGCGGGAAAAGCGAGCGGCTGCTCCCCCCCCCCAGATCCAAGAAAAACCAAATAAATTAAAAGAAGACAATGGCGTTAAATATAGAGCAGAAAGCACAGCTCAGCACCATTCATCATCTGGGGGCTGTTTTCGCCAACATCTCCCGGCGGATCCGGTTGGCTGTTGCATCCCCAGGGGACGCGTTGTTGGCGTGCTGATGCTGGCCCGGAGAGCAGCAGAGGGTGGTGGGAACCCCGCGGGTGCCTCCGCCGCCGTGTGAGAGCTGCTGGAAAATCAGAATGCCCTCCCAAATGAAATTCAGCCCTTATAGCGCCATCGAGATGCATCCCGGAGCGGTTTGCACAGCCAGAAAGAAAAAGCCTTCAAGGTGAGGAAAGCGCTGTGGGAAGGTCGGCATCGCCGAGTGTTTTTGTGCCAAGGTGCTGCAGAAGAAAGAGGAGAGTAAGGAGGAACAGCCAGCACACACTGAGCTGCCACTGCCAACCAATGGTTTTCTATGAGTCGCTGGTGGAAAGAACAGATCAGAGCAGATCAGGGCAGGTCAGAGCAGATAGCTGCGTCCAACAGGTGGGATTGGCTCAAGGTGGGTCCCCAGCTCTGGGGTCTCTGATAAGGGCCCAATATGTGGGGGAGGGTGCTTGGTGCATGAACCCCACTGCGAGGCTCCATTCTGCCCAGGAGGAGGCAGGAAAACCAAATTGGGTCCATGTCTGCGTGGCTTTAATAGAGAATCCCAACACATGAAAGGTCTCCAGGCCATGGGGATGCGGCCTGGTGGTGGTGGTGTTGGAGATGGAGCAGCATTGGAGATGGAGCAGTGTTGGAGATGGAGCAGCATTGGAGATGGAGCAGCATTGAGATGGAGCAGCGTTGGAGATGGAGCATCAAGGCAGGATTTCCCACCCTTCCCAGCCTGACTCCTGTGAGTGTTTCTCATGGACACCCAACAAGTGCCATCACTGTGGACTCAGAACTTCTCAGCATCTCCTCCCCACATCCATCTGCCCCTGAATTACTCCGCAGAGCACTGGGAAGGCCCTGAGGAGGAAAAACAGAAAATAGAATCAGATCTGTTAAAAAAGAAAAAAAAGAAAGAAAAGCCACTGGAAACAAACAAACAGTTCTGATTTATCGCTCACGAGAAGAAACAGGGCATGTTGAAAGTGAGCACAGGAAGTCCTGGGGACAATAAATCCAGCACGGGAGCAGTTGAACCAACACGATTCCATGTTCAGGAACACGGCGAGGTTATGGAGACAGGGGGAGGGTGAAGGGTGGGGAGTTTGGGGTGGGATCCCAAACCAGACGGGTGCAGAGCTGGGAGCACTTTCCCCATCACCTCGAGTTTAGGGATCAAGCCCAGCTGCTGGCAAAGGGATCCACCAGGACCCCCCGCTCTGATGTGTCCATGTCAGGACGGGGAGGAGTGGAGCTCCATCCCATCCTCATCACCCGCGGAACATCAGCAATCCTGGCTGTGCTGTGGGTACAGAAACAGCACGTCCTCACTGCTGGCCGGGGCTCCTGGCAGCCCCAGGGAGGATTTGGCTGCACAGGAATTTGGAAGCTGCCTGAAATCCCGATTGAATGAGGAAAGGCTGAGGAGTGACGCTGTGATGGAGGCTCAGCCCCACATGGCACCGGGAGCAAACCGGGAGCTGTGGGTGTGGGATATCACCCCCTCTTCTATGGGGACACCACAGGGGCTCCCCAGGACCCCCTGACCTTGTCACCCCCCGTGGCTGGAGATCACGTTCATTGCATCCTTTGGGATGAGGCATTAAACACCACAGCACTCACCGTCCCATCTCCGTTTTCTTGTCCCCCCTGCACCCACACGTGGTTTCTTCTTAACCCGAGATGGCAGCAGGGTGAGGGGAGGGATGAGGCTGTTTATTAAACGCCACCCACTCCAATTACTCCCCCAGACTGACTCACAGTTATCACAGTGCACATCCACATGAACGCTTTGCCATCTTTCAGTGCCAAACCGCAGCGCCCTGCAGATCCGACCTGCAGGAGCAATGGCCAGAGATGGGTAACAGCAGATCAGATGTGATCCCAAACACGATGGCAGTGAGCCTGGGCTAGGAAGGTGCAGAGCCCAAACCCATCCCGTTGGGCACATCATGCTGCACCAGCACCACTCTGTAGAAGGCAGCTGGGGGCTCTGCCCCTATCCCAGTGCCAGCTGGGGGGGGGGGGGATTTACCATCACCAGCACGGCCCTTTGGTTCGCTTTCCATAGGAAAATAAAGCAGAGCTGTTTGCAGAAGGTTCTCATTAGGGAAACATCTGGAGTCAGACCTGATCCCCCAAAGGGCAGCAGAGTGCTCGGAGGGATCAGGGGAGGAGGAGGAGGAGGAGGAGGGATGGGCGGGTGAGGCGAGTTTCGGAGTGCAGCCGGGGACGGGACACAAGGAAGGTCCCAGCAGCTCGCAGCATCTGTCCCAGAGCCCGGAGGTGCCCGGATCTGTCCGCTGGGATGGATGGGGTCGGGATGCTGCCGGTCCCCTGAGGGCCTGGGGACACGGGCTGGTGACACAGCCGTCAGGGGACATCACCCCCTCCTCCAGGTGCCCCTTCCTGCTGCCTTTGGGCACTCACTGCCGAGGATTACAGGTCCGGAGCAGCGCATTGCGTAGCGCGCAGTGTACGTCCCCCAGCCGGGACTGTCCCCTCTCCTGTCCCCATCACACAGGCTGTAGTGACATCTGCTGGGCTCTCACTCGGGCAGTCCCATGGAACCCGCCCGGCACAGCCCCGGCCGGCAGCACTTCCCTTCGTCCTGGGAAAAACGACGGACTCCGGGGGGACCTGATGGCCGCACGGTGCCCCGACGTGCTGCTGCGAGAGCATCGCTGTCCGACCGTGGTGACAGAACCAAACCGGGACCCATCCGTGAAGGCAGCGCGTCCGCAGCATCCCACTGCCCGCACGGGGCTGAGCGTTGCGGGGACAGATGGGTGATGGAGCGGGGACGGCTGCGGTCACAGCCCCCTTGGAAAGGGCAGGGGGTGGCACCGGGCTCCTGGGGGGTGGGAGAGACCCTGGAGCTGGAGAAACCCCGCAGCCATCTGCAAAGAGGAAAGGATGCGGTGAGGAGCGGGTGGGGATGGGGGCAGGCTGTTTGTCTGGAGCTGATTTTGATTTTTCCTCTTTCCGATACCAGCAGGACGCTGTGCTGCGCCTCATTATGCAAATAGAAGCAATTAGAGCTCACCCAGGCTCTGCCCACGTGATGGTTTATTGCACTCGCAGAAATCCTTCCTGCTACATGAGGGGAATGACAACGGCCCCGGGCTGCAGCCAGCTCACCCCAACCACGGGGAGCTGATAGCGGGGCCCTCAGTGGAACCCCACATCAGGGACCAACCCCATCACTGCTGCCCATTAGTGCCCATATGGGAGGGACTGTCCAGGAGGAGCCCCCAGCCTCCATGTGACATGGTGGCTCTGGGGTTGGCTGCAGCCCTCGGCCCCACGGATGGATGGCACATACATCAGTGCAGCTCCATCCGCCCGACCTGGGGCTGGTTCTCCCACGGTTACCCATTCAGAAATATAGAAGGCAAACACACGCAGAGGCACCGACCTGCTGCTGACGATCAGCTCACGCTGGGTTTCCTCGGTGTATTCGGAATCCCTCGAGCAGGGAAGGGCTGTGCTGGGCTCAGCTCTCATCGTGGCACAAGAGCAGTCAGCAGTGCAGGGTGCGGACACAGCAGAGCCTGGCACGAAGCTGCTCGCACAGGGAGCAGCCCCATAGGGACACAGCACCGGAGGCTCCGGGACTACCTGAGGGTCACCCATGGGATGAGAGAGTTGATTTTAAACTGGAGGGGTCCCAGTAAAGGCAGGGGGATGCGATCACCATTGGGTGCAGGGGAAGGCAAATATCATATGGGGGAGCAAATGTGGAGGAGAGCAGAACTCAGCCAGCAAGAAGGCAGCAGAGCAGAGCACGGCCTGCACAGCCAGGGCTGGAATCCCCTCCCAGGTTCGGGATGCACTCGATGTGCTTTTAACGGGGGCTTGTTTGTACTTCAAAACAGCCCGTCTGTAATTGCCAAAAAAATAATTAAAAACAACAACAACAACAACAAAACAAGCCGCTACAATGACTAATTAGCTGCTCCTGCCTCGTACCCTGTAAACAAATGTATTTGTAACCAATTTGCAAGCACTTTGCATAAGGGGCCCAGAACACTCATGCCTGTTTGATGCATTTTGACATTAATTTGATAATAGCGGCTTAACAAGGAATCCAGGCTCCCTAGCTATAAATATGCTGCTTTTCCCCTTCCTTTTATCTGCACAGTGAAATAATGTTGTTTTTCCCCCTGCTGCAATAACCACCAGCCAGCCCTTTCATGAACGCCCTTTATGTCCTCTAGCATTTTCAAGGCTTTTTCTTCTGTGTGTGTGTGTGTCTTTCCCTCTCTCTCTCTTTTCTCTCTCCCTCCTTCTGGAGAAAGCAAAAAGGGTTTGATGAGCTCCGCTTTTAATTCCTGTTTATGGAGGGGATGGAGAGGACAGAGACGGTGCTCCAATAGTGCTGCTTATGGGAGAGCGGCTCAGAAGTCCTCCCTCCATCCACCTGCTCCCCGTGGGAGGGATGCAGCTCATCCTCTTTTCCCTCTTCTCAGCACTCTGCGGATCTCCATCTCCACACCAGCAGCAAATGGGAGCACAATGAAATGGGAATGAGGTGCTGGGGACAACCTTGGTGCCACCCGGAGCACTGCAGCATCACCGGAGCCACCACGCGTCCCACAGACCCAACCACAGCCACAGCTCATCCCTGCCCCGACAGCAACACTTCTCCCCTGCTGGTCCCTCCCAAAGCTTCCCACGGTTATTCAAGCAAACGGGGCAGTGTGGAACAGCAAGGTGACTGGCTGCAGAGCTCTCACCCTGCTGCCTCCCAGCTCCCCCACGGCCCCATCCTGGGAACAGTCGCAGCCCTGTGCCAGCAGTTGTGCTGTAGGGGCACAGCACAGCTCCAGGATGAGCTGCTCCATCCCCAGCCCTCCTCTGGGCTTATTAATGCCCAAACAATGCAGTGAGCCCCAATGATAAGCCGGAGGCCCAGCAGAGCCCGAAAGTACATTCCTTCCTCAGCCTCCTCCCTCTTTATCTCTTTCCTCCCTCCTCAAAACCACAGTTAGATAACGGTTATGGGAGCAATAAAATCCGTAACTTAAACACGAGCACGAGGGATGGCCTCTGCCAGAGCACACAGAGCAACGGAGCCCACGGGCACCATGAGATAGAGCCTGCGGGCAGAGCTGGGTGAGCCCACAGCAGCTGCAGGGCAGCCAGGTCACCAACCCCAACCCCAACCCCAACCCCAACCCAATCCCATCCCCACACCAAACCACGTCCCCAAGTGGTTCCGGAACATCTCCAGGGCTGCTGAGCTCACCCCACTGCTCCACCTGCACCACTCACCCACCTGCAGGCCAGACGGCTGCTTCGTCCTGCAGCAAGGAGGCTCAACTGCTGCCTGTTCGCATGTCCACGCAGGAAAAGCATCTTCAGCGCGTGAGCTCACACTTTGCAGACAGAACGACTTCAAAGCGTGTCCCGTGGGGGGAACGGATGGCTGTGGGCTGTGCTTTGCAAGGGAAATACGATGCGGGAGGCAGCGAGAGACCCGGCTCAGAACAGACTCACTCTTTATTTGAAGTTTCACATGCCACTGCGTACAGGAAAGTTGCACATTCAGAATTGGACTCAGTACGAGAACACGGGGCCGGGTGCAAACGCGAGCATCAGGTGAGCGCACGGACAGAGCTCCGAGCCCGGCGGTGCAGCAGCCCAGCCCTCCCCTTCCCCTGCACCCCCAGCTGCGGGTCAGCTCCTTCCCTCCCAGGGCAACACACGAGCAGCTTCGGAGCCAGCTCTGCACAGCTCTGCACACCCAGCACCCACATCCCGCTCTCCCAATTCCCCTTTCCACCAATGCCAGCAGCCTGCACCAGCAGCACCTTTTCCCCCCCTGCTGCTCACAGTGAGGGGCGACGGGAATCAGGACTTTTACGCTGACATTTCATTTTCAAAGTAAGTTTTGAAAGAGCACCATTTTCCCCGGCAGCCTTGGGCAGGGAGCTGCAGCTCCGCTTCAAAGGACCGACATCAAAACCAAAAGCAGCGTCCTAATGGTTGTGTGCTACATTACTTAATTGTCACGCAGCTCATTAGCGATGCCTGATTTCACGTTGGCTGCTGCGCCCAGATGAAGTTCACAATAGAAGGGGCTCCTTTCAAGCAATAAATAAAACAAGGCACCGGGCAGCCAGGCTCCGATGGCGCTCACATAAAACGTTACACTTCACCGCTTCAAAACTAGAAGAAAAAGCCCATCGTAATTAAACGCGTATTGATCTGCCTTCCTTCAGAGCTTCGACTTTGCATAGGGAAGGGGGGAATGCGGTGTAGGAGGGGGCTCAGCACACAGCACCGGCACCTCCGCATGGGGCTCTGGGTTCCCTGATGCTGAGTGAGGTGGGGGTCAGGAGATGGAAGCAACCGACCCTCGTCCTCCAGAGCAGGGGGAGAGCTAAAAATAAGAGCAGGGGAGGGAGAACGGAGCCGTCAGAGGTCAGCGCCACCAAACAACGGATATTGATGTCTCCATTCATTTCGAGCGGCGGAAAGGTCAATGCCTCCCTTGCTTCGTGTTTTATGGCTGACATCCTGCTGCTAACAGCAACAGTGTTCATAGCCAGACCCCATCCATCGCTTTTAGGATGATGGTTATTCCTGACCAGGTTGGCCATTTTGGAAATGTGACGAAAGCTGAGGAGGGGGGGGGGGAGGAAACCCCCCGGGCAGTGACAGCAGGGGGGTATCTGTGAGTCTGGGGGCTGCTCTGCCCCTCACTGCCCCTAACAACAAACAGGGTCCGAGGCAGCGTCCCCTCGCTGCTCATCATCATTCCCTGTACAACACCCCAACTGGTTTCTATGGAAATGCTCCTGCCAGCACGGCCGGCTGCCTGCGCAGCGCCAAGAGCCATGGGAACGTGCTGCATCCTGCAGTGCCCAGCCAGGGCTTGGGGCTCCCAGCCCTGAGTCCCAAAGAGCCCCCAAGGAGCTGAGGGGACAGACCGTGCTGCAGACAGCCCTGGGGATTAACACAAGCAGAACCTCTGCTCTGCTGCCCCGCACCTGCTTCAGCAGCCCCGACCTGCGCTCTCCTCCCAGTAAGGGAACCTCACAGCCCTGCACGCTGCCCGAAGGAAGCGCGGGCAGAACACAGACAACTGTTGCTTTCCCCACTCCTGCTGCTTGCCCCAGAACCTCCTTCTCCCAGAGATGCACGGGCTCCTCCTCAATGCTTGGATGCACAGGTTTATCCCACAGCCCCAGAGGTGGTGGGTCAGACTTGGAGAGCAGCACAACAAACACCAGAGAGGCAGAGCCTGCAAGGAGCGCTCCTTCTGTAATGGAATCCATCCATTTCAGCTCACGGATGGCAGCATAGCAGGCTGAGATCACCTCACCGGGTGCCTATGGGGAGCAGGGGGATATTTCTGGAGAGATGGGGACGGAGCCCAGAGTAAAAGGGAGGGATTTGGTGTTAAATAAAAGCTAGCAACAGAACGCCAACGCCGCCATTCCCTCCTGCTCCAATGCTGCACAACGGAGTCTCAGCACCGAGTGGGCTCTGAGTCCCATACATTGCTCTGCTCAGAACATATGGTGTGATGCTTAATAGCCCAACTCTGCCAATTGGGGACTATTAGGGTGGGTTTTTTTCCCAGTGTAAATGTTGCAGAATATAAATTGTAATTAACACCGATGCCAAAATAGCACTTAGAGAAAATAAGCACATTATTAACATCTGGTGAATCCTGCCTGCAGTGCAGAAGCAGCGGAAATTCTCACTCACCGTAAGAGGATTTGTGGCAGAGATCGGGAGCACCAGAGCACGGCTGGGGGACGGGTGGGCAGGAGGCATTTCTCCCCCTTTATCACCATTTTGTACTGTTATCTTTACTACCTGTGGGTGACCTTTCCCAGCCCCGATCATAACGGCTTGCATTTGCATCAGGACTTCTGACCTGCTTGCATGAATACAGATGTCTGAGCATCACACTCTGGGCAACAGAATAGCAGCAGTCCAGCAGCTCGCTGCCTGACCCCCATCCATTACTCTAGGAAAGAAACCTGGACACACAGCAGGCAGAGCTGGAGTGGACTGAACTGGACGGAGCAGAGGCTCGCATTCCTGCCAACAAGCTGACGGGCTTTGCTAGAGCGTGGGAGCGGGAGAGCAACAAGTTGTTGGAGAGGGATGTGAGCAGGCAATGTGACACGAGGCAGAAAGAACGACCTCGTGGGGTGAGCAAACAGCAGCAGGATGCCAACAGCGGGGTGTCAGCACTGCCTGACCTGCAGCAGTCTGCAGCGCCCCAGGAGTGCCCTCAGCTCCTCTCTGAGGATGGGGAGGATGTGGCTGTTTCCAGAGGCCTCAGCATGGACCCAGAGCTGAGCAGGGAAGGGAGGGAAGCTCAGGCAGACAGCAAACACGTGCGAGGGTTGGATTGAGCAAAGCACAGACACTGAGCTGCTCACTAACACCATCGCCTACTGAGTGTGGAGCAGAATCATAGAATGGTCTGGCTTGAAAAGACCCTCAAAGATCATCCAGTTAGAACCTCTGTGCTGTGGGCAGGGTCCCCAACCACCAGACCAGGCTGCCCAGAGCCACATCCCATTAAAGCACTGCTCAACACGAGAGCGTGTCTAGGAGATAGCAGGTGCAGAGTTAACCAGCTCCAGCTGCCGGCTGTTCTGCAGGAGACAGAGCCACTGTTCTGCTACAAAATGCTCCAGCAAAAGGGAAACCCGAAATGCCACTCAGCAACGGCGCTCCAGGAATTCACAGGACGGCTTTTGGTACAGCTGCCTGATGCTTTCAAAGTGCTCAGTAAATAAGGCAATATGAAAGTGACCCAGACCACTACTGACGCCTGAGGAGGTTCTTTGGGGCAGAGAAGCTGACCGAAGTCACGCTGTGAAGATGCTTCTCTATGCCTCTAAGATGAGCATCAACTCAGGGCATGGGACCTAAGGAGAAAACCAGAACACTGCATCCCCATTGAGACAGCAAAACAGACTGCGCTTCGATCAGACCCGAAGCCTTAACTCAGCCACTGTAGGTTCCACACAGCCCAGGACAAAGATCTCCAAAGCAGCTGAGAACATCTCCCAGCACCAACTGGGGAACAGCATCAGCGAGAGCACGTGTGGCCAAGGTGCTAAGAGCCACCGTTTGTTCTTTAAGAAATAGACACAAACTAGTCCTCGTGGTACTCCTCAATCTAAAGACCATGAAATAGCTGTGACTGCACGTGGGTGGCTACCAATGTGTACCTGTAACATAGAAAAGATGGGATGCATCTCAACTCCACGGAGCGACACACCGCTGTGCCGCTGTCCGAGGCTTTCTACTTTGCCACAAATAGACCAAAGCAAAGAACGATTTCCACCAATATCACAAAGCACACTGCCAAAGTACACGGGGGCCTTTGGGAAATACACCAGGCGACACGGGGGAAGGAGAGTCGTTAAGTCAGGTTCTCTTACCTTCAACTTCAGGAAAGTAACAAAGCAATTCATTATTGACCACAAGGAAATACTCATCGTGTTCCAAAAGCCTTTGAGACAGGCTGCTCGGATGCAAGCATCATCCAAGGAGATGTTTCCCCACTGCTATTTAGTTTGCAACTGCACCTATTGAAAGTGAACGGACGGCACCCGGGGAGGCGGCCGGGAGCTGCAGGTGGGGAATCCAGGCCAAAGAGATGCAACCCTACACGTTCTCACTGCCTGTCCCTTCCGTGCTGTCACCACCACAGGTTGGGGGGCTCCTCGGCCACTCTGCTTTTAAACAAGGTGATCTCATCCAAGTGCCTCATGGGGACATCTCTGATGACCTCCGTCAAGTCCTCGTGAAGCAGAGGGAAAATGACGACGTTTAACGCCGGGCGGTCCGCCTGGAAACTGAATCAGACACAGGTTATTAGCAGAGGAGAAGCACTGATTGTCCATACAAACAGCACGGGGGTTGTGGCAGTGCGGGCAGGAAGGGCTGTTCAGAGGGGGCAGCTGCAAGTCAGGGCTCCCATTCTCTCTCCTCCCCCCCACGCCTCTGCAGGGAGCACAGCCAGGCTTTTCAGCACACCCCACTCCAGCACATCTGCTGGGCTGACACACAAGCCCAATTCCAGCCTGCTGCAAGGAAGGAAGGGGAAAAAAATAACACCATTAAAAAGAAATCACAGCATGAAGATATCCTGAGAGGAGCAGAGATTGCAGCAGCGCTGCCCCAGCTGAGCAAGGTGCTCAGAGAGAACACGTTAAACCACATGCAAACCAGCAGCAAGATGCAGCACCAGTGGAAAAAAATCAGGGCAGAGCAATGCTGGGCAATCCCTGAGGGCTGAGCCTGGGATCATCACTTCAGGCTCAGTTGTTGTGCATGCAGAACCCATCCTCTGCAATTAGAGCACAGGCAAGTTTAGAAAGCTGAGATCTGCAGATAAGCATTTAAGTGAGCTCACGCACGCACTGCAGCCTGCTTCTCATACAAGTCACAGAAAACCTGCTTTGGCACCACGTGAGTTCGCCCTCACGCATGCAAGAATCCCTCTCAGTAATTCTGGGCTTCAGAGTCTGAATTCACAGCCTCGCTGTTTTCATGCCCCCTTAGAGAAACCTGCAGTCTCCTCCTGCCCTCCCAGCTCCACCTGCCAGCACTGCTCAGCTGGCTCTGCTTTCCAGCACACGCTTAAAGTCCCAGACCTTGAGAGCAGCGAGCATTAAAACCATTTACACTATATGAAAAGAGCCCAAGTCCCCATCAGCAAGTACTCTGCATGACAGCAGCCTAGCAGCAGAGCAGGGGGGGGGGAAGAGAATGCGCTCAGGGTACCCAAATGAGATGAGTTCAGCTTTTTAAAGCCAAGGGGCAAAGGAAGTTATGCCGTAGCTTAAGGTGACATCCTTGAGATTAAAACACTTTGCCTATTAGCACCGTGCCACCGAGATGCTCCCTCTGAGCTGCGTGACAGGGGCCAGCTCGTCGTCACTCTAAGCAGGCAGAGCGGAACTGGCAGCATCAGTCCCCTGAGGCTGAACCAAGTTGTGCTGGGGCTGGAGAACGGAATTCGCTGCTAAACGAGCTTCTCACTTGCAGAAGCGCCTGGAAAATTCCCAGCTCATCCTTAACACTGATACAGCCAGATTCCTCCCGGCAGAGAGGGACAGAAGGAGATTTGCTGCTGGAAAATGTGAAATCCCAGGTAATCAGTGCTAGCATGACAGCTGAAGAAAAGGCAACAAGAGATGGTGTTCCTTGGGGGAGAGAAAGGATGCTCAAAACGATTTGCAGCAGGGTTTGCAGCACAAACCCCCATACCAAGTTCAGTTGCTTGGTCCTGGCGGGTTAAATTCATTTATCTGAACTTAAGAAGCTGCGGGAGAGAGGATTTCCAGCAACAAAACCACCCGGGGCAGCGTTCTATCTTTCTGCATCACAGAGCGCCCTTCATGCCTCACGCCTAAGGGGGAAGGACAGAGCTCCCTGAGTGCAGCTGGAGGCTCTGGGAGACAGCCGTCCTTCCATAGCCCCTCCTCAGCCCCAGCTCTTGCTGCTGCTTATCCACCAGCACAGCCCTGCAGGGAAAACTGTGTTTGTAGAGCAAGTTTGCAGCAGGAAGCAGCAGTTGTCTTCATAGGGATAAAGCCATCCTGGCCGTGAGCTCCCCAAAGCTCTGCTTCTCCCTTTGCGTACAGACTGCCATCTCACCAGACACAGAAGTGTGGTTTATAAGCAGCCTTGCCACTGCAGCTATAAAAACAAGAGCCCGGATGAGTTTACATGACAATCTGCCACCAAGACAACTGAGAAAGCCCAACACAGCCAGAACACCTTCCAGAGAGGCTGGCTTTATAGGAGAGGTTTCAACTTGATCTTACAAGAAGAAAAAAGCCAGCTTTGTCATTTTCTCTTCCCTCCTCAACCCCAAAAAACCCCCCACCAGGAAACTGTAAGTTACTGCAAACCTTGTAAATTCCAAACCCCAGCAAGTTGACGCCGAAGAATTCTTTCCATGTACAATTTGTGTGCTCTAAGGAAAAAAATCAAATGCACATGGCTCACTGTTCTGCTCAGCTCAGTGTGCGTGCAAAGCCTCTCCTTTAACTGCCTGTTAAAAAACACCCCGATTTTAACGAGCAGCTGTCATAATGTTAAACTGGGATTAGCAGTTCCCAAAAGCAGACTCCCTTTGCAACCTCTGCTCCTTTAGTTCGTCCCCGGAAGGCAATTCCTTTCTTCATACACCTGTCCAGGTGGGCTAGATTAAGCGAGAAGCTCTTAAAGCAGCAGTTCGAAAGGCCGTAGGCACGGAGAGGAGATAACAAGAAGGGGAAGAGATTGAGTTAATCAGTTGCAGAATAGCTCCTGTAATCTTCTTGATGGTTCTTTCCTCATTCCGCACCTGGATGGACTTCAAACTGGATCTACCTCCACAAGCACACGGCTTGTAAAATGAAAACTCCAAGGACGGAGAGGGATGTCGACCTGGGGAGACAAAGGAGCTGCAGTTCCAGACATGAAACCCTGCTTTTTTCCAAGGGAAAGGAGCCAAGGATACGCTCGCTTGCTCTCTCCTACAAAACCTCCAGACTAAACTCATCACGATCAATTAACTGAAAGCAAGTTTTCTAGGCAACTGACCAGCAGCCCCTTCAAAACACATCCTTAAATCAGAAACAACCAGTGGGCTAACAAAGAAAATGCACGGCGTTCTCCAGTACAGCCTCTGGTCCGGCTGACTCAGCACCAACCCAGCAACCACCCAGCAGCAGCTCTCACAGGGAGCACCCTGGACTGTCCCGGTTTGCATTGGGGATGTTCAGCAGGGTTGGCTGCAGCAGCTGGCTGCGAATAACCATGGAGCTGAGAAATGGACAGCAAAGTGCTATTCCCAACTCCTCCCTGCGTCAGCAGGGGTATAACCTTGTTCTGTGGTTAGACCTTGAACGGGCTGCACATGGCTGGAAGGGTTAATGGTGCTTTGTTGTTTGACTCCAAAATGATCCCAGAGCAGGTGTGGACAGTAAGGTTATTTTCAAGCCAACAGCTTGGTAAATAGCTTAACGCTACGGTCTCGATTGCTTCCAACCAGCGTGGCGGGATCCAATATGTAGGTCAGGGACAAAGTCAAAAAGAAAGGGACAAATTCTTAAAGCAAGGTCTGCACTTTAATCAGATGTCCCTGATTTTAGCAAGACAAAAGAGTCACGGCCTGGAATGTGGTTATCTCCTGGCAAACCCTCCCGGCGTGTGCTTTCTGACATGCCAGGGGGCCCACCTGTCTGCAGAACCCCGGCTGCCCACCCAGGCACGGGGTTGCAGGTGAGCCTCGGGCACAAGCCCTGCAGTCCTGCTCCGCGCAGCCATACGACATCCCTGCTGCGCTGGGGCTGCTCAGACCCACCTCCTGCAGAAAGGACAAGGCAGCGTTTGGTGCAGAACGTGTTTCCCCCGGAGATTTGCAGAGATGCCTGAGAAAGGTGCTGTGCCAAGTGGGGATGTTGCAGCACATCCCACCCCCCAGACGCTGGCAGGCAGCAGAGGGCACAGAGGTGGTATCACTGAGCACTGGCAAGGCAAGAAACACACAGCAGATAAAACAAGGAAATACGGCGTATCAGGAGCAGATCAAGGCCGGGTTTTAAACTCCACAAACACAGATAAGCTTATGGGAAAGGAGGCTCTAAGAAAGGAATGAAAGAAAGCCAGGAGATGCTTGAGGTGGGGGAAACGAGGCACGGCGGGGACAGAGCAGGTTTGGACGCCCCTTGGTACGACTCTGCTGCAGCCACACACCCTGCCCTGCTTCGCTCAGACCTTGAGCTCAGCCTGGTTTGTTGCTTGCAGAGAGCAGCAGCCCTCCCAGCAGCAGCAGCAGCCGCCTGCCTTGCATCTCGCGCCGCGCACGGCTCTCACCCACACACACAAAAACCCCGTTAATCCTCTGCCAGGCACAGCATCGGCTTGTTTTTACTGGAAGATTTGCTCACGTCTGAATGTTCAGATGTGGCATCTGCCTTGTAAGCTTCAGCCAACGTACCTGAGCCAGCCTGGAAACTCCCATCCCCGGAGCACAGCTCGGCGGAACAGAGGAAGCGCCGGGACACGCTGGGGCAGCTGACAAGTGACACCATCCAACGTACGGACACACACTTTCCTCATCTTTTCAGGAAGGCCGGGCGTGCACCTCGGGTTTGTTCCGCTGCTTGTGCCCAGACCTCAGGGAACTGCAAGAGCTCTGCTTGTTAACAGGGACTGCCAGGAGTGTGAAACAGCTGCTCCAGAGCTGCTTCCAGCCACAGAGGCACCTTCCAGGAGGACTCTTGCCCCCACGCAGCCCCCAGGAGGCTCTCAAGGGGTCCAAAGCCAACACAGAGACTCTGAAGCAGACCCAGACATTAATGCCGGTCTCACTTCCAATACTGTGGCATGGCCGGTGTTGAGCTTCGTTTCCTATCTCAGAAACCTACCTCCCCTCACTTTAAGTCCCATCACTTCAGCCTCCAACCTGACAAAGGACACGGACGGCACTCTGGAAGGCGGTCACACACAGCATTTCCATCACCCACCATCTTCACCACAGCATCCTCTGCCACCACAGCACGTCATGGCCAAACAGCAGGACACATCGGGTGCACCCAAAGGGTGACATTCCAGCCATCTGCACTGCGGGTTCTCTCTGTAAGAGACGAATAACACTCCACTACCTCTCCCGTGAGCTGCTGCTTCCAGACTGAGGTTCCTCCATTATGTTGCCAGCTGAACTCCACATCACTCAGATGCGACCGGGCAATTAGAGAGGGAGGGAATGAGAACCCAAGGAGTGCTGCCAGAGTGGCCAGGACACGTCCTGGGGGAGCGCTCTGCCAGAGCAGGCTGAAAGTTATTTCCTAATCTCTTCCACAAATTAAAAAGCAACTGCAATAACGGCTCAATTAGATTTATTTTACCGTGGAAATGCTTTAAAGTTGCAGTTAATGCTTCCGTTCGGCCTTTTACACCCTCGTGAAGAGAAAGCGTGGCTGTACGACTCCAATATCATTTCCCAGCCAAGAGAGGGAGGAGGACACCGTTTGAAACCTACTTTGCACACAAACCCATCTTCCCTCTGAGAAGGGCTGAATTCCTTTCGAAGCACACCAGCTAGGAGCTGGAACCAGCCATTTGGGTTAGCCGCAGGAATGCACTTAAGAAGGGGGTATGTCAGTGCCCCCAGAAGAAGGTACATAAATATCCCCGATTGGGGATGGTCCCACAGGCTCTGCTGGCTCGCAAACTATTTGAACCCACCCTGAAACAACATCCCTGGCAGCAGCAGAGGTGTTGGGGCCACACCCCGAGCAGTCAGCCTTGGCCAAGCCCAACCATGAATTCTTGGGTAACGCGAGCTGACAAGGATGCAGTTTGTTATTCAGTCCGTGACAGAATGATTCAGGGGTTTCTAAGAGCAGGAAATGAAACAGACAATGAAAGCTGGAGCAGGATGCTAATGATTCACTACACCAGCCGAGCCGTGCATTAAGTCTTCTGCAATCAGATGCAGGGACGGAGCCCACAACATGCTTAGGCTAGCGGAGTGGGATTGGCAGCTACCGCGCCGGCTGCGGGAGCCAGGAAAACAGCTCTGCACTGAAAGGGACTTTTTCAAGGTCAGATGGATGAGAAGGTGATGGAGGGAAGCAAAAACAGCTTGAAAATATCCAGCAAGCCCCAGGTGGTAACAGCAGCTTTGTGCAGTGCTGATAACTGCGGCACGATGCCGGAGGACTCTGCAGAACCCGCAGACGACGGTGCCCTTGATTTCTGCCCTAACAGCCCCCCAACAGCCCAGCCCACACCACTCTTCTGAGGCTGAGCACACAGCGAGAAGCTCAGCAGGAGGAATGAATCAGTCAGCCAGAAAGAAACATGGGGACTTCCATGGCAATGGCAGCAAGGTGGGGGGGGATGCTTAGATTTGAGGTGAGCAAAAAAATCCATCTGCAATGGTTCAGTCCTGTGCCAAAAGAGGGATGGGATCACTTTGCTCTCTCTGAATCAATCACGGGTTCACCCCCAGGCCCCAGCTTGGAAGCCCCATTCCTGCAGCTGAATGCAGGGCTGCATCCCTTCAGTGGCTGTCTGAGCTACAGAGGGACACTGGAGCCAGCAGGCTGAGAGAAAGAGAAGATCCCAACACGAGCTGATATTTGAACAGAAATAAGCAGGGGAAAAAATAGTAAATGCAACAAATGCTTGAATAGCAAGATGCAATTCAGATTGAAACAGTTATTCCTGGGAAGTGGTGGGAGCCTTGTTGTGGGAGTCATGGCAAACCAATTGCTGCTCACACTCAGCACAGACATGAAGGCTAAGTTAACTACTCCTTTTTCTCTGAGTCTTGGACTCTCAGAACAAGCAGATTGCCCTGAAGCATTACAACTCCCTGCCCTTCCAGCAGCAGTTGGCCATCAGAGCCCTGCAGCACAACCCTACAGTCAGGTGGCAGAGCTGAGTGCTACAGGCAGGCAGACAGGGAAACTGAGGCACCAAGCCAGAGCAAGGGCTGCCAGCCACCTCCTGCAGCCCTCAGAGGTGCTGCACCAGGACCCTTCACCCCCCATCCCCAACAGCTGCAGCCCCCGGGAGCTTCCTCCCTGCTTTTGGGAGACACAAGCAGCTGAATGGTGCCACCCCCCACCCTCCCAGGCAGCTCCAGCAGCACCAATCCTGACCACCCTCCGTGCCATGGCTTACCTGGGATTGCATTTCTGTCAATCACAGCTCACCTCTACACCTCCACGCTTCCCCCCACCTACTAAGAATCCCTAATGACGCCACTTAGAGCCTTTTTGTTTCGCTTTCAGGTTGGGTTTTTTTTTTGTGATGTTTTTCCTTTTCCTGTCCCTTTCTTGATCTTTTTCAAGGTGTTTTTTCAAGGACTCCTCACAGACGCCATTGTCTGCTACTGCAGAGTCCTTGAAATCACTGGAATGATAGAAGCTATCTAAGCCCTTAAGCTAAAACCAGGGGGACAAAAAAAAACAACAACATCTAAAAGGAACACACTGGAAAATGAAATCTGTCCTTGAGGCCAAGGGGACGTTTGCCAAAGCATTTCCTATCTCCCACCCTCTGTTCCAAGTGATTGCTGCTGCTGTGCTTGACCAGGAGAGCACCTTCTCTCTCCATCTGTGTGCCCGCCACCCACACCACGGAGCACAGCAGCGCCTGACTTACCCAGATTCCTCTTCCCGTAAGATTTTTGGGGTAAAGACGCATGTAAATGGGATTAGTTGGCATGCAGCACACCGAGGAGCAGCGGGATGCCTTCCGTGGGTCACAGCTCCATCTACTGACTATCTCCTAAAATAACAGAGCGAAAACCTTCGGAAAGAGCCGTTTGAAGGCAGCCCCATCATCCTCTCGGATGGACTCGGGGCACTTTGGCTCTTGGAGGTGAGTGAGAAAGAATCCCTGCCCAAAAGGAGCACATGAATCCCTTTGCTTCACGAAGGTCTCTCTGCACAGCAACAGATACGGGATTACATCAGGTCCTGGGGTTGAGGTTTTCAGTACTGCCACTGCATTCTCCTGCTAAAACCACTGCAAATGCTCGGAGCTCAGCGCTGTGGCTCAGTTAGGGTGCAAGCCCTAAACAGAAAGCACTGTTTGTTGGCTCTGCTGCTATGTGAAGCGTGGCGGCAGCTGAGCACCATGTGATAGGAAAAGAAAATGTCATTTTCCAGAGAAACTGTGAGCCCAGGGCAGTGTCACACATGAAGGCTGGGGAAGATGAGGGAAGTGGATAGGGATCATTCAAACTGCACCCCATGTAAGCATTGGGCCCGTCTCGTGTGCATAGAGGATGTCCCTGAACCACAAAGATCAGCCCTCCCCTACACAGAGGGAAGAAGAATCAAGTCAACACTGCCATGATTTATCTGCCCAGAGGGAAACAGACCTCTCCAAAGCTCAGAGGAGACCTTGTCCTTGCAAGCCTCGTTTGCTGATGAGGTCTCCAGATGAATTCTCTTCTGCTTACCGTGTTCCATTGAAAAAGAGGCAGAACTGAATCAGTGGCGTTTTGCAGAGAAATACATGCACTAATATCTCCGAACAGCAAACTTCCACCAGAAAGCTGCAGGCAAGGAAGCTGGAGATCACAGGGCCTGGGCTGGAGCTGTCACAAGACTGAAAGATGTGACAACAACTTTCTTTGCAGGCCATTACAGCAGCAATACAGAGTGTTATTCTTAGAAGCAAAGGGAATGGTTTGAGGATCCTTGCTGGCTCTGTACTATGGGTACAAAGCAGGTTTAATACTTGAGCTCCCACAACTTCAGCCTGTACAGATACTGTCTTCCAGCTCAGCACAGCAGCCTCAACCAGGCTGTTCTGTCCACACTGGTCCTCCTCCATGAACTGAACCCTTCTGTAGCACTGCATTTCGATGCCCTCCCACATCCACCCCTGCAGACTGCTGGTGTGCTCAGCCCTAGGCAAACTCCTTGCTTACATTTCTTCTCTTTTTAGAGGTGCTGGGAGAACAGGAGGCACTTCAGTCCTACCAACCCCACTGACAAATGGGCTGCAGCGTAACCAAGATCCTTTCCACAGCTCTACAACAGCTCCAGTCCATTGCAGGATCCAAGAACTACAGCTCCAAGGAAGGGGAGCAAACAAAGACAGGCTGACAGCCTTCCCAGCTCTCACCTTCTCCTTCCCATCCATTCCTCATGCCTTTCCCGCACACCCTCCAAAGAACAACAAGGTACCTAACGTCAGACTTCCCCTTCCCAATCCAAGTTTGGATTAAAGGCACACGAGCAGCACATTGACAGGAAGCCTTTCCCACAGGCCCAAGCTCCAAACTAAATCACACGAGGACTGAACTGCCCTCGGAGCAGCAGACAAAGCACAGCCAAGAGGAAGCCAATTCCTGACCCCACCTGAAGGCACATTCACACAGGGATGATACAGCTGGGAAAGGCACGTGCTTCAAGGCTCACTGATGGCCCATGGAAGAGTCCAGGCTGTGCTTACAGATCCCGCTCTGTATTTTACCTCTTCCATGTTATTACTTAAGACAGTCGCATGAGAATGGGATCTTTGTTGCTTAGGAGCATATCTGCTCCCATTGCTTATCCTGCTCCTGAACTCGTAATCTTATGTGACATCAAAATCGTTTCCAGAGCCACCAATTACAACACCATCGAGGATTACGACTTCAGGTGCAGAACGTGCAGTGGGAGCAGATGGAAAAAAAAAAGGCTCGGGAAAAAAAAAAAGAAGAAACCTTTCAAAACTTGTTTTCATACAAATGGCTCCATTAATAAAACACAAAAGAAGAGAAGCAGCGCAGCAGCCAGAACTGCTGCTAAAAATGCCAACGGTTTTCATGGGGCATCTGCTGCTCTCTGGGGTGCAGAGCGTAGTAAGAACCCATGCATGAGAAAGAAAGGGAGAAGGGAAACTTGACGGGGCAGCTCAGGAAGCAGACATGGGAATTTTGGCCAGTGCTGCATTGGTGTCTCAGGGAGGAAAGCAGAACAAAACCAAAACAAAACCTGGATCCTTGGTTCTTTGTAATGATCATAGAATGGCCTGGGTTGCAAATGCCCACAGTGCTCATCCAGTTCCAACCCCCTGCTGTGTGCAGGGTCACCAACCAGCAGCCCAGGCTGCCCAGAGCCACATCCAGCCTGGCCTTGAATGCCTGCAGGGATGGGGCATCCACAGCCCCCTTGGGCAACCTGTTCCAGTGTGGCACCACCCTATAGGGGAAAAACTTCCTCCTAAAAGGATCCTGAAAGCACTCCCAGAATCAAGCAAGGACTGTATCTGTCCAGTCAAAGCCATCCCAAAAGAACACAGAGCCTTCTAGAATCTGCAGCAAGCAATCCTGCGTGCGGTTTGAAGGTGGCTGATATAGTCACAGGCTCTTTGGATTTGATCCTCGGAAATAAGCCAAGTGTAATAAGTCAGTTTGAAGCGGGAGAAAGGCTGGGGGGAGGAGCAGCCTTTAGGATGCAGTAATAACACCGTGTGATTCGAAACCTGTTAAGAGCTTAACAGGGCAAAGCAATGGAAGGTGACAAAGAAAACAGATCGAAGGCAGAGAGAAATGCCTTACAGAGAACAAAAAAGCAACGCAAAGCTTGCTGCACGGGAAATACTGTGCAAGATGACTGCCACTATGAGACGACTTCAAAATGCCAGCCGTAATTAAAAGCTCTCTTTTCAGATGCAGTTCACGGCTCAGGCACCAACGTTTCCCACCACGTGAGCCTCAGATCGCTGCGAGGGGCCCAGCAAAATGCATTTAAGAACTGTCAGACTGCAAAGGCAGTTTGCAGCCATCCTCCCACCCCCCCCTTAAAGAAAAACCCTTCACAACAAACCCTTGAAAGGCTTTGAATTGTGCTGCCAGGGGATTATCAGTAAGTGACATTTACAAGTGATTAGAGGACCAAGAATTATCTTAGTCACTTGTGGGAAAGGAGGAAAGCTTCAAGGTCAAACCTCCGGGTACTTAAAACGTCGGCAGATGTTTTGTTTACACAGAAAGTGACGTTTGATTTATGATGGAGCTGCACTTTCAGGGCTTCAGCTCAGAACCGCAGAGAACACGAGTGGGAACGGAACCAAACATTCACATCAGACCTTCGTGTGCTCCACGGATCCACTCTTATTAAACTAAGAGGCCGCTTCACGTGCCAAGCAGTTCCGCGGTACCTTTTAGCTTCTTGGAATAAGTGCTCCAAGCCACATAAAGCCTTGGCAAGAAAGGAAAAGGAGATAAACAGCTCCAGAAAAGCCACCCGGAGCCCATCCTGCACTCACCTCCGGACGATGGATTGCTGGAGATTTCTGCAGACGGTGAGAGATTCTCCCATAAACATGTGGCACATGATGACCTCAAGGCAGTTGGCCATGAATGACATCACTGCATCAGACTGCAGAGTCCCACTCCGGGAGACGATGCAAAGGCGCTGGAGAGAGGAGCAGTGACTCAGGGCCTGGAAGAACTGGGAGCCCGCACTGAAGTAGGGCTGCTCCAGCCTGCAGAGATAGACAAAAGCAAGTCAGTGGGCAGGTCAGCCTTGGGGTGCTTTCAGACAAGGGAGAAGGGCACATTCATGGGGGTTCGGCCAGCAGAGCAACCAGCCAAGCCACCATTTCACCCCCTCACACGATAACTTTCTATCTGCTTGGGCATTACAGGTTTGTCTTTGCAAGCTCAGGCCTCTTACCCCAAGTTACACAGTCTGAAGGACAGGGACACAAGCACACATAAAGGCCCTACGCTGCAGAACCCCATGGAGAGGCCCCGGCTTAGCAAGATTTCCACAAATCACGTTGGGTAAGATGGACTTTTGGGTCAGACAAACACTGCCCAGCTTTTGCTACCTGACATAACCGAGCAGCCAATGTGGGTTTAGGGACTCGTTGCTCCAGTGCACCGAGCACGGGTCAGACCAGTCAGCTTTAGAGAGAAGGCAGGAGTGAAAAACTCACAGCGTGCACGTGGTGACCTCGTGCCTCTGAGCCACCAGCAGCCACCAGCAGCCCTACCCACGGGATGGAAAAGAATCAAAGCTCTTCTCTCCCCAAGCAACAAATGCTGACCTCCATCTGAGACACTCGGCCCAAAGAAAAGCAATGGGATTTTCTACCCCAGCTGTTCACAGCCCCACCTTCCAGTCCCGGAGCACAGTAACAAAAAGACACAGCGAAGCCATGCCTGACCAACAAGGGCTCCGTGTTTTAAGCAGCAGCCCATCTGAATGACTCCCTGGCAGAAACCAGTTAGCAGGACACAAGAGCTGCCCGGGGCTGATGCCATCAGGAGAAGCACGCCTGCTTTGTATGGATTTACCTCAAGACCTCAGAGCACGTGGGACTCCCAGTCATTGGGTCAGCAAGGCCAAGAGCTCCAGAAGGTTAATCCAGGAGGTGACAACAAGCTGTCAGCCCCATGCTGACCTCCGGATAATCTCTGTGTAGGTCTTTGTAGTACGGGAGGGGTATCTCAGCAACTTAATCTCATTAGCTGACAGATTCCATTTACAAGTCTCAGCCCAGGACTACCTGAAAAGACCCTACCAGCTCTTTGGGCAATGGCTCAAAACGAATCTTAAGGAAATAGGAAGCTTCTCCTATTTTTCAGCAGTGCGATTGGCCAGCTGTCAGCTAAGGACAAAGCCGGGAAGCCCTGCAAGCTCTCAGAAGGTTCCTAAGTTACCCACAGCAGCACGCAGCCACGTTTGCATTACCGCTTCTGCCCGCTAGATGGCAGCGTTGCTCCGGAATATCCCCTGAAAGCCGCTTCTCAGCCTGGAAAACGGGCAGAGGAAAAAGGGCAGAAATGCCAGAGAATCGGGGAAATGAAAAGGAAGCTGCATTATCAGGAGTGAGTGCTAAGCATTAGAAACCTTTCAAACCCATAGCAAACCTCAGGCTTCACTCGAGGCGCAGTGACAGCCTACACCTACACGCCTGGCTGCTGCAAGGAGGCAGCCCTGCTCATCCTCCACCCAAGGCTGTCAGTGCCTCCCATCCTTATTGCTCACAGCCTCCATTTGTAAGGCTCTGCAAAACGCAGGGCCAAGCAGCAGCAAAGCAGCGCTGCACACCAAAGCCTCCACCACAGAGCTCGGTGGTTCCAAGGGGATTCAGTCCTTCGAGGTTAGGGATGCTAAATGATCCGGTGATTTACAGCCATCATGTTTAATTTACAGCCATGGTGTTCACCAGTGCAAGGAAACCAGCACGGTGAGATGGGTTCAGAGCTACTTTGGCAGCAGCAAAACCCCTTGATGCATCCTTCAAGGTCAGAGCAACGACCCGAGAAGCGAACATCAACACAACAGATTCTATGGGACGCTTTCAATGTATTACCCAGAAAGGAAAAACAGATGGAAAAAAATAAGGAGGTAAAACCTTAAATATAAACCAAAGGTAGAAAAACATCTCAATTGAAAACCAAACACCTTATCTAGACAACACAGCAGTGCTTTCCTTCCTGGATGCTCAGTAAGTGTACACACAAATCACACAGCATTTCACCCAGTCCTGAGAGCCCGCTACCTCCCACATACGCTGGGTCTGCTCTTCCTTATCTAAAGGGCAGACAGTGGCAGCATAGAGACTTCAGGCTCTTAAACTGTGGTTAAAAGGCACATCCTGAGGCCTCGAAAACAGCCCAAGATACTTTCCTGTTCTCCACCACTCGGGAAGAAAAATAACTCTCAAGCCATCGCAGCTACTTCTGACCTGCTGCTTGAGCGCAGGGCGACCAGCAGAGGATCAGCTGCAGCTTTTACAGCAGCCACCACAAAACAAGCTCTCCACCTCCAGAGCTCCACAAACAACGGAGACGTTCAAGGGCAGCCCCTCACCTGAGATCTCTCAAACACCTGCAGTGCTTCAGCATGTCCATGAGAGCAGACATATAGACCATTTTCCCCATCATGCCCAGGTTGGCCAACGAAAGAGTCCGCAAATGCTGGCACTGCAATCCAATGCTAACGAGCCCAGAACCGGTAACGATATTTGGCAGCTGTGCTAAGGTGAGGCTTTGCAAACAAGTCAGCTGGCTAATGGCAGCCACCTCCGAGTCCCCCACGCTTTGAGCTCGGACGCAAGGAGGCAACGAGTTCCGAATTGCCGGCTCGTTGCGGGGCATGGCAGAGGAAAAACTGGACCCAATTATTTCTAAGGTTTCCAAAAACCGGAGGCTTTTCATCAGCATCCAGAATACTGAGGACTCCAGCTTCTGGCATGTCTGGTCTGCTGGGTTCCTGGGATACGTCTGTACCCCAACACGGGTTTTCTTTCCGAACGGTTGGGGCATTGCATTAGGCTGCGTGGGAGGCTTTTCCGTGTTCACAGCAACATCCGTGATGGAACAAACGGGTAGTGCTAGTGAGAGCAGGTGCTTCAGCCTGGACAGGAGCTGGCACAAATGGTTCCCTATGCTTTCTGAGCTGTGGTGGTGAGCTGCGGAGAGGTTGAGGTGTCTGAGGTTGCAGCAAGACACTACCAGGCTTTCCAGAATGCTGCTGTCAATGTCATCCTCTGCTCTTCGAAACAAAGACTCCGGAGCCAGGCAGTGAACGCAGCCGCTGAGATTCAAACTGGTCAAGCTTTTAAGGTCCTTCCCACCATTAATAACTCTCTGGATCAGGTGGCCACCAGATAAGGTGCATCGGCTAAAGCTGAAGTAGAAAGGGTTGTTGAACTTCAAGTGTTGCAGGAGTCCAGAACCATTAAGCCAGGCTTTGGGCAATTGTAAAGCATCCAGACGCACATTTCGAGCCATTGAATCCAGAAGGTTTTTAGTGGCTCCCGTCTCAGCAAAACTACCAGGGGCAGAAATAAGGAAGGCGTGAAGGTTCTCAGGTGTCCGATCGCTCAGCACAGCCAAGTACAGCCTCACCACCTCCTGATTAACATAGCCAGGAGCCAGCCTGGCATAGAAGACACGAAGGTTTTGGTAGTGAGGCACATTGCTCTCGCCCACCATTAGCTGTCCTGACAGCATAAAACCTTCTCGTGAGCGATCAAGGATCTCGAAATAAAGCAGCAGTTTCTCAAGGCTGGTGCAGCACGGCACAACGCCGTACGATGGAGTGTAAAGGGTTTGCTTCAACTCTGACACACGGCTGAGGGTGGCTTTGCACTCACTGCTTAGCTGACTGGCATCAAAGCCCGGGTTCACGTCTATGGCCAAGGACCGCAGGTGCTGCAGCGTGGACAGCATCTTTGAGAGACGGAGAGAGGTGATACGGCACCCGGACAGGTTCAGTTTGACCAGGTTCTTGCACCGTGTGACGTGATCAGTAGTGGAGCTGGGCAGCCAGTAGCACCCAGCCATGTTCAGCTGGTAAATCTCTTTTCCGATATCCCTCATCAGTTGCTTCACTTTGTCTTTGTTCACCTGTGCCCAAACAAAACCAGATTCAGTGAGACATAAGACAGTAGCATGCAGTGACTCAGTTTCCCACCTGAAGATGGGGACAGCACTGGTTAGCTCTCACCTTACGTAGCTCATCTAAGGGTCTCATTAAAGTAACACAGCCATGCTTTGGACTCTAATCTTAGAATTCCTTCAGCTTCTTAGGCTGTGCAGTTCTGCATTACTGAGGGGCTAAAGCTGTCCTCCATCCCACTGCCAGCTGCTGAACATCACCCATCTTCCATCAGCTAAACTACTTCAGGAATAACTGAAACCAGCCGAACCAGCCCATAGCAGCACAAACTAAAAGAATCCTTTCATTCTCCTTCATCCTCTTTCTTTTGGAAACAAATAAGAGAGGCTTCTCTTTGCCTCCAGCTTGGGGACGCAGTCTTCATAAAACATATTACGCTTCAGCCCTAAGCTTTATTTTTGTTACAAAAAGTGCCCATTTACTGAATTAGCTGACTGCGTGTCTGACAAATTCATTTGTACAACACAGAAAATACACCCGGGGAAAGTTACAGCTTCATACAACCATAAAAAGCAGCTGCAAATGGAAAGTTGCATTTACATTCATTTTAGCTTCCACAGACCCAGAGAAGTGACATAAAATAGCATCAGTGAAAACTAAGGGAGCGCAGAGCTGCCTTAACAAAGCATTCTGGAAAACAAATGCTTTCATCAAACAGTTTATTGTTTATTCCATTTCAGAGTTCCAAAGCAGGCCGTGGATGCAAACACACTGAGAAGTTCTACTGCTTGACATCTTTCCAACAAGTCAGGTTTCTCTTCATAGCTAGCAGAAGCAGCAAGCTACTCGCCCCACCTTATAGTCCTTCTGAAGTAAAACTGTATGGGTTAGACTCTTGTCGAGGCAAAGCGTTGCGAGCTTCCTGCAGGTCTTCCTGACGTTCAGGACCAGGTCTGTGCAAGGGACGTAGCTTAGGATGTGCAGAAGGATCTCATCTGAGAACTCCATCAAGTTGATACCGTTACTTTCCTCCTCATTCTCCCCACTCACAGGATCCTAAAAGAAATAGGAAGAGGGGGGGAAAAAAAAAAAGAGGGGGGAAGACAAAGAAAAGCAACCAGCTCAAAAAAACTTCAGCAAATCTTATAAGAGACAATGTGAGCCTCAGAGATCTGTGGAGTGAGATGGAGCAAAAACAGAACACAAACCACCTGCCTTCTCCCTTAAGAGACAACAGCGAGGTACTGCAAAGCTTCACACAAAGCCATGGCAGCCTCACTCGCTCTAGGCTGCCTTAGCACATGAATAAAGACGTTTATGCTCATTTCCCTCCTGCCACTCGCTTTGCAATTGGAAGCGGTCACCTCAGTGCAGCAGGCAGCTCCTTTCCACCTTTATCCTCTAAGAGGAACCCACCCCAATAACCTCACAACTTACGTAACCGTTTACATGCTAAAAAATCCCCCCTGCAGCCCAGCATCGCACTGCCCACAGCCATCCCACACTGCGGCCATGGGCACTGGGGGCTCCTTGGGATGGCTGCAGCCCCCCAGCAGCAATACCCCTCTGATACCTCACTGATACCCCTCTGATACCCCACTGATACCCCACTGACACCCCCTGTGCTGCTGAGCTAATCCCGAGGCACAGAGGCCCGCTCCCCAGTACCAGCCGGGGGTCTGGGAGCAGCTGGGCCTTCAGCTCCATCTTTAAGGAAGACGAATCACCGCCCAATAACGCCGTGCCGCCCCCCGAAGGAGCGGGGTCCTCCCGCCCCACAGCGCGGCCCTACGCAACCAACGGGGGCTCCCAGAGGAGCGCTGGGCACCCACCAGCCGGGCAGCCCCCCCGGGACCCGCGGGGCTGAGCACACCGCCATCCCAACCGCTGGCCGCGCCGGCTCCTCCCCGAGGGGTCCGTCTCCCCCACAGCGGGTCCGGCGGCGGCCCCACGGCTCACCTCAGCGCAGCACGACATGGCGGCAGCCGCGGGGTCCCGCCGGGCCCGGCTCAAGCCAGCCGCCTCCCGACCCCGCTCCGCTCCGCCGCACGGCTCTTCCGGCGCTGCCATGACCCGGCTTCCGCGGCTCAACACACTTCCGCCGTCGCCATCTTGAGCGTGGCAGGGTGAAGCGGATGTGAGGGGGGCGGCCGCCGCGCGACGCCATCATGAGAGCGGCGGCGCCGCCATGTTGGGGGTGGTAGCCTGTGTCTGTTTTGCTTGCAGGGCTGTGAGCGGGATGTTGGCGTGCGGGAGCGCAGCCTTCAGCCCTGAGGTGCGGGACAGCCTCATTAAGAGCATCGACACGTGCTTTTCTGTCAAGTTTCGGTTAAACAGAAGATAATGACAGTCAGGGCTGGTTTGTTTGACATGAAGATAGAATACCAACCTACCAGACTGCAGTCAGAGGGGAAAGCTGAGAGCAAGACTTGCATTTCCAGTGCAAATAGGATCATAAGCAGAGCCCACAAGCAGCGTCAAAGCCCTGCCCAGTGCTGGGTCAGCTGGAGCATTAGGTGTGAGGGCCAAGGCCATACTCCGAGCTCTGGCATTGCTCTTGTTGCTGGTTGCTGTCAGTGTGTGAGTGCAGAACCTTCCCCTGGCACACGGGAACCTCCTGTGCAAACAGCATCAGTTCAGTGCTGGTCTGTCTGCAGGCAGACTTTGATCACAGCATGACTCATAGAGCTTTCCTAGCCCAAAGAAGGCAAGCTCCTACCACGCTGTCCAGGTCCAGGAGGGCAAACAAACAAACCTGGTGGTAGCGTCAAGATATTGCGTTCTGTACGACATCTCTTAACAGTTCATGGCCTGGGGGTTTATCATTCTTTTTCCCTGGGAAACTCTTGACTCATTTCTCTCCCGTGGTTCTTCTTAACGCCGATGAAGTTTGAACATCTTTTTGTCCTTTTGTCAGCATAACGAGAGCTTGGTGGTCAGAGCGCTTTGTGTGCTTGGGCACGCTGTTATCTCCGCTGCTCTAAGTGGTTTTGGGTGCTTGATACGATTTAATACAGTAAGGCCTGCTCAAGTAGATTACAGATGGGTATAATACAAGCCAAGGCAGGCCTGAGGTCAGCATTCCCTCTGCAGAAACCAACTTCAAAGAGCAGAGCTCCTCCTGCAGCCAGCGTCTCATCCATGAACTGACACCAAGAAAAGCCCGTTTTCTGAACCCACCCCTTTGTGCCCTCGGAGGGGACTTCCACAAGGAACCAGATGCGTTTGAATGTCCTGGGGCTTCTTGGGACATCTGCACGCTGCCAGTGCCTTCTAACAAGAGGATCCCCCCCCTGCAGCCAGGGGCCATTTTTGGTCAGTGCTCGCTGACAAAGCTTGAGGCAACCACACAAGGAGGCCCTTCAGGGATAAATCCTGAGAGCCGCAGCCGTCTCCTTTGCCAAGGACATCACTAATTCCTGGCGGTGGCTTGATTCCGTAAGCGGCTCAGCGAGGTGACTTTCCAGGTCACCAGCTAATTGCAGGTGAAGTGCCAGCGACTGTCTCCAGCAGGAGCGAAAGTTGGGAGCTCTGAGGGAAGGAAAGGAATAAAACATGTTTGCTCAGCTCCATTCGGTTGAGCCGGTTCCCCCTGGGCAGTCAAAGGGAGGCGAGGAAGGGCTGGGTGACATGCAACAGTCTGTGGCTGATCCCTGCCGTCCCTGCAGCCAGAGAACAACCAGCACATCACAGCCGAAACACAAAGATGGAGAAGCTATGGTTAAAAACATCCCCCATCTCCAGTGCCCGTCGTTGCTGGGAGGAAACCACCTGGCTCCCCTCTGCTTGCCGGGGTTGGGAGCAGTGAGTAATGCTTGCAGGCTTCCCTGCCCAGCACCACATTCTTTTCTCCAGCATGTAATGGCCCAGAGGAGGCATAAAGCGAGCTTTGCTGGAGCAGCGTGCGGAGTAGCTGTGCACGCCACGGCCTCACATTGGAGAAGGGGTGGGAAGGGCTGCAAAATGCTCAGCCTCATTTTATTGGGGGGCTGAACGCCTGGAGCAGCAAGGGAGACGGGAAGAAAGGAAGAAAGCAAAACCCGTGCAGTGTTAACTGAAAGCCTTGCTTTCTGCGCTTTGAAGCATGCAAAATCAGCCCAGCTTCCCTGCCCATTACTCTCTCCCTCTCTTTGCACCCTCCGCTCCCAACCCCAGGCGCTTTGCAGCTCCTCGCCTTGCTGCCACCATCCTCTCTGCAGTTCTTTGTGCCTCAGCACATTTTTCCACAGCAATCAGTGGTTGTTTCAGGGAGGATCGAAGGCAGGAGAGCAGACGTGCCCCATTTCCCTGCCGCCATCTCCTCCCACCTCCTGGCCTTTTTCCTGCCCCGCTCCCACCAGCTCCCTCCCCAGCGGCTGCTGTCGCCTCCTCCTCGCCTTGCTTCCCTAAGACCCCGGGTTATTAGCCCAGTGTGGGCCCCTCCCCAACCAGTTCCACCTTGCTCCTCGCAAACCAGTGCTTCCAGTAACTCGTCTGCCTGGCCCAGCGTCTGCACCCACAGCCCTGCCAGGCTCCTGCCGCACTAATGCAGCCAGGAGGGAGGCTGGGGAGACAAAAGGAAGAAACCAGCAGGTCCACCCTGAGCGCAGCGTGACGCTGGAGCACCACGAGGCCAGAAAGAGGATTAAAAGAACCCATAGAGCTCGTTCCCTGCCTTTCATCTGCCGTGAGCATGACACAGGCGCAGCCATTAGCTCTTCAAAGCCAGTGTGCCCACAAGCCAGGCCGCGAGGTCTTGTCTGCCTAGGCAAGCAATGCAAAGCGTCACCTGGCTTTGCTCTCCCTAAGCCCTGACCCTGCAGCCATGTCACTGCGCCAGGGAGAGCTTCCTCCCCGCAGCCTTTCCCAGCCCCACCCTGCAGTGATGTGTAACAGCCCCGTGGCCCCGCTGCTCTCGTTAGTCTGTTCCATCCACTTCACTGAAGACTTTCTCCTGCCTCCACCCAAAGCACGACTCTCCCACTTTCCTGGGATGAAGCAAAGGCAGAGCAGGATGCTGGGCTGGAGATACCTGAAACGGAGGGAACAGAGGCCACGAACTGAGATGCCTCTTGGGATAAGGCACCCCATGTAGAAGCCAGCTGTAACACCATCATCAAGTCACACAGCAGCATGAGTGCCACAGGAAGCAGCACAGCTGGTCCCACCAAGCCCAGCTTTCCCTGCACTCAGCCCACCCTCATCACCCCTACAGAACACACTGATGGCACTCGGGGCAGAACCGGAGCCAAACTCCCACTTTCAGTATCATCACACTTTATTCCAGCCTGTACACCAGACAGGAGCAGCAAGCACCCCATGGAGAGGCAGCTGATCCACACAGGCTGGCAAGGCTTGATGAGAGCAGGTACCAACAGTCAAGAAGCATCACAGAAATAACCACCACCACCAGTCGAGCCTCTACTGTGTGCACTTTTATTTGAACTGGTCTTAAGTCAGTGTACAGGTAGCCCCTCCCTTCCCCCACATACTGGCACTTTACTCCTAGACTGTGGGGGAACCGTAAAGCCTTCATTCACATCTATGAGTGGGGAACACAGCCCGCTTTGCTTGACAAATCAAAAAGGATCAAGTGTGTTTTGTTTGTTTTTTCTTTTTTTTTTTCTTTAAGGCGGAAGATACAAAAAGACACTTGTTGGGTTACATAATTTACAGACAAGCAATTCTCATCTAACACCAGTAATTGGTACCGGCTCCTCCCAGCTGGGCTGTTGCCTTCACAGAGGCGAAGTAACTTCCTGTAACAATGCATTAGAACAATATTTGGAATGACTATTAAAAAAAGGAAACAAATGTACAATCAAAGTCCTCAGATGCATTGTAGAACTTTGGGGGCGTTCGCTCCAACATGTTTCATTTTAAGACTGCTGCTGACACCTTCACCATTCCAGTTTTTTAATCCTGAGTCAAGCGCCAAAAGAAAAAACAAATAAAGCCATGCCAATCTCGTCTTGTTTTTATGCGCATTTATGGGTTTTGTTTCATCACAAGGGTGTGGGTGTTGGTAACAGTCCGGTTTAGAAGCATTTGCGGTGGACAATGGAGGGTCCGGATTCATCATACTCCTGCTTGCTGATCCACATCTGCTGGAAGGTGGACAGAGAGGCCAGGATAGAGCCTCCGATCCAGACAGAGTACTTGCGCTCAGGTGGGGCAATGATCTGCAGGAGAGAACAAGGGGTCAGATGCAGTGTGATGGTCCACACCTCCCACACGCAGCCCTGGGGCACTCCGCTACCTAATTCCTTCATCTGGCCTTGGCCAAGGCACTTCGGAGTCTGAGCAGGCTTAAGGCACAGCCTCACACAGAACACCCTCCTCCCTCCCCCACTCACAGCCAGCACTTAATCTCATTACACACATGGCTGAGTAGCTGCCACCCTGCCCAGAGCAAGGCTGTAAGGCTCCACCATTAAGACAAAGCAGTTTCCATCTTCTGTAGTTTAGTTCAGCCTCCTCCACCCACTCCACATTAAGAGGTGTGTTAGGGAACAGCCCAGGGCTCCAGCCTACCTTGATTTTCATTGTGCTAGGTGCCAGGGCTGTGATCTCCTTCTGCATCCTGTCAGCAATGCCAGGGTACATTGTGGTACCACCAGACAGCACTGTGTTGGCATACAGGTCCTTACGGATATCCACATCACACTTCATGATTGAGTTGAAGGTAGTTTCATGGATACCACAGGACTCCATACCTGCGAGCAAAAAGCAGTGTCAGGTCAGTCAGCGGTTCAGCGACAAGGAAGCCAAAGGACCTACTACTACTAAGGGAAAAACAGAACTAAAGACTCCATAGTGGGAAGCAACACAGGCAAAGCCATGGCTAACAGGCTCAGCCTCCTGTTCTGACCTAGGTACATCTACCATCCTCAGGCTGAGGAAGAAAAAGACTGCAGTGGAATGGGACAGACCTGCTAAGGGCCAGCCCTTATGATGGCAGCTGACCAGTCTCTAAGTCACTCTAGGCAGAAGGGGCATGGAACCTCCTAAAAGGAGTTGGACTTACCCAAGAAAGATGGCTGGAAGAGGGCCTCAGGGCACCTGAACCTCTCATTGCCAATGGTGATAACTTGACCATCAGGGAGTTCGTAGCTCTTCTCCAGGGAAGAGCTAGAGGCAGCTGTGGCCATCTCCTGCTCGAAATCCAGTGCGACGTAGCACAGCTTCTCCTTGATGTCACGCACAATTTCTCTCTCGGCTGTGGTGGTGAAGCTGTAGCCTCTCTCTGTCAGGATCTTCATGAGGTAGTCCGTCAGGTCACGGCCAGCCAGATCCAGACGAAGGATGGCATGGGGGAGGGCATAGCCTTCATAGATGGGCACAGTGTGGGTAACACCATCACCAGAGTCCATCACAATACCAGTGGTGCGACCAGAGGCATACAGGGACAGCACAGCCTGGATGGCTACATACATGGCTGGGGTGTTGAAGGTCTCGAACATGATCTAGAGAGATAAGAAAGCACTGAGTCAAGCAGAACAAACCAAGGTTCTCACTGCATGCCTACATCAGTCCATGCATGTGGCTTTACATTTGTCCCTAGATAAAGAGGCTTCTTTGCTCCTCTAGAAGGAGATATCAGCATTTATCTCACTCGGTCTCCACCCACACCTGCCAGGTCAGAGCCTGAGCAAGGACACTGCTACCACAGGCTCATCCACATGGCACAGCAAGGAACGAAACAAAGGCCAAGAAACTACAGTACAGTCACTCAAGGCTGGTAAATGGATTAGTGTCTAGTCAGAAACAGCAGTTAGACAAGTTGCTAGTTCAGTCTCAGAGAAAGCCAGCTTAGAGGCAAACAAAACCTGTCAAGGTCCAGCAAAGAGGAGACTCAGGTCAGGAAAGGAAAACCCTGTAAAGATGGCAAAAAGGGAGAAGTGGTGAAGGCGGATAGAGGACAACATGGAAGAGGAAAGCTGGCCTGCAGCAGCACCTGCTGTAGCTCAAAGAGTTTTACACACCTGTGTCATCTTCTCTCTGTTGGCTTTGGGGTTCAGGGGAGCCTCTGTGAGCAGCACAGGGTGCTCCTCAGGGGCTACTCTCAGCTCATTGTAGAAAGTGTGGTGCCAGATCTTCTCCATGTCATCCCAGTTGGTAACAATGCCGTGTTCAATGGGGTACTTCAGGGTCAGGATACCTCTTTTGCTCTGGGCTTCATCACCAACATAGCTGTCTTTCTGGCCCATACCAACCATCACACCCTGCACAACAAAGAAAAAGCATTAAGTTTAACTCTAGCACAAAATCCAAAGGGATGAATTAAGGTTTCCCCTACACCCCCCCAGAAGCCACACCTTTAATCACCAACCCCCTACTGTCCCTACTCTGCCAGGTTAAGGACTGAGCCAAGTGCTCCAACACAGGATGCTCCGCAGGAGGCTGTGCATTCAACCAGCTACTGTTGCAGAGTAGAAACCTCTTATGTCACACATGAAAGTAAAAGGGCTTCTCGAGGCTCAACGCCCTCAGCACAACCACTCCCACCGAGCACTCCTCTCTATTGTCTGGATGCAGCCCCCAGCCGTTGCCGTACCTGATGTCTGGGGCGACCCACGATGGATGGGAACACAGCACGGGGGGCATCGTCCCCGGCAAAACCGGCCTTGCACATACCGGAGCCATTGTCAACAACGAGCGCAGCAATATCATCATCCATGGCTGGCTGCGGAGGAAGAAAGAGCGCAACAAGGTATAAGCGCCGTCGGTCTCACGCCAGCAGCCGGACCCCGCCCCGCCCGTATAACCCCGATGCTGAAGATGGAGCGCGGGGCGGCAGCGCGGCACCAAGGCCGGCCCTCCTCCTCCCCCCCATTTCCTTCCTGCCGGCTCCGCACCGCTTCGCCCCTCGCCCGCTAGAGGGTGCGGCGGCACCTCCCGGATTTCGGCTCCGCACAGATTTGGGACAAAGGAAGTCCCCGCGCCCTCTCGCTCCATGACCATAAAAGGCAATGGCTGCGCCGAGCCGCGCCTCGACAGCCGCCGGCGCTCCGGGGGCCGCCGCGCCCCTCCCCCGAGCCGCCCCGAGCCGCCCCCAGCCTCCCCGGACCCCGCCGGCCCCGCCCCGCGCCCCCACCTGCCAGCGCCCCCCGCCCGGCACCGCGAGCCCCGCGCCACGCCCCGCAGCGAGCCGAGCCCCGCAGCCGGGATGCGAAAGCGGGCAGCGCTCCGCAACTCGGACGGAGGGTGGGCAGCACGGGGGGGTCACAGCTCGACCACCGCGCCCACCGCCCGCTCAGCGCAGCCCCCCGCACCCCGCCTTTGTTCCCCTCGCTGCCCCCCCCGCCCCGCACGGCGCCGCCCCCGGCCGCGCTCCCCGCACGCAGCGGACAAAGCGCCGAGCCCAGCCCGCAGCGCAGCGCGGTTATCGGGCAGCGCGGGGCCGCACGCAGCGCAACGCAACGCACGCAGCCCCCGACCCGCTCCCCCCGCCCTCCCGCAGCCCTTCCAGGCTTCCACGCAGCCTCGAATAGAAACGAGCTCCGGTTGAACCGAGCGCTAATCACGGCCCGGGGCAGCAGGGCCGAACCGCCCGCTCACCTGTGGGAGGAACGCGGTCGGTCAGAGCCGGGGCGGGCGGCACGAGGCGGCGGCGGAGCGGGGCACGGGGCGAAGGCAGCGCGCAGCGACTCCCGCCCGCCGCCCGCTCCGCCTTTTATAAGGCCGCCGCCGCCGCCGCCTCGCCATAAAAGGAAACTTTCGGAGCGCGCCGTTCTGATTGGCTGTCGCCGCACCTCTCCGCCTCGCCCCGCCCCGCCCCCTCGCTCCGCCCCGCCCTGCCAGGCGCGCCCCCCCCCCCCCCCCCCCCCGCCCCCATCGCTGCACAAAATAATTAAAAAATAAATAAATCCGAAATTGGGGGTCGGAAGGGGGGAGGGGAGAGCGGGGCACAGCGCGGGGCTCAGCGCCAGGTGAGGCTGTGGGGCGGAGGTGTGACGCTCCCTTCCACACACACCCCTCCCCCCCCTTTTTGATTCCATAGCGCTTTGTTGGGGAGGGGATGCGGGGTCCGCTCTGCAGCCCCCCCCAGCCCCGAGGTGGTGCTGCGGTCCCCTTGAAGTCACCTCCCGGGGAGAGGCGGCGATAGCAACGGCTGCAACGGGCACCGGGCGTGCGTGCACTGAGCTGCAGCCACACTGATGTGCGTGCACGCAGCGAGCAGCAATAACAGCAGCCTGCGTGCGTGCACTGAGCTGCAGTGATACAATGAGTGTGCGTGCACCGAGCAGCAACAGCTCCAGTGCGAGTGCATGCTCTGGGATGGAGCGATACAGTGAGTGTGTGTGCACAGAGCAGCAGTAACACGGAGGGCTGTGCGTGCACCAGACCGCTACAGCACCAAGGAACGTCCATGCAGTGCTGCAACAACATCACGGCGCGTGCATGCACCGAGCTGCAATAACAGCAGCATGCATGCATAGGCCCGGTGCTGGGGTGCAGCCTGCTTGCTGCAAGGGAGGGGATGGGGCACCAGGTGCAGCGCGCACTGCATTGTCTGCACCCACCCCTCCCAGCCTGCAGCACTACCCAGGGCCAAGTTCAGTGCTCATGTCAGCAAGTAGCGGTGCAAACCTCCGGGCCGGCCCTTGGACTGCTGGGTGCATCTCGGAGCCCATTAAGGGCCGTGCTTCGTTAGGGTGTGCACTGCAGCGGCGGCGGCGGCCGGAGGGAGGAAGCGAGAGCTGAGTAAGGCGCTGAGTCAGGCAGGGCCCGGCCCGGCGGAGGTCAGGGCAGCTGAAGGCCTTTGCCTACATTTGGGCAATATTTTGTTTCTTTCCTGTTTGCAGCGTGTGCTGCGGGGTTGGCCGGGGCGGTGTGTGGTGTTGGTGAGCAGAGCTGCACGGGGCTTTGCAGCTCCAGAGCTCTGCATGAGCACATGCTGATTTATTGCATTGATTAAAGGGCTGTGCGAGAAGCACTGTGGGTGTTATGGGGAGCAGGATCCAGCCCTGTGTGGGGTCTTGCAGTGAGGTCTTTGTCACTGGGATGCTGCGAGGATGGGTCGCGTTGGGGCTGCACTGTGTCCCCTCTGAACTGGAGGTGGCCGTGGGGACAGAGCTGAGCTGCAGGGACACCACGGGGACAGCTTTGTCCCCTCTGAGCTGGTGACATTGCAACACATGGGGACCTCCATGGGCACCTGGTGCCATGACAACATGGGTTCCATGGTGCCACATCTCTGCATATCGGCCCCACTCGCAGCAAAAAGGGAGTCACACTGTTAATTACCTGCCTGCTGGGGAATTAATTAACGTTTGTGCTCCACTTTGACAAGGCCGGGTATTAATTAGAAGATTATACGTCAAAGAAGGGCAGCCACGAGGCATGGGTACAGCGGGTGCAGTGCTGATAATGGGGTGGCAATGGGAAATGCCCCATGGTAGCCATGAAGCCGTGGGTTTGGGCTGGGGAATGTCACCAGAAGGCAGTGTGGGGTGTGAAGGCCCGGCAGGATGGGGGTAGTGGGGGCAATGATGGGGCAATTTGATTGACCCCTTGATTATGGGGTTGGATCAGAGTGCAGCATCCGGAGTGTGGCAGTGCCAACCCCACTGTGTGCTGCTGGTAGGGGACTCCCCATAGTGCCACCGTGATGCCATCAAGCCAGGACCATCACTTTCCAAGGGGAACCGGGCATTGCGGGGGAGCATCCCCATCCTGAGAGCCATGGGCCAGTGCAAAGATGCCATGGGCACTGCAGCCCCCCCGTGTCCCTGTTTTGTTCTCCTCTCCCTGCTGTCCTTGGGCTGAGTGAAAGCATGTGGAGGAGGCTCAGAATCAGCCAAGCTGCCTCCAGCCCCAACCGCTGCCTGTGTTTTGTTCTGATTTCTTCACTTTGGGGCCAATATTTCCCTTCATCCCAAATGTTGGGGGGTTTCTGGGAGTGCTGCTCCCTCCCTTCCTGTTCCCCAAAGGGAAGAGGGAAAGGCCACATCTCCATGGTGTGGGCGGGACCATCCTGGCCCCTTCCTCTTTTTCGATTCAGCCCTGGCCATGTTGGCTCTATTGGGGATGTGCTGGAGGTGAGACCCCAGTGCAGAGCCCAGAGGCTGTGCCCAGCTCCACCCCAACGCCACAGCCCCCACCTCACCATCCCAGGGTTGGATGTGGTGCACACCTGCCCTCCTGCAAAGCAAACACTCAGCATCTTCCTCACTCACTGCCTCACATTGCTGTCCCCTTCCCTCTCCTCCTTTTGGCATCACTCTCTGCTCCTCTCCACCAAACCCTCTGAGCTCTCTCCCATGCACCAGTGCCTCCTGCAGCAAGGGCAGAGGCTTTCCTTCACAGAGCTCTGTGTACCAGGCACTGCATGCACCCACCCACATGGGCTGATGTTACATTGAGCGTCTCCCCACTTGTAGCAGAGACAAACTGCTATTTTACATCACGCTGCAAAGTGGCCTAAACCCACCACATTGCTCTGATATCTGACTCGGGTTGGATTTTACTGGGGCTGCTGGAGAGGGCATGGGATGAATCATGCCCCCCTGCTGCTGTGCTCGGCCTTGGCAGCTGTGGTGCTGTGTTGTCTTCCCCCCAAGGTCGTTCCCCATCTTGGAGCAATCACACCAGCACAGCCAGACCCTACTCAGCTGCTCCACACATCTCTGGGGTTTGCTCTCCCGCAGCAATGTTATGGGGTCAAGCTGAGCCCTGTGCTGGCACAGCCCCTGCACGGCCCTGGGGGAATTTCCTCCTGCTAAAAGCAGAAGGGGAAGAGAAAGAGCTGACACTCTCTGGGTTTCTCCACAGGTCTCAGCCTTGCTCAGATCTCAGGGGTCCCAGCATGGTGCAGCCCTGCGAGACCGTCCCCTAAGGGATGCTCTGAGGGTTCAGCAGCACCACGCCGTGCTGGAAACCAAAGCCTGTCAGTGTACACCCATTGGGACCAAGGAGACCATCGATCCCCACTGCACTTCATTCCCCTCTCAGCCCATTACCCCCAGATTTCCGCTTCTCCCTCTGGACCATATTTTGCAGTGTGCTTTGGCCCTCACTGTGCATTCCTGCTGGCAGCAGATAAGATCTCAGGAGAAAGTTAAACAAAAGCAGTCAGTGCCATGCACTGTTTGTCACTCCCTTTGGCACCGGGACTCCCCCCGTGTGCACTCCATCCTACACAGATGCAGAAGGAGCATTGGTTTGTGCATTGCTGTCCCCAAGGAGGACAGCAGCCCCATGGCCCAACTGTGCTCCCCTTGGTGTGCCACACAGGGGACCTGGGCGTGAGCTGGAGGAAGGTGGGTGTGACTGTGAGTTTATGGGGTCCTGAAGCACGCAGTGCTCTGCCTGGGGGCACTGCTACAGAGCCAAAGCCAGACCTCAACTCTGCACAATAAAAAATATATATATAGGAAATACCACTTCCTGCTGACTTATCTCCAGGTGCTGACCCACCTCCGGGGAGGTGTCCCCATGTGCCACATGCCATAAAGGACAGCCCATCCCTCCGAAACCCATTGGGGACCTCAGGGATGTCAGGGGCCTGGGGGACATTGGGGACCCGTCCCCCATCGTGCTGTTCCCACAGCCCTGGCCGCCCAAGGCTTCACCTCCCCCGAGGCAGAGCAGTGCCTAATGACAAGCACAGGCTGTGCCACACCTGCGGAGAGCCATTTTTGGAAGGACACCGGGGGAAGAAATGATTCTCATGTCGCTGCTCTGTAATTAGCATTAATTACCGGCGCTTGTGAAATCTTTTCCCCAGTTTACTCCAGGCAGAACCTGACGGAAACTGTGGGAATCCCGTCGGGCTGAGTCAGCTGGGGGGGACCAACTGGTGCCCGTGGGGCATGGGGACAGACAGGGGGGTCCCCCCTTAGGGCTGGATGCAGGGCATCTCACTTTGGGGTAAGGCTGCAAAAGATGCCCCCTGCTCATCCGCATCGTGCTTTTGGACAACGTGCTGTTGCCCTTTCCCATCCCGTGCCCTGGGGATGGGGGTTGGTGTCCCCCCCCTGCATGCTGACAGCATTCCTGGGGCAGCGCTTCCAGCCCAGCGCATTCCCAACAGCAACACCTCGAGGTGTTATTACAGAGCAGGGGAAAACCATCGTGAGAGCCTCACCCCGAGCGGCTCCAGCTCTGCTGAATGGCAGGGGCCGACGCTGAGTCACCCGTTGCTTTTTTATATTTATTTAATATTAATGATTCCAATGAATCAAGGCATGTCATCATCCGGAGTCATCCCAGCCCGTCCCGCTGACACCTCACTGGACGGGGACACAGACAGCCCTCCCCATAAACCAAAATTCATTGAAATGAATGGGGAAAAAAAAAAAGCAACCAACAAACCAACAGCACAAAGAGAGCCCCTCCTTCTCTGAGAGCTGCTTTCTGCCCACCCCCTTCCCGGCGGCTCAGGGTACCCACCATCACCCCACGGGCACACAGCATCACAATAGGGGGCCCAGGGGACAATGTCCAAAGTGTCAACTCCTGCCACCCCCTTAGGGTTGCCCCGTTCCCCCCACACCTCTCCCCAGGGACCCGGGCATCCCCTCAGCCTCCCACTTGACCTAACCTCCTGGCCATAAATGGAGAGGTTTGAGAGCGCCTCCTGGGGTGGAGGAGGAGGAGGAGGAGGAGAAAAAAAGGAGAATAATGCCAAGAATGCAGGACAGAGTGCGGGGAGCGCTGCCGGCCCCCCGGCGCGGGCTGAGTGCTGCAGAGCACCGCCTGTCCCCAACGCTGTCCCCATTCCTGCAAACCATCCAGGCAGCTCGGAGCAAAGCGGTTGTTTTTCCTTTCTGTTTGCCTTTCTCACCAACCAGGGGCTTTCAGGCTGCTCTGCCCTGCTTTCTGCTCACATGGCACATTGCTTCGCCAACCCTGTCCCCATCCTGCAGCATTGCCCTCTTGCAGTGATGTGTCTGCCCACAGGGATGGGTGCCCAGTGGGATGCTCCCATTGGAGTCCCCCCCCAAAGCCACCCTGGCTCGGATGTGGCCATGGGCAGGACGAGCCCCCCCCCAGTTTCCCCATGCCCAGCAGACCCGGGTGCTCAACCACCTGCAAAGCACTGCAATGGGGAAACTGAGGCACGGAGAGCCTGAGCTGTCACCCCCCAGCCTCCCCACATCCTTGGGGGCTGAGCAATGGGATGAGACACAGTTGGGGTCTCTCCTTTCAAGGCAGCCATGTGAGGATGCAGGGGTGGCACCGAGGGGCCAAGCCTCCGCCTGGGGCTACATCCAGCTCTTTAAAACAGAAAGTGAAAACACACGGACGTGCCATCCGGATGGGGAAAGGGGGGCACACCTCCATCCCACCACCACCCCGTTGCCTGGCCACGTCCTGCCACTGCTGTCCCCTCAGTCCCCAAGCTGGCGGTGGCCGTCCCCAGGGTCAGGGTGGATCCTTTCAGGGTTGTGCAGAATGGCTGCGTCCGTCCGCTCGAGTCCTCCATAAAAGGAAAAACAGGCGGCAGGTAGCACTGCCAAACTTAGTCATCCCCAGCCCGCCGGCTCCGTCACTGCCATTTCCTGCACACGCGGGGGGGACGGGACGGGGAGGAGCGGAGCTGCCCCACAGCCACGCCGAGCACCCGGCACAGCCCTTGTCACCCACCCCGTGTTGCTGAGCCAAAGGTCAGCAGGGAGCGCATCCACTGGGAAAAGCACCGAGCTCGGCACGGGGCACAGCGGCACTGCGGTGGTTTGGGGGCTCAGATGTCACCAAACAAAACATATGTTCAGAGGAGAGGAAGGTGAACGCACGGCGTGGTGATGCCGTGTCACCAAGCTTCTAAAGTGCCACTTCTTGCCACAAATATGGTGGAGAGGTCTGGAAGTGTGAGGGCAGCTGGGAGCGCCTCGGTGCACCTGGGGATGGGGATGGTCTCAGATCCCACTGGAAAGAAGGGATTGCCACCATGGGGACCAGCTCCTGGCCCTGCCCTAAACCCCTGTTTTTCAGCCCACTCCATGCAGGGCCAGGGGAACAGCCAGCTGTGCTCAAAGCAGCTCAGAGAAATGGGTGCCCGACACGCTCAGCTGGCATCGAGTGTGATGGGGTTTTTGTACACAGCCTGCCTGGCTCCCATCCATGATTCACCAGAGCAATAAAAGGCTTTGGGATATTTTTCAAGGGAAGCAGCCTTGAAGGCATGTGTGGGGACACGGGGGTGCACAGCATCGTGAGCAACATCCCATGTGCTCACTGCATCCGTGCGGTGCCGGGTACTGTAGCCCTGGGGGTCCTTGGGACAATGCTGCCAGCAAGGCTGGTGCCATTATGGGGTGATCAATGGGGGCACAGCTCCCTGTGTCGAGTACCACCACCAAGGATCTGCTCCTGGAGAGGAGCCTACCCAGCCCTGCAGGCAGCCGAGTAAGCAGCAAAACCTCCCTTGCTGCCTCCCTACGCTGCTTTGTTCGGCTCCATGTTGTCCTCCCCATGCAGCGTTTCCAGAAGCTGAAACTGTTCCGATGTGCTGCAGCGCACAGCCGTGCTGCTGGGTGGCACTGTTGGGATGCACACTGCGCTGCGCAGGAGCACGCACACAGCAAAGGACGCAGCACACGCAGATTTCATGCACCCAGGTGCATCTGTACAAGGCATTGTACCCCAACATGCACGCTTCCCAAAGGCTTGCACACTCGAAGGTGCACACTGTACAAAGAATTGAATGCTTTAAAGTGCATGCTGCACCAGGGATTGCACACACTGAGATGCATGTTGCATAAGGAATTGCATGCTCTGATGTGCATTGATTTGAAGAAGTAGCAGCATGCTGCACCAGGGACTGCACCCTCCAGGGTGCACAACACCCATGGCTTTGCACACTCAGGTGCATGCTGCACCAGGGGTTGCACATACCAACATGCACGTTGCACTGAGAAGTTGCAAGCCAGGATGCACCACGCACCCCCAGCACCCACAGGCACAGGGTTCAACCTGGGGATGTTGGGCAGTGCAGCAGCAATGGGGCTGCAGCAGCAGCAATGGGACAATCCCAGGGGCCTCCAGCTGCAGCCAGCACAGGGCCGGATGTGGAGACCCAGGGCCCCAGCAAGGCGGTTTTGGGTTTCATCACGGCCCCCCTGCTCTGCATTCCTGCTTTCCCAAAGGCCTCCCTGCAGCCAGAGGCAGGGAACCCCCCTCCCTGTGCTCGTGCCCCATTGCTGATCTATCCTCACGGCTGCTGGCCCAGGGACAAAGCAGGGAACAGATGGAGGTGTCCTTCCCATCCACCCATCACTATCAGCTCCCCCACTTCTCAGCCCCACAGCTCCCCAGGGCTTCATCCCCCAACTCATCCCACAACAGAGGGGTGTGTTGGGGGAAGGCACCGCACTAATCCCTGTGGCCCCGCTCCTAATCCTGCCTAATGGATCCTTGTCACCGCTACAATGGAATTATCCATCTGGAAGGGGAACTCCTGGCCCAGGAAGTCACAGCTGGTGGCCTCCAGCCTCAAAGCTGAGCTCAAATCCCACCCCTCTGCACCCAGGGACAGACAGCAGCGGGGCAGACCCCAGACCCCAGCCCCTCTGCACCCACCTCAGCAAGAAGCCAAATCTGCCTCTGCCTCTAACCCTGCAAAGTGATCCCAGCTCCTCCCAGCCTTTTATAGGCAGCTCCCAGCTGGGTCCTGGCACAACACAGGGCTGAGACCTTAAAGAGATGGGATCCCAAGTGTTGGGTCCTGGGGTGGGATACTGGGAATAGGGTCCCAAGGAGGGAATCTTGGGGATGGGGTTGCCTTGGTCATGCTGTGTCTTGGCATTGCTTGGTTTCTCCCTGTGTTGCCCTGCTGAAAGAGAGGTTTGCACACAAACTTACATATCCCCAGGGTTTAGGCTCCTTAAAATAAAGGAGGGTCTTTGTGCCCGCCCCTGCAGCAGCAACCTACAGAATGTGCCCCAGCCCCAAAGCTGGATCTGCTGGTGAGATGCAGGTATCAGCTCCATCCTTTTTCTCCTCCTCCTCTTCATCCTCCAAACCCAGCAGCTTCGTCCAGCCGTGCAGGAAGTACCGGCATCCTCCTGCAGCCCTGACTCATTTCCAGCCACTTTGAGGCTCCTCTGTTCCTCCCGGCTCCATTGTGGGATGCAGCACACCGTGAGGATGGGACCCCCCCTCCATGAGCAGTGACAGGGCTGTGATGGGGACCAGTGTCTGGGATGGAGACTGATGCCTGGGATGGGGTCCCTAATCCTGGTTTTGCTTTCAACCATCCCATGAGTCCCAAAGGAATGGGTTTGGGGCATGGCAGCTCTGCCACCAACCCCCATCCATGGGGGCTGGATGCTGTAGGCTGTGGCCAGGATGAGCTGAGCCACCTGCCTGCAGGGCTGCCTGCTTTGGGGTGCTGCGTGGGCAGGTGCTGAGCGCACACTGCAAATTCTTCTGTGCTGACTCCTTGATGCTGCAGTGCATTGAGAGACGTGCACAGGGTGATGGGAGCTGTAAGAAACCCTTCCCTGGCCGCCTGGCAGTAGAAATGGAGCTCTTTCCTGCCTTTGTGTCCCTAACAGAAAGTGTTCTCCTGTGGGACTGGGGGGACCCAACTCCCATGCCAGGGGATGCACAGCCCCATCCCACCTGGGGTCTTCAGGAGCAAGGGATGCAGCCGTGCAGCACTGCCCCATCTTCCTTCCCTCACTTGTTTGAGGTGTGCTCCAGCCAACCAAACTGCATCATCCCCGATGCTCCCAGCATTTCCCTTGCTGAATGCAATTACATTAAGATAATGAGATAAACCTGGTTAATAAAGTGTGAGCAGAGCCCCGGTTGCATCACAGCTGGGAGGGGGCACTGCATGAACCCCCACTGCCCCTTAACACCTTGTGGGGCTGAATGATCCCAATGGGGCTGCATCTCCAGGGGACCCCCACAGCACAATGCCATCCCCTGCTCCAGGACCCCCCCCACCCTGGGGCCACCCTTTGTTTTCCTATTGCTGCTGCTTTTTTTTTGTTGTTTTGTTTTGATTCTGCCTAATACAAGTTTAATGAGGCCGGGCGCCTGCCAACTGTCAGGAGAGCCTCTGCTGGGGGCATATGGCAGCAGGATGGGGCTCCCGGGTGTCCCTATCCCTGTCCCCTCCCAGCAGGGCAGGCACTGCTGGAAGGAGCAGCTTCTGTGCTGGGTCTGCCCAGAGGGACTCTGGGGACACCCCTTCACCTCAGTGGCACACAGGAGTGCGGTATCCCTGTGCACGATCACCCAGTGATGCTCCTCACCCAATAACCCCACTGCTCAGCTCTGGGTCAGGTTTTAGGGCTGGGGGGGGGAAACGCAGAGGGCTCTGTAGCTCCCAGCAGTGAAGCAGCCATTGCCCCATGCATTGCTGCATCCCCATTGCTGGGGGCATTGCGGTGACACATGGGGACATCTCGCTGTGTGCTCAGCCAGGCACTGCCACCCTCCCTGCTGCTGGGGAGAAAACTCTATTTTTTCTCCCGTGCATAATTGCTTTTTTTTTTTCTTTCGGCGAGCAGAAAAGCCGTTTCTTTCCCATCCTCCCCATCTGCCCTCTGCAGTAGCAGGAGATCCCACAGCTGCACAGCCCTGTGGCCGGGTCCTATTGCCCCGCTGCTCCCTGTGAGAGGAGCAGAAGTGCTCCCATATCCCAGCGGTGGAGTTTGTTTCCAACCAGCCGCAGGGCTGGGAGCGAGCTGGACTTGCAGGAACAGAGCAGGGCGAAGCCAAGCAAACCCATCCAGGCCTGCCCACACATCCTATGGGCGCAGCCGGGGGGGCAGCTGGAAGCAGTGCTCCTGGGGCAGAACCAGTGCGCCCAGTGCAGAACCAGTGTGGGCTGTGGAGCTGAGGAGGTGGCTGGGGGTGTGCCCCCCTGCAGCCCATCCTCTGCTCCCCTTCAGGCGGCTCAGCTCCCTGATCCACCCTTTGGTTTTCCATCCCAGTGCTGCCCCACTTGCCTTGCCGTACCCCCATGCTTTGCTTCAGCATGGATGCTGGGGATTTGGGGGACCCGCTAGCATGTGGTTCCCAGCCACCCCCTGCCCATGGGGGGATAGATTTGGGTACCCCACTCCCAGATGCTTCAGCCCCAGTGGTGCCTGGCACGGGGCATTGGGGTGGCTCTGTTGGTGCTCAGGGCTCACGGTTCTCTGCTTCAACTCTGTGGCACAGCTCTGGGGTGCAGAGAGGTATAAGGGGGGGCGTGCATTGTAGCACAAGTCCTGCAAGGAGAGGGGGCCTTGCACTTCAACGGGGAGTCTCGCAGCGCAGGGGTTGGTGCTACAGAGTGGAGGCGGGAGGCTGCAGTGCATTGTGGGCTGGTCCCACAATTCATGGAGAGCCTTGCTTTGCAAGGAGGGGTCTCCCAATACCGCGGGGTCTTTGCATTGCAAAGGGATTCTTGCAACGTGGAGAGGGCCTTGCATTGCAGAGGGGGGTCATGCACTGCAGGAGGGAGGCAAAGGGGGTCTTGAAAACAGGGGGATCATAGGATGCCGTGGGGTTCGTGCAACGCTGAGAGATCTTTGCAATGCAGAAATGAGTCTCCTGACGCAGAGAGGGTCTTGCGTTGCAGGAAGGGTCGTGCACTGCAGGAGAGGGCATCCTTGAAATGAATGGGGAAGGCTTGCAGTGCTGAGGAATCCTTGCCACGCAGGGTGGGCATTGCCATGCAGGGGGTAGTCCGGCAGCGCGGGGGTGAGCCTGAGATCTGAGCGGGCTCTCGCTCTAACAATAGGGGGGCTATTGCAAGGAAGGGGGGGTAATGCAGCAAAGGGTCGTTGCAGTCGGGGGGTATCGCAGTGGAGGTACTGCGGGGGGTGTATTGCGACGAGGGGGGGGTATCGCAGTGCGAGGTTATTGCAGCGATGGGGATCGCAGTGGTACGGCGGGTGGGGGGGGGGTATGGCAGCGTGGGGTTATCGCAGCGATGGGGATCGCAGTGGGGTACCGTGGGGGGGCTCTGGAGGCGCCGGGGGCCGCGCGGGGCGGGGAGGGGTCGTGGGGGGCGGCGCCGCGCGGTGCTATAAAGGCGGCGGAGGGGGGCGGGCGCGGCGGCGGCAGCGCGGAGCGGAGCCGAAAGTGCCACGATGACGGCGAACGGAACGGCGGAGCCGGTGCAGATCCAGTTCGGGCTGATCAACTGCGGCAACAAGTACCTGACGGCGGAAGCGTTCGGCTTCAAGGTGAACGCGTCGGCCGCCAGCATGAAGAAGAAGCAGATCTGGACGCTGGAGCAGGACGGGGAGGATTCCAGCGCGGTGCTGCTCAAGAGCCACCTGGGCCGCTACCTGGCAGCCGACAAGGACGGCCGCGTGAGCTGCGACAGCGAGGAGCCGGGACCCGACTGCCGCTTCCTGGTGGTGGCCCACGGCGACGGGCGGTGGTCGCTGCAGTCCGAGCCGCACCGCCGCTTCTTCGGCGGCACCGAGGACCGCCTGTCGTGCTTCGCCCCGTCCGTGTCCCCCGCCGAGAAGTGGAGCGTGCACCTGGCCATGCACCCCCAGGCCAACCTCTACAGCCTGGCCCGCAAGCGCTACGCGCACCTGGGGCCGCGCCGCGACGAGCTGGCCGTGGACCGCGACGTGCCGTGGGGAGTGGACGCGCTCATCACGCTGCTCTTCGTGGATCAGCGCTACAGCCTGCAGAGCTGCGACCACCGCCTGCTGCGGGCCGACGGCCGCCTGGTGCCCTCCGCCGAGCCCGGCACCGCCTTCACGCTGGAGTTCCGCTGCGGGAAAGTGGCGTTCCGAGACGGGGAGGGCCGCTACCTGGCGCCGTCGGGGCCCAGCGGGACGCTGAAGGCGGGGAAGAGCAGTAAGGTGGGGAAGGATGAGCTGTTCGCGCTGGAGCAGAGCTGCCCGCAGGTCGTGCTGCGCGCTGGGAACGACCGGAATGTGTCCACCCGGCAAGGTAAGGGCCGTGGGGGGAGCGGGACGCGCGTGGGTGACTCGGGGACGCGGAGCGTGGCGGCCCCGCGGTGCTCTCGGCTCCGCCCGCATCCCTCGGGCATCTCTTGCTCCGCGGACATCGCTGCTCCCGGTGCCCCCCGCATCCCCGCGGCACAGCGCTCCCCCCCGCTCCTCTCCCGCAGGGTCCCCGCTTCTCTCCGCAGACGCCTCCTTTGGATCTCTGCCCCCTCCGAAGCTCCCGTCTCTCCATGACTCCCCCCATCCCCCCATTCGCTTCCATTACGGCTCCCTGGGTTCCACCAACCCCGCATTCCGCAGCCCCCCATCCTTACAGCAGAGCACCCCGGACGGGGCGAGGAGCATGAGGGGGGGGGGGGGGGCCCTCCTGAGAGTGTGTGAGGGTCTCTGAGGAGTCTCCCATGGCCGTGGCGGAGGCAGAACCGCTCATTGTTCACCAACAAAGCCTCTCCCAGCCTCCCCCCCCCCGCCATCCCTGAGCATCGCTCATCGCATAGAGCAGGGCTGCAGGAGGCTCAGCTCCCCCATAACTGCGGCCCGCAGTGTCGCCCCCATCCCCATCTCTGCCGGCGCTACACGGGGAAAGGAAAGCTCTGCCCGAGCGTCCGCGCTGCGCTGTGACCGCCGCGGAGGAACCCGGCACAAAGGCGCGGTGCCACCGCTGTCCCCTCCGTCCCCTCGAGGCCACCGCCATGTGCTCAGCTCCCCACGGCCGCGTGGCAGCTCCGCTCCCCGGGCACTGAGCCACAGCCACGGAGCTGGAGGGGGTGGGGGGGCAACCCCGGGAGCGCAGGGATGGCTGCGGGCACAGAGCTGCTGCACAGCCTGCGCCGGAACAGAACCGGGATTTTCTTATATATCTATCTATTTAATGATGTAACATTTCAAGATTGCAGCTTAACCCTTATCTGCACGCGGGGAGCTCGGCACTTTGCTGCGGGAGAGCGAGTGCTGCGTGCAGAGCAGCCCCTGAGATAAAGGGGTTTGGCTGCGGGGAGACAGATCTTGGGATTGGGGGAGAGAGGATGGGGATGGAAATGGCGGGAGGTTGAGGGGGGAGGGGGGATGGAGGGGGATGGAGGAAGGAGGTGAAGGATGGAGGGAGGATGGCGGTGATGGGAGGCTGAGCTGGAGGTGGTGGGAGGAAGGAGGGGGGATGGAGGGAGGATGGCGGTGGCGGGAGGAAGAGGAGGGTGGAAGGAGAGGAGGATGGTGGGAGGCTGAGCAGGAGGGGGATAGATGGAGGAGGTTGGGGATGGAGACAGTGGGAGGCTGAGCTGGATGGATGGATGGATGGATGGATGGATGGATGGATGGATGGATGGATGGATGGATGGATGGAGGACGGGGGAGATGATGGAGGCAGGAGGCAGGCGGGTGCTGCCGCAACGCAGGGGGAAGGGCTGCTGCAGCCCTTTGTCACCGGAGATGGGAAAACCAGATGTGGGGTGAGGTGCGGGCTGGGGGCCCCGCGCTGGGATGCGGGGAGGGGGGGGGGGGGAGCAGCCCAGCCCCATGGCTTTGTGCTGGGCGATGGGGGCGGGGAGGGAAGGGGGGTGCAGATCTCCTCAGCAACGGGGGGGTCCCTGCAGTGTGAGGGCCTCTTCTGAGAAAAATACTGCAGGGAGGGATCTGTGACAGAGTGGGGCTCAGCGTGCCCAGCAATGGGGCTGCATCCATCCCTTCGGGGTCCTGCTCAGCACCGGGGCTGGAGGCTACTGGGGGTCTCTCCCTGCACCCAGATTGATGCAGAAGCCCTGGCCTTGCTCAGAGTGGTGCTGAGCCCCACACCGGCCCCACTGCATTCATAAAAGCAAAAGCAGCAGAGCAGCGTGCAGCTTCCTTCCCTGCTGAATGGCTGCTGCTGGCTGCGGCAACAAAGAGCCCTTTGTGGGATGGAGGGTCCCCGAGGGCAGAGCGCTGCCATCCTCCTGCCCTGCCCCCATGCCCTATAGACCTCACACCCTAAAGGTGTGCATAGGGTTGGGGAAGGGATGGAGTGCGTTCCCATCGCCCCTCACAGGGCTGCACCCCTGGTGCTGCTTCTCCTGGATGAACGTTGGTTGGGATTTGTTTCCTGGTGCAGTGTATTTCTGCTGGAAGGATGGGGGGGGGACGCACAGGGCTCTGCAGGGGGATCTGAGCCATCCTGCTGGCTGCCACCAGCATCCCAGGGCACACTGCAGGGCATCCTCTGAGCAAACATAGATTTATCCAGGAGAGAGAGCCCTGTGTGTGCTGCCCTTCCTCGCAGCGTGGGGTGCCGTGCTGTGCTGTTCTTCCCACAGGGCAGCACTGGGATTTCAGTTGCTTTGGGAGATGCAGTTGGGTGAGGGCTTGGCCATCAGTCCCGCGGTGCTGGAACCATCCAGATCCTTCCCAGCTGCCCTTGCTGGGGGCTTAGCAGAATATGCTCTGCCTTCACCTCCAGCCTGGCTCCATCCGTGGTCATACATATGGGGGTCCTGCAGCCACCCTTTGGGTTCCTCCCCAGCCGTTGGGTGCCCACACAGGGAATTTTTTGGGGCCCGCCCCCCCTCCTTGCCTCGGGCTGTAATTAGCAGCTTCGTCAAGGTCAGGGAGCGTCATGCTGGCTCCAGACTCTGCATTTACCAACAGCAGTAATTAAAGAACGCCCGCAGCGGGGAGCAGAGCAGTTCTGCTGGGGGCAGCAAGTGGGGACACGTGGCTGAGATGGGGGGAAGGGAAACAGAGGGACATGGCCGGGTTGCATCCACCCCCTGCAGCCCCAACCCCAGCCCTCCTGCTCCCTCACAGCCCTTTGAAGCCTCCCCCCCTGCAGCCCTAATTGCATTCCTTTCCGCTGACATGCAGTAACCCAACCCTGCGTTTGGGCTGGGGGGTGATGGGAGACCCCCCCCCTTCCCATACCCCCTCGCCTCTTTGTGGGCCCTGCGGCTGCTCCCCCGCCTGGCAGCGGATAAAGCAAAAGCCCTCCCCAAACACAGCCCAGGTGTGAGCTTGGGGGCACCTCCTGCTCCTCCCTTGCAGTGCAAAGCAGCTCCAGGCTGCACACTGTGTCTGCAGGCCCAGGAGCCAGCAAAATGCACGGCACGGAGGTGTGCACAGCGCAGGGTTTGTGCAGGGGGCTGGCGCTGTCCCAGCATCCCGCTGGGGGCTGCAATGTGCTGGGGGGGCAGTGAGGTTTTGCTCTCAGTGCTGAACAAAGGCAGTGGGTTTGGCACTGCTTTCCTAGCATGGAAAGCAAACATTCCCTTCCAACAGGCAGCTCCTGCATGCAGCGTCTGCAAGGCACAAGGCCGGTCCTGTGGCAGATAAGCATAGTGGCTGCCCCATCTCCTGGTCCTTAAACACAGCCCTGACATGGGGATTCATGGCTGGCACTGCTTTAAGGGCTTGAGTCACCCTGCTGTCACCTCCCACAAAAAGAAAACAACACACGGCCCATTTGCATGTGAGATAGACAAGTCTGTCTCCATTGGATGTGTGGTGGAACCCTGAGCTGGGGGCTGGCCCTGTGCATGAGCATCTGCATGGGATGTTGGGGTTGGACCCGGATGCTAGAGGGAGACCAACCCGTGTGTGTGTGTGGCTGCAGGGATGGACCTGTCGGCCAACCAAGATGAGGAGGGCGACCAGGAGACCTACCAGCTGGAGATCAACAAGGACACCAAGAAATGTGCCTTCCGCACCTACACGGGCAAGTACTGGACCCTCACCTCCAACGGGGGCATCCAGTCCACCGCCTCCACAAAGTGAGTCCCTGCCTCGTGCCCCCCACTGCTCTGGGACCTCTTTGCCTTCTCCATTGGGTGCAGGGATTTGGGCAGCAGGGAGGAACTCACCCCAAAATGAGAATTCCCAGGGCCTTGGGGAAGGCTGGAGCTGCCAAAAACATGGAATCATTGAGGTTGGAGAAGATCACCAAGTCCAACCCCAACCCACCCCCACCGTGACACCAAACCACGTCCCTCAGTGCCACATCTCCACAGCTCTGGAGCATCTCTTTGGGTTCTTTGGGAGAACAGACATTTCCTAATAGCCAACCCGAGCCTCCCCCTGTGCAACTGAAGGCCGTCATGTCTCATGTTGCTGTTACCTGCGGTCCTTGGGGTGGGGGTCTTTACTCACACAGCTTCCCTCGTCCACCAAAATCCCAGCCAACCTGGACACCCCCTTTGGCTGCCCCCGGTCCCCATATCCCTGCTGAGCCACTCTCTGCCCTTAGGAACGCCAGCTGCTACTTCGACATCGAGTGGTGTGACAAGCGCATCACCCTGCGGGCTGCCAATGGCAAATATGTGACAGCAAAGAAGAATGGGCAGCTGGCAGCCTCCATGGAGACAGCAGGTAAGGGATCCGAGGCTCTGAGCCACCCTTGGGGGGCGGGAGGGTGACAAATGGGAATGCTGCTCGCCATGCCCATGGTGCCACCCATAGGACCCTGCACTCATGGCTGCTGTCCCCCGGTGCAGGTGAGACGGAGCACTTTGTGATGAAGCTGATCAACAGACCCATCATTGTGCTCCGTGGTGAGCACGGCTTCATCGGCTGCCGGAAGGTGACCGGCACCCTGGACTCCAACCGCTCCTCCTATGACGTCTTCCAGTTGGAGTTCAATGACGGAGCCTACAACATCAAGGGTGAGCCTGCAGCTTGGGGTGACGCGTGTGACTGTCACTGCCTGGGGGATCTGGGGGGATTTTGGGGGTTGGATGCCCCATCTGGGCCCTCGTGTTGGCTGACGGCTCCCATCTGCCCACAGATACCACTGGGAAGTACTGGATGGTGGGCAGCGAGTCGTCCGTCACCAGCAGCAGCGACACACCCGTGGACTTCTTTTTTGAGTTCTGCGACTATAACAAAGTGGCCATCAAAATCAATGGCAAATACCTGAAGGGTGACCACGCCGGGGTCCTCAAGGCATCCGCCGACACCATCGACGCCTCCACCCTCTGGGAATATTGATGCACTTTAGCGTACCTCCCGTTGCCAACCTCTCTTTCCCCCTGTCTGTTTTGTTTGGTTGGGTTTTTTTGGGGGTTTGGTGGTTTTCTTTTGGTTTAATTTCTCCTCTCTGTGCAAGGATTTCCAGCCTGGCTCGCCTTCCCCATAGAGCCCAGTGCGTGGCGTTGGAGGTGGATGCCCCCAGGGGCTGTTGTGCCCACTCTGGCCCTGAGCATCACCCCGGTCCTTCTATTTCCCTTTCCCCTATTGGAAAAAAAGAAACAAACAAACAAGAAGGAATAACTGCCCCACAATGGCGATAAGAGGACGGGGTGGGGGCAGACAGCCCCCATTCCCTCCCCATTGCTGGGCATGGGCACCAGCTGGCAGCAAACCTGCAGCTGTCCGTATGCAGAACAAATTCCTTCACAAACTTTGCACAGTGAGATCTGCTCAGTACTTCTTTTGGGTTTTTTTGGGGGGGTTTGGGTTGTTTTTTTTCCTTATTGAATACTGGAACAGTGATGCCAATCACTGAGTGCCCATTGCCGGGCTGGGCGGCTCCTGTGGGCTCCTCCCAGGCTGCGGCCGTGTGCCACCTCCTGACTGGAAACAGCAAGAAAGAATAATGACCAAATCAGTATTTTTGTTAGTCCGTATTTATGTACGCTGTGGGCAGCACTGTGCTCTGTACTCATGGAATGATGCTGGTGATGCCCAGCTGTTCCTTGGGGCGTTGGGGCACTTCATCCTTCGGGCTCCCTGCGGACACCGCAGCGCCTTTCACCCCCAGCTCCAACCCGAGGGCTGTGGCGGTGCCACCGCTGTGCCATAACCCGGGGCTCTGCAGCCTTCAAGCTCTGCAATCCCTCCACCAGGGCTCGGTGCTACGCTCCCACCCATCCCCAACATGGGGACACCACCTCGGCTCCAGCGCCCGCTGCCTCCCAAGGAAGAAGTATCCTGATGGAGCCCGGGTGGCCCCTCGCCCTGGCGCACACTTTGCTGCCTTCTCACTGTGTCTCCTTTGTCCCCCCCCACCCCGCTCTGTGTGACTTTAGGTCCTCACCTCCCGTCTCCTCTCCTGTTGTGACCCTCCGTAAGCATCTCACTCTGAAGTTTAATTCCATGGGGGGGTTTTTGTTCGTTTTGGGGGTGTTGGTTTTAGAACTTCTTTTTTTTTGTTTGTTTGTTTGTTTTTCTAATTATTATTATTATTTTTTTTTTTGTAAGTGCCATTTGTATAACTTAAACAACAACAAATAGCTACAAACTGGAGAAAAGTGAATAATAAAAAGAAGCAAGACCTGCATTCGGATACGAGCGGTGACGCGTGGTCTGTTGGGGCTCAGGGGGGAGCTCCTCACCCCATTGGCATCCATGGGGCACAGCCTGCCAGCTGGAGCTGTGGGTTTGGGGCAGGCAGTGCTGGGGTGATAGTAGAACCCGTTGTCTCCTTCCTTCGGCCTCAAAGCAGTCACTGGATGGAGGCTGGGGTGCATTTTGTGATGCCCAGCAGCTCCCTGGATGCTCCAGAGCTGGTGTGGGTCAGAACTGCTCCTCCTGGGTGTTGGGGAGATAAAGAAAGGGGGGAGGAGGGGGGGGAGAAGCAAAGCATTCCATGCAGCGCATCCCAGAGCACGTGTGGGACCCCGCGCTGCAAACAAGGGCTGAGCAGAGGAAGGATGCGATTCCGCTGTTAGAAACAAGGCCAACATTAAAGCTGTGCAGGAAACGTCAGCACTTCTCGCCTTCAGCCCCGCTGAGCCGTGCTCACACCTCCTGGTTTCCATTTACAGGAGCGACTGGGAACCATTTTCTATTCCATTTCTCCCGACAGCATTTGGAGAGCATTAAGTTGGAGGGGGGGGGAATAGGGATGTGTCTGCTCCCCCCCCCATCCCATAAGCACAGCCTGGAGATGGAAGCCAGAATGCACAGATTTATTTACAAAAAAAAAAGGAAGAAAAAAAGAATCCAACTTACAATATAATACAGGGCACCTCTGTACACACGGAATATGACAAGGGTTTTTACTACCGGAAGGTAAAGAAAAATATTCCTTTATTTTATTTTCAATAAACCAACCTATTTGCTTTCGGCTTATCGTTATACAAAGTTGCAGAACATGCACGTCTTTACAGGGTTTCTTTCTTTTAACAGGACGTTTTGCTAAGTGCAAATACTAAGGTTTCTCTTCCCACCTTTAAGGCAAGTTAAATGGGACACCGCAATTAACCATAATGAGTACCTGGTAGAGGATACAGCCACGGCTCCTCCAGGGCAAGAGGGGACACAGCCGGACCAGGGCTTTGCTTTTGTAACAGAACAACCCAAACCAGCAATGGACTCAAACACGATTAGGAAGCACTGCTGGGCATCTCCCAGGCCGGAGGGAAGGAGCAGCCCAGGCACGGGGCACCATGGCTCTGCAGGGGAACAGCCCCATCCCTGCCCCCTCTCTTTAACCCTCCACGACTCTCCCTGCAGTGTGACATCGCTCCGGGGCAGCGGGATGAACCCTGTGCTCCAGGGAGGTGATGGTGCTGAGCCACAGACATGGGGACAGAGCCCCAGCCATGGGGGGACACCCCAGGCACCACCACCCCCATGCCACCTGCGTTGCCCCCTCACCACCATACTCTGTCCCTTTATCTCTGTGCTTCTCCCTGCCCAGGCTGAGATCCCAATGCAGCCGTGCATCTCTGCAAAGCATCAAAAGAGGGAACGGGGAGCCCAACTTTTGCTGTCCCTGTGCAGAGGGGGCACGCAGGAGCTGAACACGGCTGCTGCAGGAGAGCAGCAAAGGGGGCCACTGTGCCCGCGAGAGATCCTGCAGTGCTGCACCAACGCAGAGCAGATTCAGCCAGATGAGAGCTGCAGCAGAGCACTGAGTGCCACCTCCATCCCCAGGGCAGAGGCACTCTGAGCTCCCATCACCCACCTGTCAGAGGTGGGCAGATCTCAAGCACATCGGCCCTGGGGCTGTCTCTGGGAATTAACTAAGAAGGAAAAATAACAAAAATTGTATTAAAAAATAGATATAAGTGACAGCAGCAAGCGAATGCCACTGGGTTATTAATGCTAGAGACCATGGCACTGAGGGATGGGAACGCTCAGTAGGATGCATTCAACCCACAGGAAATGTCTGAGAACAGAAACTGAACTCTGCAAGGCAAGGAAATGCTACCTGGAAAACAAACACAGCCGGGGACACCTGGATGGTGGGACGTGGGGAAAGCCAGCAGGGAGCTGCGGCAGGCTGGTTCTCAGCAGGGGAGAGCAGGATGCAGCACAGCCCAAACAACCCGGGGACCATTGCACACGGGGTGGGTAAGAACCAGCCTGGAGCTCCTGCTGGGTTTGCCCCTCTTGCTGGGGCTGTCCCAGACACAAAGCACAGCCTCTGTGAGCAGAAGACGCTGGTGGTTACCAGCACTTACACCACAGCACACGTCACACACAGCTGCCTATTATTACCTATCCCTGACTGCTGCCAGAAACTGGCAGGGGTTTGGGATGCCCGCATGAGAACAGCGAAAGGAAGGCCATGTGCTGGATGCTGGGGGCAGCTTCCTGCTGGGGAAGAACACCTGAGCCCCCAGGAGGGGCAAATTGCTCTCAAGGATCGAGGTGGCCGAGTTTTCTGCTTCCTGGAGCCCTGAGATGGGACGTGGCTGTGGGCTGCAGGGCAAGAACTGAGCAATGAGATGTCTGCTGCATCCCCTCACTCCTTGCAGAGCGAGAAATGCTAAATACACTACGTTAACTTGGTTTGGAACAATTTATTTCTGCTGGGAGGTGTTAGCAGGTTACAGGGATGCTGGAGAAGATGGGAACCCCAAACCTTGGGCTTAGGGCAGCCGAGTCCCATTACCTTGTTCCTGAAGGTCTTACTCAGGTGCCAAGTCCCTCCTCCCTTCCCACAGGACTCAGGCTGTTGCAGCTGCTCTGGCCAGCAGGGAGGTTGGAGTTTTGGAAGACTCCCAAGGATCTTCTGTATCCCCTGAGCTCCACAAGTCTCATCTTCCCTCCCAGCAGCTGTCTGAATAGTCTTTGCCAAATAAAAATTAAAACAAAACAAAAAAAACCCAACAAAAAATAAAAGGACTCCCAACATAGGAAGAGACCTTGGAAATGCAGCACCAAGCCCTGTTGCAGCACAGGTTGAAATGTTTGATTGTAAAGGTCCGGAGAAGCTATAGATAAGGGTGTAGTGCAGGTGTGTGTGACTCACAGCAGCTCCCCTTGCAGCTGGCTATGGTGGGGGGCTGCAGCAGGACGGGTTGATGTTACCAGGGGGGGCTTCGTCCTGCAGTGACCAACACTATCCAAACCAGGTCAGAAGCGGTGCCGAGGCTGAGGGCCGAAGTGCATAGGCAAGTTGTGCTCCAGCTGAACGTTGATCTGGGGAAAATCATAGTTCACCCTCATGTTAGGCAATGGGGGCACGTAGGGGGCGGGGATGGGGCCGATGTTGAGGGGGATGTTGTTGTACATGGGACGGACGGGGGGCAGAGGGAAAGGAGGGTGCACGAAGGGGTAAGGAGGCATCCGTGGCTGATGGAGGTTCTGAGGAACAGGTCTGGGGATGACTTCGATTCTCTGCATTTTCTCCATGGGCTTCTCCACCGGAGGGCCGATCCGCTTGAAGCTGTTCTCTGCAGAGGAAGGAAGCGGAGGAACCAGTCACCCCCTCACCAACCTTGGTCTGCAGCCTCACACCCACCATCCCCAGCATGTTCCTCGAGCACTCTTGCCCCTTCTCCTCCCAGAACTTCCTTGCTCTCACTCCTCGCTTGGAGCATAGACACGAGGTTGGAAGGTTGGCTCCTTGCATCAGCAGCACAGCACGAGCACACTCTGCTTGCAGATGTGTGGGGCTGCTGTGGGGCAGCAGGAACAGCGTGATGGCTTGCATGCAGCGTGGGAAGAAGGCAGCAAACCCAGAGCTGGGAGCCCTACACTCTGCAGTCATCCTTGGTCTGATCTCAAAGCACAGCGACTTACCTCCATTTTTCTTCCTCTGCTCCTCTTCAGCCTCCTTCTGAATCTCCTGGATTATCTTCTCGTCATCCTCCTAGGAATCAGAGCGTAAAGAATCAGAATCATTCCTGCTGCAGCTGCTTTCTATTCTCTCAGCACAGCTTTTGGCATGAGTTTGTACAGGAAAAGAGACAAATTCAGCTGTGTCGTCTTTGTCCAGGATGCCCCACGGCCAACCAAAAGCAAGGCTGTGACAAGGGACTGCCATACGAGCGACGTGCACAGCGCCAAACTGGCTCTATGGAGTACACCTAAGAGGCTTAGATCAGCTTTCCTGGGAGATCACTGCTAAAATTCATCGCCTTGATGGAAACCAGAGAGCTGCAACCCAGCTCCGCCCATCCAAAGAGTTGCTGGAGAGCCGTTAATCTTCTCAATGGCAATCGTCTATTAAATATTTACACTGTGCGAGCACTTCTTGAGTTTTTGGCCCAGCAGCTGGAATTAACACAACTTAAATCCTGGCTCTAGTAGCTAAACGGTGCCGTAACGAGGCCATTTAGATCTTATCTGTAACTGTGAGGAGGACATAAATCACAGTACGCTGCTGTAATATCTATCCAGATGTCATAGCTGGAATATTCAGACCCATTGCTCAATGAGAAATTGAAAGCATCCCTCTGCCCATCACCTTTTCCTTTTTCTCAACCCAACATGGCAGCAGTCAGACCCAGGGTCACTATTAAGCATCAGGACCCGTAGCACTGCTGCTGGCACCTCCTAGATCAAGTCAAGGGAGCACAGAGAACAAAGCACTGGAAGAAGACCATGCAAGTCCTGAGCTGGCCGAGAAGGACACCCATGGGAGGCAGAGCCCCATTTTGAGCAGTGCTCTGGGACTGCATTACAAATACACTGCAAGTGCCTTTGGCACAGCCAGCTTCCCAGCCCACTGCACAGCCCCACGCGTGTCCGGCAGCACCAGAACGTTGCTGCTCTGCTCCCACCACAGATAAGGCTTCCCCGGGAGACAGAAGTTATCTTAATCTGCACAAAGCCACTGAGCTCAGCACCTCCCTCCCTTGGATTGCTCTTTGAGTCAATGGTTAAATGAAGCCCTTCCAGCACGTGGTATTTCATCCAAGCGGGTTGCTTCCACGGCCCGTTAATTACAGCCTATCCATCTCCATAAAAAGTGCTGAAGAATGGCTCTTGTGAGCCTGCATGGAGCTTCTGATCGCCCCATGAGCATCAGATTGCAGCTGGAAAGCAGCTGAGCCAGACAGCACAGCTCCTCACTGTCCAGGCAGTGCAGGGATGGCCCCAAAGCCTCAGGATCTGTTCATTTTTGTCTCAAGGAAATTGTTTTTCAACACCATTGGAAACCAGAGAGCCGCCTCTCCCATCCCACTGCTCTTACTGGAAACACCCACCTGTGGGCTGGTTGTTTTTTAAGCTCTATGGCAAGAAGATAACAAGCTCAACAGCACAGTATTCCCCCCACTCCATTCCCTCACACGGAGGTAAAAATCTCACCTTAAAGCCTAGAAATATGCAGGTTCTCTTCTACTTAAAGTTTGAGTCCAGAATTAGCTTTCTAAAGCAGTGCTTTCCAGATGCTGCCATCCTACTGCCATCAGAGTGCTACCAGCCACGGATCCATCCCATCCCATCCCATCCCATCCCATCCCATCCCATCCCATCCCATCCCATCCCATCCCATCCCATCCCATCCCATCCCATCCCATGGCTGCATCGATCCCTGTAGAAATCTGAGCAATCAGACACACCAACAGCACAGCTCCCTAGGACCCTCCTGCAGCAGGGGCCACTTGACCCCGGGTTACCCTGCAGCTGACCCCTGCACCACATTCAGCCCCACAGAGCCATCTGCCCGCACCCCCGGGATGCTGCTCCAATCACTGCAGCTCCTGGAGCGGAGCAGAAGCACAAAGCAGCAAACCCCCATCTGTCAGAGCTGCAAAGCGAGCCCTGTCCGCAGGGATAACATAAACCACATCACCCTAAGTGCAGAACCCATCTGCAGAAAGGGGCAGACCTCGCAGGCTGGGACCCATTAGTATCAGGGGAACAAAAATACACTGCACAACATGCACCTCCCTGCTTAGAAGCAGGAGCTGACACTGGGTTTGGCACAACGCACTGGGTTCGGTAGCTGCGGTATTTTGGGAAGACCCACATTCCAGCTGGAACAAAACAGGGAGAGGGATGCATGCAGGAGGTAACTGGGGGCTATTTGGAAGGACAGCTTGTGCCACGAGACCTGGCTATTGCATGCTGCACCGTCAGGAGCAAGAAATAAGCCTGACCCCTCTGCTTTTGCAGGGATTCATTTAGGGGCAAAGGGCCTGCACCAAAAATAAAGTTTTCTTTGCCACGCTCGGGCTGGTTTGGTGCTGATGTCACATGGCTTGGAGGCACCATTTCAAAAGCCTCCTGTGTCTGTTTGCTGAGAGGATTCCCAACCCTTCATAAGGGCTGGATTATGATTTTCATCACCCGCTCGCAGGCTGCATGCAAGGAGGCACTGATCCCATCGAGTTCACAGTCATCTTCCCGTCAGCTGCCTCGCCTACAGCAAAAAGAGATGAGGAAGGGAAAAAGCAGAGCCCTGAGTGCTGGGGGGGGCTGGGGTGTCAGAGCAAGGAGGGGTCCCTTGGCTGTGAGGGACAACACGCAGGGTGATGCTGCAGCACAGGAGGAGGGGAAAGGCGAGGGCTGCCACCCCTCCCTATCTGCAAGTGCTGCGGAAAGCAAGTGAGGTTATTTGCAGCACCTGCCACAGCGCTGACTGACACAACAGGGCCGTGCGTGCCCACACTGTGAGCAGCATCACACAGCAGTGAGCCAGGCACTGCCTGGTGCTGGAGGGCTGCACCCAGAGCAGAGCTGGGCATGGCCACAGAGCTGCTGGGAAACATGGGAGGAAGGAAATGCAGCAGATAATGAGAGCACTGCCTGCCATGCAGGGCCAAGCCTCAAACAGAACCAAGCCTCAAACAGGACCCCCCTGCCCAGAACAGCATACCCACAGAGCTTTGGAAAGCGCTGGTTTTAGCTGTTGTGCATCTCACTGCCTTCTTTAGTTATTAAGTGCTGGGGGAAAATGGCTGTTGCATTCAGCAGGGAGACCAGGACTGGGGCTGCTGTGGGCTGCACTCCCTGCCCGGCCTTCAGCAAGAGGCTGGGGGTACGTCTGCCACCGTTACCTCCCCCCACTTTCTGCCTTTCCACATATGTGTGGCCACAGCCGTTCCCAATCAGCTCGCAGTGATTTTCAGGCCAAAGGACTGCAGGGTTTTGTTTCAAATCATTCCCAGATCAGCTGCAGGGCAGTGGGGGCTGCTGGGGGCTGCTCCTGCAGTGCAGAGTGGGGACGGGAGCAGTGCTGCAGGGGGGGAGGAGGGTGGGGGGGAAGTGCAGTCCTTTTAGCAACAGCCATTGCTATTGGTGTGTCTTGACGGCTTTCTGGGCATGCCATGAATTCACCATATGCTTCTGATTAAGGCATTATAAAGCATGTTGGAAAGAAACTGAGTTTGGGGGGGTGTTTCCCCACCATTGCAGACTTCCCTTCAAACACTGAACTCGGTGCATTCCATGCATTTCCTCGATGCAGCTGCATTTTTGCAGTCTTTGTTCAGCAGCTCCTGGCAGCAGTGCTGGAAAGAGGGATAACTGCAAACAGCTCACAGTGGTCAGCCTTCCTTTCAATGATGGCTGTCCAGGAGTGCTTTTAAGGGTTACCGAGAAGTACATGATCAGCTTTAAAGCCAAAAAAAATGAAGCTGCAAAGCAGCATTATCAAGAGTTCAAAAATGGGTATTGAATTAAAGGGAATCCACAGGAGAGCAGAACCCAGCTATACCCAAAGCAGTCACAACGCATCAGTCAAACTGCAGCACGGGACCAGTGCACGCCACCTACAGTGTGCCATCAGCCTCAGGTTTGCTGCAGGACCAGCTCAGAAGCCAATGCTCGGCCCCAGATCTGCCGTTTAGCTGCAGAATCAGCTCTCGCGGCTCCATCCCGTGCTTTGCCCTGCAGCACATCAGACTTCATGCAGCCTCAGGGAGCAGGGAGGCAGGGCAGCACGTGCTGGTGTCCTGCAGAGCTGCATGGCTGCGGCTGAGCGCTGCTCGTGGTGCGATGGCTGAGCCTGGCTGCAGCTCCGAGCCAGCAAGCATCGCCTCGTGCTTGGGAACGATTACAGCGCAGGCAGCAGCCTCTCCTTACAAGCAGTCAGAAGGGTCTGCTTTATTCTCCCAAGATCACCGCAGACAAAGACGCACAGATGCTGCCGCTCCCCGAGTCTTTCACTCGGAACCCGAGCCGTGAATAGGTCCATTGATCCTTCATCAAGAATCGCTTCAGACTCAGAAAACCTTAAACGCCCGGTGAAGAACAAAGCCGCCCTATTTTAAAGAAACTCCAATTCTGCCTTCAATAATGGGGGATTAAACCCGGGCAGATTTTTCCACCAAAGTGTGAAACTACCCAACCCAGGTCTAACAAAGCTGCAGCCCGTGGCCGTGAAATAGAAACAGACGGTGCTCCTGGGGCTGCACCACCGGTCTGCTGTGAGCACAGCTCTGCAGAACAGCATCGGCCCATCAGCCCCTAAAAGCCACGTTTTGGTGCGCCCTCCCCATTCTGCAGCAGGAGGTGCTCCTGGGCAATGGGCTGCAAAGCCCACCAGAGGCAGGCCTGTCTCCTCTGCCTTTGTGCACACACTGAACAGGGCTGCAGCGACAGCAGATGCACTCTTCCCACACGGACAGCACAAGGCATCCACTGACCTCAATGGAATGAAAGAAATGGAACAAAAAGAGGAAATGGAAGCAAGGAAGGCCCAAGAAGATGCCATGCCAACAGCCCCGGGGTTGGACTGCATCACCCCGGACAAAGGACAGGACACTGCGATGGCATTTTGCAGGTTCACACTCACATCTCCCGCATCACCTCCTGCTCACAGAAAGCAGATGACCAGGAAGGACCGCCCCGCAGCCTCTAACAGCACCACTCACAGTGGGCAATGCAAACTGGTCTCATCATTTCACCCTGCCAAGCCAACAGCTGAGTTTCACGTTATTCTCTGCACTGGGCAGTCACCCTGCTTCAACTCCCCAGAAGACCAAAAACAAAGCAGGCAGTGCCAGCTCTTTGCTGACGGTGGGAAATCTTTCTCTGCCACAATATTGGTTAATTAGAGAGCTGGAAAGGGCCCGGTGACAGTGCCTTCTTTGTGCTGCCTGCTTATTTATTTATTTTAAAGTACAGTATGAGCTGTTTTGAGAGGCCCCATGTTTTCTCTGGCTCGGAACAAACGCCATTACTGAGCACAATCAGCATCCTGATGGGAATAAGGGACTCAGCATCACGTTGTGTCCCACTGGGAAACAGGGAGGGGGTGTGGGGCTGTGGGATGGCACAGCCATGTGTCCCAAATGGGGGTACCTGGAAGCAGGTGTCTCTGTTTAGAGTAACACTTCTCACAGACAGCACACAATACAGGCAGGCAAGCAGAGGACTAAGAAGCTTACTCTGGTAGAAGGAAGAGATGCAGTGCCTTTGTTTTTTGCTCCATACGAGCTCAGGATTGTGCACGTTCCCAACAAGAGATGCTGCGAGCAGGCTGGCAAGCTGCAGCATCCTGAGACAAAGAAGCACTGGAACAACCGAAGCTCAAAGAAGCTCTGAGAAAGCAGATCCACACTCACACTGCTCTGCTACTCTGCTGAAATTGGGAGATTCAGCTCCTGCCTTTGGATTTCTGGTACGGACAACCTCTACTCATAGAGCTGCTGCATGAAATCACCTCATCCCACAGCTACAACAGCACTACAGTGCAAAGTTTCAAGTTACTTACTACAGCTTCCCTCATAGCACAGTGGTGTTTCAGTTCTTCCTTTGCAGCTGTTGACAACAGCCGTGAGAACGGACACAATTGCAGCTTTGGCCCTTTGGCTCACAGGGGTTGGCAGAGAGAGAGAAGCAGATAAGCAGAGCTATGGGGCAGCAGGAAGACAGCAGGTGCAGAGCCACAGCAAACAGCAACCCGGATGCAAAGCTAGGAACAAGTTGTGGTCAGATGGGACTCCGTGCTGATGTAAATGTCACACTGCCTAAAAACACTCGCTTCCCTCTATTGGAAAGCATGCATTCCAATGGCACTGAAGGATAACTGAAATCAGAGCGCAAACTGCTCCCCAGCATCCTCCCTCACTTACTGTGGGATCCGTCCAGAGGGAGCACTTGGCGCAGTCCTGGCAGGGAGCACCAGGTGAGCGGGGGTGCTGGCAGAAGTGGTCGTAGCCATTGATGGCAGCCCGGCACAGGTAGCACATCTGTGCTCCGCAGCGGCACGACATGCGGTTGCAGCCCTCCGATTTGATCAGGCCGGTCCCACACTTGTGGCATTTTCTGATTCGAGCTGCTGTCATTTTCTCTTCTCTGCGACACAAAGAGGAGAGGGAGGAGGATTAGAGAAGGAGTGTCTGCGTTCACCAGTGCAGTGCCATTCCTACCACAACACCCCAGCAGCCCCACAGCCCCGCTCCCACTTCTTTCCTCCTACACCATCTCCACAGTCCGACGCTGTTCCAAGGAGGTCTGGGCTCAGCTCCACTTGGAGCCAGCCCATGACAACTCGAGAACAAATTAAGTGAAAGAAAGTCAATGGCAGCCTGCGTGCTACAGCCCTAATTCTGGTTTCCATGCGAGCCAAAACACAGCGGTGCCGGGCTCCGGATCGGGAGGAATTCACACCATAAGTCAGGAGACCAAAGGGCACAACAGATTCCTGCCTCGGCTGTGAAGAAATACACTCAAGGAGATAAAGCTTGGGAAAAGCAAACTGCTGTGGTCATCTGCCAGCTAGCTTTGTGCCCGGCTGTTGCTGCGGCTACAAAGATGCCATGACCACGTAGACTGCTTTCAATCCTGGCTGCTGTGCTGCAGATTTATTTGGCTTTTGTTAAGTTTAAATCAGTCGCTGAAAAATAATCACAATTTTCCCCATAGAAACTCAGCTTTCCCAAGAAGATGCTCTGCATAAGTTTTCCAGAGGTTATTCCTTTCGGTGTGCAAGACAGGGAGGGGTGGGAAGGCAGCGCAGGGCACGGTCCCTGTCCCCAGCAGGCAGCCGGGCAGGGACACGCTCTGAGCAAAGGTTTGGCTCATGGCAATGCTGTTTTGGCACAGAACTGGAGGAAAGCCTCGGTCACTTAATTAAAAGACTTAAGAATACAAGTTGTCAGCCTGAGAGCCAATTTTATGACCGCTGGGGATCACGTTACAATTTAATTCGCAGTCGAGAAGTGAAATTTGACGACAGCAGAGGGAAGGGACTGCATTTGGACAGAGGGAGGCACGGCCCCTTGGCTGCGCTGACCCTGCAGCACAGACCCAGCAGCCAGCATCTCCACCCAGCTGCTCCAGGGGATCTGCAAAGCCAGCACGCGTTTGGGAGATGACAGGGTGGGATTTTTAAGGAGGATCCCAGCAACGGAGCAGGCAACAGCACAGCCCCTCAAACTGCTTCATCCGCAAAGCCAGAGGAGCAGTGAATGGCTAAGTAGAAAAACGAGCAGCCAAAAACGGGGATTTCAGCTGCCTTGCAGCTACACCAAGCTCCCCTGCAGCTATATCCAGCTCGATGCGTGCCCAGGCTTTTGGAAATGGGCTAAGAATAGACAGGAAGGAAAAAAATTAACTTAAGGCTGACTGCTCTGAGCAGCAGCTGCTCTTCCCTCCTCTGCTCAACAGGATGCTGCTGATGGAGACTGTTTTTGGAAGCTCTGAGCGAGGCAGGAAGCTTGGCCTGAGCTCCAGCTGCGCTTCCCTTTCCTTACACAGGGCTTCAAAAGGAAGCTTTCATTGTATGGTGCAGTGCGACTCACCTATCTGCTGCAAGGATCTGCCAAAGGTTTTCAAACTGATTTGGTTTTTGTGTTTTTTTTCCATATTAGGGACACGACAACTTGTTTCTCCTCCTCCTCACCCCTCTTTCCTATAGGGAAAGGAGTGGCGAGAGAAAGAAGCCATATCAAATCTGTAACAATGTTCTGCTCTCAAGTACAGGCTATGGGATGAGCAAGCAACAGTCATTCAGCTTTGCAGCGGTGGAGCTTCCCAACCTCTACTCATACCAGACAGACTGAATCAGAGAGGAAAGGATTGGGCAACACAGGCAGTTCCCGTCGCACTGTGCCAAACATGCAGCCCCGCGGCTCAGCCCTCACTTGTTTCCTAAAGCCAGCGGATTTTGTCGTGTACTGCAGCAAGGAGAGGAACGAGGCCTTCCAAAGACAAGAGGGAAACATCTGGTATTTCAGAAAGCGACTCTATTCTGTAAAGATTTCTACCAACCAACCAGTTAGAAGCACAGATGAGCACCTCTGCTTCCACAAAGCCAGAAAGCCGTGGCTGAGTAAGCCACACTTCAGCATGTTGTCACCAGTTGAGATTCTCAAATGGTCCTAAGCTACTCTGACTCAATACACATCTCTCCCTCTTACAACACCTCCCTTCTGCCCCAGGCTAATGGAGGCAAGACTCAGCGGGCTTTCTCACCTCTGTGAGGCTCTCCAGGTGCTGGTCTGTGAGACATCAGGCCAGCCAGAGCAACAGGCCATGCTGCCAACAAGTCTCCCAGGTTCTCAGGTTACCACCTGGATCCATTGCCAATTACCTTTCACAGAAAGAAATCCCATCCCAGGGGCTGTCTGCCCCCTCCAGCTTGATGTCTTCAGAACACAATGGAACGCATTGACACCCAGCAAGGCTTCAGGGCTTCCAGCATTTACAAGAACAGCTGAGTTTCTTATCCCTTCCTCCACACCAGTTCCGTGCCTGGCCTATTGCTGTTACAATTTTACCCACTCCTCGTCTGTGCCAGCTTGTGGGGTTTACTTACATGGATGTCCTATACTTGATGTCGTCCTTCTCAGCCAGCTGCTCGCAGGTGAGGTTCATGTGCTCCTTCCACAGCCCCTGGCACTTCCGACATGTTTCCTGAGGGAGACAAGAAGCATTAAAGGATGAGAAGACCCAACGCACTACTAAAAGCATCAGGGACTGGAAGAATTCCCATCTCTTTTCGCAGTACATTGCAGGTTCTTGCTGGAGGATGGGGCTGGCAATTCTGTGTAGAAATATGAGGGCCCAGAAGGTCTGTCCTCCAGTAGAGACCACAGTGAGTCCATCAATAATAGGAGCAATGGGGTGGTCTTCGAGGCATGAGAACCCAGGAACAAAACACAACTGGAGCTACCAACAACACTGCAAAACGAATCCATCCATACCAGTCCACCTGAAACTCATGGAACAGCCAACAGCTCAGCTGCAAACTTCCAGCAGCAGGCTGCAGAAATGCAAACACGATGCTGAAGGTCAGCAGGCCTGTGGGTTTCCTGACCCAAACCTTTCACCTTCACACAAGGGACTTTCAGATCAGCACACGCTGCAAAGTTTGCTGGTGTTTTGTGGCTGCATCGAGAACTGCTTCATCCCACAGGCATGAGAGTCTATACTCAGCTTTGTGAAACCCCACTAAATAAAGTTGGGACGGCTTACATGAGTAAACAGCTGAAAAGCAGGATGTGGACACACAGCCACAGAACAGAGGTGGCATATGAACAAATATTTATGAATTGAACCAGAACAGCTGAACTAAATTTAAAGCAAGTGACCGAACTCTCTTGCTCTTATAAACTCTCCAGCTAAAAGACTCAGCCTGGCTGGTAGAGCTGCACGGAGTAGGAGCTGTGGAGGCTCTGTTGGCAACAGAACTTGGACCAACACTGGGACACGGTTGATTTTCTTCATTGGCCATCCAAAGAAAACATCATTTTGTTTTGGGTCAAACAAGAGATTTTCCTTTAATTTGAGAGAGATTAAAAAACATCCAAATCAAACTTGGAAGAGGCGCATGTTTTGTGATCCAACTGTTTCATCTTCAGGATGGCTGGGACTCAGCCTTTAAATCCAACCTCCCCTGGCAGGAAAACCATCTGGCTGCAAAGCATCCTCCCTCCCTCCCTCCACCACGCGGCCCCACCAGCCTTGCCCAGCTCCAGTCGCACAACCAGAGCACTGAGACAACCTCCGGTGTGCTTGTAACAAAGAACTTGGACATTCAGTGAACATACACCACCCTTTGCTGCTGTCTGAGCTCTCCTCAGCTCTCAGCCCTTTCTCTGCTCAGAGACACACGTAGGCAGCAGAGAGCTTTTGATCACCCATCAGACAAACAGGACGGAGACCAAAGCTCCCAAGGAAGCTGCCCCTAGGAGGGTGACAAATGTTGACTTGTTTGTGCTCACCGGGAGATGCCTCCCAGCTTGGGCTTTCATCTCAGGAATTAAGGGCCCCTCGTGCAGCTTACCAGACAGGATACTTCTGCACCTTGCAGGGCATGGGGCTGCAAGAAGGGGAAAGCCATGCATCCCAAAGCACCACAAGCTCTCCTTCCCCTTTCAATCACCACTCGGGCCATTTCAAGATCAGAAGTGCTGGATGGCCGTGCACAGCAAGGGTTAAAAGCAGCCCTGCTACACGGAGCCACTTTCACATGCCAGCAACAAAGATCTAACAGCTTTTTGCCAGAAGGGTTGGCAGGCTCTCCAGCCAGGAGCCTGCAATTCCCAACTACTTAACTCCAGGAGCCTCTTTCGCTGCCCAATTAGATGTCCGTGCATAGCAGATGGTGCTGCTCAGGGTTTGGTACCAAGCCCCCCCCTTTGCCTTTTGCCATTACCACCACCCTCATTTCCAACACCGTGGTTAAATAATGCCATCCCCTTGAGCTGCAGCTGCTTGCCCAACATTTGTCTCCTACACCTGGGAAAAAGGATTCCTTGACAGTCAAGGAGGAAGAAAACAGGCACAGCACGCAGCCTCCCAAACACCCCACATTCCTCCCTTTGGGGTGAGCACCGTGCAGTCAGTGCCACGGGTGCTGGGCTATGTGTGGATCACACGCGGGGTCCTGCCCATAGGGAGCTGTGGCTGAGCACCACAAAGAACAGAGCCCCACCACTTCAACTCCTGACCCCAGCCGGGTCCCCCCCATGCCAGGTACAGCCCCTGACCCCGCTGCCTCCTCCCAGATTGAGACAGGATGGATGTGAGGATGCAGGAGCTGCTAACAGATCTCCACACAACTCCCCTCCCTGCTCACCCAACACAATGGCCCATTGTTTGTGGGTACAGGAGCTCCCATTGGATCCCTCTGCACAAAGGCCTATGGTTCAGGCAAAGGGAGCTGCTCCAACGCCATAAGCACAGTCACAGCCGTCGCCTGAGAACAGCAGAACAACCTTTTGCATTTTTATGCCCCCCTGAATCAAAGCTGCTTGGCCGATGGGAGGTTTTGCACCTCTCACGCAATAACAATTCTGATCTCGACACAACTTCCACAGAGGGTTCTTTTATTTCAGAAGCAGCTTTTTGCTCGATAAGGAAACGTACTCCACCATTTCCATATTAATGAACCTAAACACACAGTAGGACGGCTGATTTTCTCTATTGTATAACCTTGGCACCAAGACAGGCTACCACACAACAAGGCAGCTCTAAACCCGCACAGAGGGGGAATGCATCCTTCCCACCCCCCGCAGCTTCCACACCCACCCCAAACCTAAAAGGCCGCCCAGCTTCTCCTTCAGTGCTTGGTGAGCAGTAGGCAATGCTGGAAAGCACGTTTCACTTGGCTTTTAGCAGCACGTCAGTTCAATTCCTCATGAATCCGCTGCATTTCTCCTGCAGTTCCCAGCCCACTCCCTCAGGCAGGTACAGATATACAGCCCACACTTCAGGTTTGGAGGAGCCTTGGCACTGGGAACTGTGCACGGATGCAGGAGATTAAAAGCATCTCCTGCCTGCTGCATCTGCCCCAGCCTGGCAGGCAGCCTGGGACAGCCCACAGGGCACTGGGCCGGGACAGCAGAGGGGAGGATGTGATGGAGAGGGTGTTCCATGGCTCTGTAATCTCCTCGCCATGCAGCTGTTAGAGGCAGAGGTCTGTTTCCTCTCCCCGGCCGCCAGGAAGCAGCCGGGATTAACACAAACAGTTTGGGTTCAGGAGAATCCTTTGTTCCCAGGGTCAGCAGCTTTCTGTGCTCAGGGCAGCCTGAGCTTCGGGCATCACAACCTTTGAAGGCCCTTCTTAATTGCCCCTGCACCTACCGAAGGCGGAAGGAAACACCTTATGGGAATGGCCCTTCCTCAGCACTTCCACTGCTCCTGGCACCGCAGACGCTGCAGTTTTCAAACACAGCCCAAACTTATTTTCTCTATGACTCCACCCTCCACTAAAAATAACCCCGTGAGCTCCAGCCCACGGATGAGGGGGGAAAAAAAGCCCCGAGCCCTCAGCATCCCCCCGGCCCCATGCTGCTGCCAACCTGGCTGAGCTGCACTGGTGGAAACAGAGGATGCAAACAGATCAGAGGCTGTTTGCACGGCCCACAGCATTCCTGCGTGCCTGCTGCTCCTGGAGGAGTTCACACGAAGCCATTTACTGACTGAGCAAAATGCAAAGAGGGGCGGCCAAGAAATCAAAACACGAGACAAGCACAGCAGAACCAACAGGCAGCACACGGGGCTGTCATCGCCGCCCTCCAGCTCGCAGCGGTGGCTCTGAGCAGAGCCCAGTGCTTCCTTAACTCTCCATATGCTGTTAATTAAATCCTCCTGCTGCCGCCCCACGGGTCCCCCCAGCCCCTGTGGATGGGCACACGGGGATGCTGGTGGCTGTGCTCCCTGCTGGGAGCCAAGGGGAGGCGAAGCGCATCGCAGCCCTTTGGTGCTTGCTGAGACCCAGATCGATTCCCTGCTCCTTCCTGCTCTTAGAGACACAATAGTGCAGGGCTAACCTCAAACCAGCCAAGTTTTACTCCAAACCAGATGTGAATGCAACAGGCTCAGAATAGCAACTCCATACTGTGCTGGTTTAATTAAAGGGCGGCAGCTCCCAACCAGAGGAGTTAATGGGAAAGCACAGAGAAGCACTCAGCCTTCCTCCCCGCTGAGTGCCCACTGCACTGCCCTCATCTACAAACGGGTGCAGAAGCGGCTAAACGAGGGCACAACAAGCACGGATAAGCTGTTGTGAGCAAGCTCCTGTAGGGCTCTTCCAGGGATTTCCTATACATTAAGCTGGGATTGAGAGGATACAACCCAGCCTGAGATGATCCACCGAGGAGAGAGCCAGCTTTATGGGTATACAAAGAGAAGGGACCGCAGCTCTGCAGGCACGGCTCCAAGAAGTGGCACTGCTCCCAGATGCACAAAAGCCGCCGTGGTTTCCTCCTCCTCCTCCTCCCAAAGCACCGTTCCTCGGGCAGCGCTGCCGCTCAGTGGCTGCTGCTCACACGGCAGCACTGGGAGAAGCACGGGGACTCGGGTCTGCCTGCCTTGCACAGCCCTGGTTTATTGCAGCAGGAGAAATACAGCAGAGATGCAAGCCTTGGACCAGTCTGCTAGTCTCTATGGATGTGCCAGAGGGGAGGCATAAACCGAGAGCTGTGGGCGATGGGGAGTCAAAAGCTGGGTAAGGAAAACCCACATTGATACCTGACACACATCAGCTGTGTTGCATAAAGCTCTTACAGCCACATATCAATGCTACCAAATGTGACAGATCCAGCCAATACTCTTGTTAAACCGAGCACCTTCAAAACACTGCAAACACAAAGTGTCCTGCTTCCAGCAATGCACACGGAGGATGAAGATGCCTACAAGACACTGGCAGCTGATGAGGTCTGTGCCATCCAAGTCAGTGCTTGGCAACTCCTGCCCTGCACCTGCCTGAGGCCATGGCATCTGTGTTATCCACAACTTAGAACCGTGAAGGTCAGAAAAGACTTACCCAAGATGGCCAACCCCAACCCATCCCACCATGACACCAAACCAGTTCCCTTTGGAACACTTCTGGGCAACAGTGCCTGAACATGCATCCAGAAAAGAAATGTGTCCCTAATATCCAACCTGAACCTCCGTTGCTGCAACTCAAGGCCGTTCCCTCCCATCCTACATTTCCCAAAACATCTATTGAAAACCCAAGCAAGCCTTTTCTCCCCCAGAGCTCAGCGTTAAGGGCCAGATTAGCTGCAGTTTGGTTGTGGTAGTCAGGCACCCAGAACAGAAATATCTGCAGCTTCATGCAGGACGTGCTGTTCTGCACCACTATCACAGTGCTGCTCACAGGGGAAACTGCTGCACAAGAACCTGCTCGCCTACCAGAACACACTCAGAATAAGAGGAACAGCCCTTCTGTTGGTGCTTTCATTTCACCTTTAGAAAACCTTGAGGAATTCTGGCAGTGCAGGCAGGGGAGCCCAGCCCTCGGTCACTTTACCAGGGTGGGTTAAACACAAACCTCATGCTGAAGGCGGTATTGAAATCAGCATACCTGAATGCCCATCGCTCTGTCTTAGGGCAGGAAGCTAGAGAAACTCAGTACATGCTATTGGAGCCCTGCGTGTAGCTGTTAACCACAGGTTGTAGACCTGCAGGACTGGCTGCAGATAACAGCTATACGCCTTCCTGGCCACAGTCAATAATTAAATAGCAGCGGATGGGTTCAAAGCTCTCAGAGCTGACCCTCCTGCATCACCCCCCGCTGCAGATTGCCTCTCTCCATTTGGCAGAGGAGATCTACGAGGTTATCTGCTTAATCCTATACACAGCCCTGCACAAAGTGGGATGCTGCTTCCAACAGCTTGTGCTCTAAATTGCAAAGTGTAGCAGGGCTAAATAACAGCAGTGAGAAAAGCCGTGGGGTTGGTGGAACAATGGGACAGGGATGCATTCAGCACCAGGTGTTACGATGGTAACACCTTATCTTATTGGCAGCACTATCTGCTAACGAAGCATTGTGACACTGCAAGGAGGAACAATCACTGAAGTTAATTTCGAAACTTCCCTCTAACAGCACCACATGACAGAGCCATCCCCCACCTCCTCACCCCATGCAAATCCCCAGCCAGGACTGCACAGACCACCTCTCCCAGCCCTGCTGCCCATCTTCCTTGCTGCTTTGCCCCCCAGGTCTTCAACATGGCAATCCTGGCAGCAATTTAGCAGTGCCAGCACAACTCTTTGCCAATTCAGAGCTTTTCCTTCTTTTTAAGAGTACAGCAGACATGAATGCTGCAGGTCACTGTAACACATGGGATGAGGGATGAGAACTTTGTGAGCAGGAATGCTACGCCAGCAACTCGGCACAATGGAACCTCAGGAACTGCAAGGCCAGCTTGTTTTGCCAGGGAAATTAACCTTGAAGGAGGGAAAGCCCCACCAGCACGGCGCTCCTACCTTCAAGCCAGTCATAATAAGAAAAATAATAAGATACAGAGAACCAGCAAGGATAAGAACTACAGGAAAACAAGAGCAAAATGCTCCCTGATGCCTCAGAAGTTTAGGAGACTTTTTTTTTGCTTTCATGCCTACATGGCACAAAGCTCTCTCCTACCCACTCCTCTCCATACAGGCTGTGTGCTGCCACTAACAGAGGAGGACACACAGCCCCTGAATTTGGGCTGTACAACAGGCGGGGCATAACAGGCAGCCCTACAGCATTAGTAGCTATAGCACTTACAGCAGTGAAGCAGAGCAGCCCTCCAACCTGCACACCTCCATCTTCCAACTACTCCACCATGACAGCGAATCGCCCGCAGCCCATCTGCCACGCTACAACAAGTTGGTGGTAAAAGCAAAGGCTAAACCCAGCACAGCCTGCAAGGCTTCGTAAAACCCAAAGCACGGAGCACAGCAGCACAGGGACAGGCCATGCCAGGCTGCCTCCCACAGCACTATTCAAATGCCTGCTAAATGAGAAAAACAGACATCAAGCAAATGAGCACACACCACAACAAAGCCCAGCAAAGCATTAAGGACTAATCAGGGAAATGGATGTGCAAGCAGCTGACCAGTTCCTCTTTCAGAACCCTCAGATGCCATTTTCACTTGCTCTTCTTGTGCCTAAAGCACCCACGAGTCCACACCAACAGCTGGGCTTGGGTTTGTTCCCCCATTGGTGCAGGGGGGGCAAGGAAGGCCCAGCACTAAAGCCTCAGAATGGCTTTCCAGGCTCTGTGACAGCCAGGTGCTGCTCCAGAGCTTGGAAGATGCAGCCTCTGCAGGAGCAGGGCACTGGATGGGAGCTGCTGCCAGGGATATTCAAATCTCATCATCTCTTTGGATTCACGTTATTTCATTGTCAGAGAAAAATCTGTAGGTTTGTACTAAGAGAGGGACCACCTCAGGCCTGCATCAAGTCACGCTAAGCTGAGTTGAAACAAAACAAAAGCTGGTAATGCAGCAAGGCAGCGTGTTTCCCTGCAGCCATGTGAGACCATGGAAGAGCTGGGAAAACGAGACCAACACTGAGCTCTGCAGTGTTCAGCATCACTCCGAGGAAGGCTCAGCTGAACAGAAGTGAGAAGGGAAGAGAGAGCTGCAATGCTTTTTGTTGTGAAATCCCAAGTAAAGCACTTCCCTTCCTGTTATGCCTACAAACACTGATCAGAAATGTCGGTTCCCCCCTCTTTTCCCCTGGTTCACTGCAGCACCAAGCCAATTTAATTAAATGCACTGATTATTTGCACAGCCAGACTGCTCCATGAAGCAGAGATGGTGCAAGCCTGCTTTCTGTTAAAGACAAGGAAAGAATGTATGAGCTGCCTCATCTCCAGGGATCTGCTTGAGAAACAGCACTAAATCCTGAGCAGCAGCAGCGGCGATTCCTGCCACAACCCAACCACACCAGCCAAATCAACCAGCACATTTCACACTGCATGATCACTGTAAGGTTTCCATGGAAGGGTCCTGACTTGCTCAGCAGGAAAGCAGCTCCCACTGCCCTGCACATGGAGTGAGCACCGCTGCTGCTTCTGCTGCTGGGGTGGGCTCTGCTGGCTGTGCCCTCAGAGTGTAACCCAGCACCGACACAACCACAGCGTGGGACGCTGAGATGAGATCAATGCATTTGGCAGCACAGACAAAGCATTTAGAAACAGGATTGGTTGTGACCATCTCCCCGCAGCCCCAGAGCAGTTTACAGATTCTGCACTCTTTTTCCTTGGATCCCCATTGTATAGTTAAGGGGGAAAAAAATGCACTCACAAACACACTATTGTTAAAGCAGAGCTGAAGAATGTGCATTTGCTACTGAAAACCATTTCCAAGCTGCTTCACCATCACAGGGGGAAGCATTTAGCTCCTACAGACCAGCTGGCAGCCACGAGGATGAGGTTCTCCATGTGAACAACCCTCCCTGCAGCCAGCTGGGAAGGCATCCAGCCCTGAGACACCTTTCTGGGAGCTGTTATCTGCCATTCAAAACGGGATCTGCAATGTGCTGAGATACGTGAGCCCACATCTACTGCTGCTGCCTTGGATACCCAGCTCACTTGTTCAGAGATGCGCACAAAGACGACACAACCTGTTGGGCCAGCTGAGAACAGCCCTCCTGCTGCCTGCTGGGGGAACGGGGATGGGTTCACTTACCAGGTTCCATCTTGCTAAGGTCTGCAGCCACTGGAAGCAAAGGAGCTCACCAGCAGTCCTGGGAACTGGCTCTCCCAGCCAGGTAGCCTTTTGTCTCCCAGTTTCAGAGTTCAAGGGTTGATTAAGAACTGAAACTACAGCAGCAGCCAACGTGTTTTGCTGAGAAGAAACAAGAGCTGCACCACTTTAAAATGGAGCAGTTGAAACAACTGCCAAATAAACCATTTGCATTTGAGTCGTGAAACGGGATATGAAGCGCTTTGTAGCAAGAAACAGGAGATTCACTATATTAGAAAAATACTTTTAAGGCTCAAATTTATCAAACCATTCGTGGCCGCAGGTGATTTGTAAAAGACATTATTGGCTGAGAAAGTTGGCTTTTGGCTCACCAGCACCATCTGCAATTACCAGCCAGAGGGACGTTACCTTTCAGCTAAGGAGTGAAGCCAGTGCCCACGGCCTACACAAAGACCACATTAAATTCAGTATGAAACAGCTCTTTAGAGGCCAGAAATAAAACTACTGAGATGTCCATAGAAGGCCAGGACAGCTCATTTGGTGCAAAACACTGCATGTAACCGTCACAAAGAGGGCATTGTCCTCATATCTAGATTCAATCAGAGTTACCGAGGCTCAAATCAGACCACCCTGAATGGGCAGATAAACTTTACCCCGTGAAACTGAGGGTAGTCAGGATTCCTAATTGCTGTCTTAAGAAACAAGGCCAAAGCTTAAGTGCGCTCCTCGAGCAAACAAACCCAGCACCTCTGGGTAGATGTTGTAACTGGGTTTATTTTAGCCCAGAATTTGCTGTGTTGCAAATCCCATCTCCACCCAGAGGGAGCGGGCAAAGCCATCCCCTTCCCTGCCCGCATCCACCTCTGACCCAGGATCATACTGGGAGGAGAAACCAGCACTACTGGCCATAAAAGGAAAAGACCCATTCTGTCACATATCTACAGAGGAGAGTCAGCGAGGAGGAACTTCAGCCACTTCCTTAAAACAACGGAAACACCGCAGGCCACCAGCAGCACTGCAAGGATTGAAGGGTTTTCCCCACTTCCCGCAGGGATGCACACTGACCAGGACAGCAGAGAAGCTGGAGGGGAGACAAAAGTGGAGGAAACAAAAGGGACGGCAGCAAACGGGCAGTGAGGACACCTGGGATGCACAACATCAGGAGGGGACAGAAAACCTCCTTCCACACAGCCCTAACTGTGCATTCTCCATTTAACAAGCTGAGAATTTCAGCCAAATCAGGAATGTGTTTGTCCTTTTAGATAGGGCATGTTTGCGTTTGCTTAGCAAGCCCACGTTTCTTCCATCTGATATCGGTCTGAATTCCTGAGCTCTAAGCAGGCAGGAGGGCTTTGATTTAGAAATAGTTTGGTGTTTTGTTTTTAAATGAGAAGGCAAAACAGCATTTTCTTACCTTTACACCACACAAGACAATCACATGTTAACCTGCCTACACAAAATGAAGGCTATATGGCTGGGCTGTGCGCTGCATTTCAGACATACCCAGAAGCTGATGGCACAATTCCATGTTTTGTTCAGCACTGGTTTCACTTTCAGAATCATCTCAAACAATGCAGCAGGAGTTGGGTGAAAGCCATAAAACTGATTCTGAATCCAGAAATAAAAAGGAGCCCGAGCTTCAGTTTGTCAAGTCCCATTAGCTGAGCTAACATAAACACGATGGCATTTGGGGGAGAAAAAGCAGCGTGAAGACTCCAAGACATCCACACTTTGTGGGGGAGGCTGCTGCCATCGCTGCAAGAACAACACAGCTGAAGCTTTATATGAGAAAGGCATTTAGAGAGAAAGGGAAAGCAGCACAGCTTCATTCTCAGTGTCTCAGAGCTTCCTCCCTGCCGTGGTTCCCATGCACACGATTGAGGTGCAGCCCAGCACAGCCTCCCAAAGCAGGTGCTGCACCTCATCTCATCATCTTCTGCCCCAAAACTCCACTGAACTTTTGTCACATGAGGCCGCTAAAAATAAGCCCTTCAAAAGCCCTGTTATTTTTACACAGTCACAAGAATCACTGGATTGCTTCTAATTATCCCATCCTTCCTCGGAATTTCTATTTGTGCTTAACAAGACACAACAGGCTGCCTCAGCAGCGCAATCAGCCCACGTCTTGATTACAGGCAGCTGGATAACTTTGGTCTCTCCTCGTGAACAACTTTGGGAGAACAGCAGCTACAAAAAGCCAGCTTTAATGTGTTCCTTGGGGTCCGTGTTAGAAAGGGAGAAGCCTGCAGCCAGGTGCCAGAGCTAAGTGGAAACGTGGCTGCCTTATAGCAACCACGCTTAAAAATACAGCTGGAGTTGGACTCGATGTTCCTCATGGGTCCCTTCCAACTCAGGATATTCTATGATTCTCAATAAGAATCCACTCCACCCTACACAGGATCAACGAGCAGATTCCTAAAGAGCCCCAGGAGTAGAACTGGGTCTGTTGGTGTTGCTTCTCCTTCCCATATAACAGCCCTGCAGCCTCCCGCAGACGTTGACTTTCCCTCCAGACAGTGGCATCATGGAGGAATCTGCTCCAGGCACAACAGCAGTATAAATAGCAAGCCATCTGCACTGTGCTGGTGAACCAGCCTGGCAGCTGGAGCCTTGCTGGTAAACACGCTATCAGAATGTGCACACTCTCACAGTATCTCTGACGTTGCAAGTCAGCAGAGAATTATTACTGGAACTCATTACTACACGTCCAGAAATTTGCATGGAAGACTTGCTGGATGCTCACTCACATGATGCGTGGCTCCTACACAATATCCCTAATGTTCCCTCAATGCCCCAAAGGGAAGAACATTTCCAGAGCAGCCCCACATCCTGCAGATGGAACTCACCCTATTCCCACTGCTGCCATTTCATACAGCCTTTCTCCTTTGAAAACCTTGATGCTAGCACCCAAAAAGCCATCCCTTGTGATTGATGTTATGGCAATACACACATCTGGCTATTGGGATGGATGCTGCCTCCCACCTGTCCTGGGCACCACCTGCCTGTGGCCATGCTGACAGCTCCTGTGACGTGGGTACAGCCAAATCCCCTCCTTTCTACCATTGCAATTACGTCAAGTTTCTCCATTCAGGCACAGAAGGGAGCTTACAAAGCATTTTCAGACTGTTTTCAGTGATACCTCTTGAAATAAAGAGGTTGGTTTGCAACAAGTCTGAGCAATGCAAGGAAGATTACAGCAGGTGTAGAGTTATCACTGGTGGTTAGGCTTTTTTTTGTTTGAAAAGACAGCTTAAGAGGAAGATAGCTCGAGGAAGAGCAGGGCTCTGGAGCCCTCTAATGGCAGCTTGCTATCAGCTTCCCAAAGCAGAACCCCATGCACACACCCATAGCAGCTCTTAGTATACAAGGGTGCAACGCTGTTCGGATGGGCTGGGAAAGGATATAACCCAGCTGGGGCTGGATTTTGATAACACAAGCGTTTAAAGAAGAGACAGAACACACTCCCAGCTGCCTCGCTGCTCCCGATGTGTGCATGAAGGCAACCCGTGTGCCTAAGAGCAATGACAGAAGGCAGTGAGATTAACAAACAGCAGCGCATGAGCAGTGCTGAGGCAATTCCAACACTTCCTTCTCCAGTGCTGACCACCTCGGGCTGGTTAATGGGCTGGTTTTGCACAAGCCCCATCTCTGCAGAACCACAGAGCTGCCAGCAGTGGCTGGAGGCCGAGCACGGCACTGAAAGAGTTACAGCGATTCAATAGCAAGGAAATATTTATGGAGGGAAGATGCTGAGCTGTGCACGTTTCCAGGCAGGAGACAGTTTTAATTTACCTCTTGCAAAGGCTGTGATTATTTGCTGCTGGTTTTTCTTGACAGCAACGCTTGGAGGCTCACTTGCTCCCTCTGCTGCTCAGCAGCCCATTCGGAACAAAACACTCCCAAACACAGAACTACAGGAGCAATGCTGCTACATGCACAGACACCCATAGGTGATGCTAAGTGGAGAGTTGCAAACAAAAGTACAGAGAAAAACCCAGCATGGGACCTCCCTGCACGCCCACACCTGCATGCACCAGCTCATAGCAGGAAAACAACAGATCCTAGCTAACGCCATAACCTTTCCCTCAGTATATACATGCAGAAATGACTACCCATGGTATGCAACAACAGCTGCTTAAAATAACGTGCTGAAATGAAGGCTGTTCTGCAGAGTTCAGGCCCGAAGCGGAGGCACAGCCATTATCTACAACCCTTTTCATAGAGATCTGCTTTCTGAGCATCGACACACTGCCGGATTTTTAGCAGCAAAATCAGTGTGACTGCGAGCACAGCATCTTCTGCTAGGAAGCTGCTGAGACTGTATTGTTTTCAGCACAGGAAGACAAAGAACACACAGCAAACCCCCTACGGGCAGGGCAGGCATTCTGCACCATTGGTGGCACTTTGTCTCAGAGCTCCCCACACACCTTTCTCCCTCAGTTTGTCCTGAGGCTCTTGTATCACACGGGTTCCAAGACCTCGCTCTGTGGCAGCTCTAATTAACACACCATAAGGTCCCAGGAGAGCACTGCCTATGGGATCCAGGCTCCCACCTCCTGCAGTCCTTGGCTGTCATCCAGCCTCATCTGTTCACACCTAGGCTGGCTCAGCCTGGACAACCTGAGAAGCAGCTTGAAGTGATGGGGCTACAGATTCGAATGGTGCTAAAACCATCGGTTTCAACCCAGAACAAAGCCAAGAGTGACCATGAAACCAGGGCATCGTACGACACCATCTTCTCCCTGCATCAAAAGTTCCATTTACAACTAAGTTTAAGATTTCCCTTCTTCCTTAACCAAAGTACCCAACTCAATCCAAAGACAGCAGGCTGCCTCCAAGCACAGGCTCAGCCCAACTCAGTGCTGCCTTGCTGCTACCTGCTGTGTACATCTCTGACGGTGCTCATTCAGACTCCCCAGTGACCTCGCAGCATTTCTCTTGAAAGAGTTGGCTTCTACATCTTACTGGCAGGCAGGATTTCTACATCCCACAGAATACATTCTAAAGTTTAAGAGTCTTCTGGCTTCCTGTCATTCTTAACTAAGAACCAGAACAAAACGGTGTAATTAATGCCACTATACAAAGAAAGAAAGATTTGCTTCCTCTGACTCCATACACCCCAGAAGGCAAGTCCAAGGACTCCAGCAGCTTTCCTGCTAATTAAGCTGCTTTCTTCCACTTCTCCATGGTGATGTGTCGTGCTTCAGAGCAGTTGGCCAGCCCAGATTTTAAGGACAGCACCACGAAGAGACCTGCAGAAGGCAGAGCAGAGGCCTGCGGTACTCCAGGCATAACCAGGCAGGTGTTCTGGACAGAAAGCAGCCCGGAGGAAAGCAAACAGAGTGTGGGGATCCTGCATCTTCCCAACCAATATTTGTAACGAGCCCATGTGGGAGACAAGTGAGAGGACATGGGTCTGTTCTGGTACATTGCACAACTTGTTGTATACAACTACTGTCCTACCAGAGCACTGAGTAAATACTTTCCAGACCAGTGAAGCCAGCCTTTGCCCCACACCCTGCAGCTCTCCTTTGGGCTTTGTGGCACAGGGGTTGTATATCCAGCCTGAAAAACAACCAGAAAATCAGAAGAACGGTGCAGAGCAGCGGGGCAGCACGTGGTACGGTCACACTGATAGTCACAGTCCTCCCACTGGTAGTTTCTGGGCACCAACAGATACCCATTGCTAAAACAAAATGAAGAATAACACTCACTATCTCAGGAACAACATCTGACCCGTGTCTGGCCATGGCAGCTCCCCACGTATAACAGGATGCTGGTGAAGGACAACACCTTGTATCCAACAGCCACATCATTTAACTCTCAGGTCTCACAGGAGGGAATGGCAGAGCTAAGAGCCCCAACTAATGCACAGCAGCTTCTGCAGCTCTGGCCACCCCATTGCTCACCCAGCCCTATCCCAGCACGATGCTCCAGCTGCCCTCGTTGTGACGGATCTGAGCCAGCCGCGATTGGAGAGCACGCGTGTGCATTCACACGTGGTCATGCACAGCTATTGCTGCCCAGTCACGTTCCTCCTTTATGAGCTGCATACACTGGGAGTGAGATCTCTGGTTTTACACAACACGTTTTCCTCTACTTACAAAGGTAATGCATAAGGAAGGCAACTGCGAGTGTCACTGCCTAAGAGCTCCAAATGCAGATGAAGAACCCGATCCACATTTCTGGGGAGCACCTGGGTCAGTGACCGGACCAGGAAAGGCCACCTTGAGAGAAGTGCCAGTTTCTGAGCTCAGGGTCAGTTCTGCCTCTGTGAGCAGAGCTTTGCTTTCAGAGGAGCGGCTCAGGCAGCTGCATTCGGCCTCCAGCGCAGAGCAGGGTTTAGTCTGGCAGATGGAGATGCTCAGCAAAACTCATTAATCTGTTATCACTTTCACCCACCCACAAAAATCCCAGTGGTCTGAAGTCATGCTTTTCTGACACAGATCTCCAAATCTATAACTCATACAACAGCTGCAACCAGAACCGAGTTCCAGGAAGGAGAAAAATCAAGTTCCATTTAATTACACAGGTCGGAGCTGTTCAAGATGGAGCTCACAGAAAGACAAAGTTACCTCTGAGAGCATCCAAACGGGTCGGGGCTGAGGTACCCTTTGCTCCACACACCTGAACCACACCACAGAGGGCCCAACAAAACACTCTCCAGGAGCCCTCCTTGAAAACCAGCTCAGGTCTCGAGTGCAGGCAGAACAGCACAAAACCAAATCCCATTCACATAACCTCATCTCACCGCCCTCTGCACAGCCCCAAACACGGGAAGGGTGAAAGCCAGGGCTGAAAACAACTGCAGAGCTGCAGAAGTTGGCAAGCTGCTGCTCAGAGCGAGTTGGTGTCGTGCCTATCTCCATATCTAGAAAGGTTCGATGCGCTCATTCCGGGAGGCCAAGGGAAACTAAATATAGCAGCAGGAGCCAAGTGCTGGCAAACAAAGGGGCACAGGATGCAGCTACCTGAACTCAGTCCTGCTCCGACCACTGCAATCTGTTCCCTTGTTTGGGGGGAGCACCGGGATTGCTCTCAGAGGGATAACTGCACACACAAACTATAGGATGGAGGTATTACAGTAACACCAACACGCTCACCGGGGGATCAGCTCTTTCAGGCTGTTTGTATCTTTCAACCCACTCTGACATCTGCTCGCATATAGGTGGGAGCATCCTCATTTCACATGCTGGGAGCCAAGGACGGCCCCCAGCAGCATTCTCAGCAGAAGAGCAGAGACATGTCCAAGAACATCTGCTTTGCTTCAACCTCTGCCCTTCGAAGAGGGCCTAGAAAGGGAACAGCCTCCAGATACAGCAGGCTCTGCTGGTTTGTGTGGGGCTGGGCATCGCGGGGAGGCTCTCAGTACAGAAGAGGCCTTGGGGGAGAGATGCTCACCTCCATGTCTGAATGGCATCTCCACCTCTAACAGCCCACGGCGCTGTGTTTTCAGCAGCAGCCCCCAAAGACAGACCCCACTTTTAACAGGGCTTTGAGATGTGGCTTAAAGGCATGCAGGCTTCCAACAGAAAAAGGAAGTCAAAGCAGCTCCTTTTGAAAAAAATAAGTAGAGCAATAAAGCATTATCTCGTTGGCAAAGAGTAGGTTGCAGCATTTGGCTTTATGGGAAGTCAGTCGGTTGGGCTGGAAGGCAAACTGCCTCCTCATTGTCTAGAAAAACGCTGCTCTTTACTCTTTTGCTTTTTTTTTTGATACAAGATTTGTTTTTAAGAGCTGTATGATCTCAAAATGCTGCCAAGTGTGCTTCGCTTCCGACCCCTCACCGCTTCCCTGCGTGCCCTGGGAGGTCCCAGCAACCCAGCAGCCAAAGCCTGACTGATGCCATTTCCCCATTGATACCCTCCTGCCACATCCCAATGGACAGACCCACAGACCCGCGGGGATGGCAGAGGCAGTGCCCTCCCAGCACTCAGATGAAAATCCTCCTTAAGCCTCCCACCCTCTACTGGCCCCTTTTAAAGCTGCTGCGAGGCAGCTGAGCAGCTAATGTGTGGCTGCAGGATGCAGCTCCCCCCGCCTCGAATTTCGGCACTGATTTATGACAAGTGGACTCACGTTTCCATTAGCTGCAGCTCTCTCGCCTGACCCTTCTGCTTCGAGAGGCGGACTCGGCATTAAACTCCCATCAGCTTTCAGTCCTGCTGACCTCAGCCCCAAAACGCGCAGTGATGTTTTACATCAGCCCAGCACATTCCATTAATGCTCCCCAGGCTCAGGACCAGCAGCTGCTCTGCTCACACCAGTAGGGGCACAGACGCCATTAAGCATCAACTCTGTTCCAAAACTCAGCCTTCATTTACTGGCTGTGGCTGGAGGTGCCCAAGGCCAGGCTGGACAGGCCCTGAGCAGCCTGATCTGGTGGGAGCACTCAGCCCACAGTAGGGGTTGGGGTTGGGTGATCTTTAAGGACTCTTCCAACCATTCCAGCATCCCAGGTTTCTTACCAGGGAAGCCCAACAGCTTTTAAATACCTCTTCATGTAGGGGCTGCTCTCTTGGCACTGCCATGTACCAACCGCTCCCAGCGAGTTCCCACAACTTCAAGGTGGTGCTGCTATAAAAATCCCAAAGATTAAAAAGAATCACAGCATCATTAAGTTTGCAAAACATCACTGAAATGACCAAGTCCAACCGTCAACTCATCTCTACCATGGCACCAAACCAGGTCCCTCAGTGCCACATCTCCATGGCTCTGGAACACCTCCAGTGACCTCCCCCCCCACTGCCAATGCCTCAACACCCTTCTGAGAAGACATTTTTCTTAGCAGCCAACACCTCCAAAAGGAGCTGAGCTGTGGCAGAACTCACATGACATGTTACTCCCATTGTTCCAGCATTAGGTGTGCATTAAATTAACCCCAACTCAACCCCGCTGGTGGTGACTGCAGTGGCAGCTATTAGGGTGGGAAGAGAAAACACTCGCACGCACTCAGCCTTCTGTAACACGCTGGGGATGAGTGACACGATTTGCAGGAACCCTCCGAGGTGGCAGCAGCTCTCAGATCAGCCAATTCCATCACCAAGTTCAAACACTGATTTAAAGCCTTTTTCTCATCTAATCCCCTTCCAACCAAAGATGAGAAATAAAAACGAGCAGAAGAGGAAGAAGCTGGCACAGGGTGAGATGATTCAAATCACTCCTTTCCAGTTCCTCAATTCACCTGGTAGGGGACTGCCGTAGCTGGGAATTTCAGTCTCTGGAGCAATTAAAGGAAATTAAATTCAAGGAATGAGGCCTTATGCACTCAAAGCTTCATTAACCCCGTCACCTTTTAATTAAATACGTGAGCGTGAAATTTTGGATAGAGGAAACATTTGCCTTCCTGACACTGCTCAATTGTAATGGCAAGTCAGTGCTTACCTCTTACAGAAGAGCACTGGGGTCAAAAACTTTGGACCTCTCCAGTTCCACAACGTTTATATTAAAAATGTGGTAGGAATTACTGCGCTGAATGGAGCGCAGCCCCACCACCTGAAATAGGAACCAGGGTCCAACCCCACATGTTGGATCGTCAGTGAGCAAAATAAAGGTGGGCAGCCCCATCAAGGGAGATGCTTCAGGTTGGAAGGGACCTTAAAGATCATCCAGCTCCAACCGTGGGCTGGCTGCCCCTCACCAGGCTGCCCAGGGCCCACCCATGGCCTCGGGCACCTCCAGAGATGGGCACCCATCGCTCTGGGAGCAGCACCAGCACCTCACTGCCCTCTGAGTGAAGGATTCCTTCCTAACATCCAATCTGAATTTCCCCTCTGCCAGCCTACAGCCATTCCCAGCAGGCTGCCACACTGGTACCAGAGCCATAGAGAAAGAAGGAACACAAAATCCCCTCCCAAGCCTCCATGTGGCTCTGCAAGGAGCTTGCCGCCTTTCCAAGCTGGCTGCCTTGCCAAGCCACACACCTCAAACCCATCACTGCGTGAGCTTATACACTCCCATTGCTTATCCTTTCCCCCTCCTCCAAGCATCTTTTGGGGAAGGGAAACTGCCTCCTTTTGCCAGCATATGCTACTTGTATCTGCATCTCAGTGCTGAGCTCTGTATTTCAGCTGTTTTAACTATTGCAGAGATGACAGCAAGGAAAGCACGCATTTAAAGAGACTGCCTTCTTCAAAACCATCACATACCATAAGAGCCACACACTGTGCAGCCTGTGACACTTCCCTTTCCACATGCATCCCACGACACACAAACATTTGCAGCAATGCCTCCAAGGGATGTCACAGCCCTGAGCCGATGCTCTGCCCAATGGAGTGAAAAAGCACAGCCCCATTAACCAGCAGCAGGACGGACAGGCAATTCCTTATGCTTACAGCAGCCCATTATTTGCAGGTTAATTGCTGCACATCCGAAATAATGTTCTCGTTCTGATTTCATAGCAGCCATATTCTCTTATATGGAGCATGGAGAGACGCTTGCTGCTGTAGGATGCCCTTGGTATTACCAAGGACAATTTAAATGCATCGAGCATGACAGGCTCTTGCTGAATGTGAAAATAAAACATCACTTATGCTTCCTCAGCCTTTGACACCAACGGAAGGGGCTTCGTACTACAGCCCTGCCAACAGAGAGCACATGGACGCTGTGATGTTTGAAGAGCACCCGGGCAGAACACAACACAGCCCCTGGAAATCTCAGGTCTGTTAACCCTTATCTGTGTGCAAGATGGTCACCTCAAGTGCACGTAGCAAAGGAGAGAGGAGGACACATGGTGAGCACACACGGGTGTGCTGCAGCCAAGGGAGGCTGTTTCCAATGCAAACCTGCACACACACGGAGTTCTGCTCTGCACTACTGATGCTATCATTTTACGATGACAGTATTTCCCAACCCAGTTTCTATCTTGTTCCTCATTCCTCTGCTCTACGTAGTAATTAGTAATGCCAGTGTTCTGGCTGGATTGCTACAGCGCCATTAATAATGCAAGAGTAGTAAGGGAGAGAGCAGAAGAAGAGAGGCTTGAAGGTTAAAAGCAATATGAGAATGCATTCTGGGGGGCAGCAGAAGGGAGGGAGGAGGAAGAGAAGGAGCGACAGCCTTCTGAGATTATCAGCTGCATACCTCCCAACATACCATTCCTTTCAGGTGGAAACAGTGGGTGAGTCAGTCATGCCTAACTAGGAGATAACATGCGAATGCCAAGTGACACATCGAGGAGATTTTGACTAAAGGAGAAGAAACCTTCTGTTTCACCTTCCCTTTCCCCTGGCAGCTATGCTGCCTCACCACTCGCTGTCTGCATTTCTCTGTTACTCACCATTCCAAGGCCAGAGGCACTGGGCAGCCCAGCGATGACACACGCTGATGTTTCACCTCTCTGGAGAGTTCTGCAGAGCTCAGCCCACACCTGCCCACCTGCTGCCAGACCTTTAGTGCCCGCACTCAGGCTGCTCATGGTGCACCTTCACCCTGTGGCTCTGCTGAAGCTTTTTATCTCATGTGCTCTGGACCTGAAATAGGTGCTGGATAGTGGGAGACAAACCAGCATCCCCTCCTGCTTCTAAAGCCAGGGAGTCTCTTCCAAAACAGGGGGCAACTCCCTCAACACCAATGGCCCCCATCCCTGTAAGGCACCAAATGAAGCTGTCTTCCACTGGCTCAGCTGGAAGCTGCTCCCCACCTACATACAGCACAGAAATAAAAGAAAGCAGGAGCCTCTGTGTCTGGTATTGATTCCTCAGCTGCTCATGCTGAGTGGAGACAGGCCACAGAGGGTGCACTGCCTGCTGCATGCCGGGCATCCTCATCCTCAGGCAGCTCACCTGGGGCTCGTTCTGCTCCAGCACAGCACAGCACAGCACAGCACTCCTCTTCTGAAGGGCTGTGCAGTTGCAGTTTTCTGGAGGCCCTGCACAGCACATTAACTCACTGAAAGGTCATTCAGCAGAACTGACCAGCCACACCATTCCTCCCCCAGCGTTTGGCATTTCCACTTCCCTAAGCAGTGCCAGGCCTCCCATTAGTACATCTGAAACAAAACAACACTGGTGCTGCTCCCATTAGCCCAGGCTGGACTTGCATCATTCTCCCAGCATACATTCCCATACATCCACGTATCAGTTATTACTTCACACCAGTACAGCTCTCTCTTTCAGTTCAGAGAATTATTTCCCAGTCCTCCAGCTCAAAGGACTGCCCAGGAGGATGGGATGCCAGCAGGGCTTATTGGGATGAGCTCATGAAAGAGGGACAAAGAAGGAAAAGGCTGAAAAGATCAGCTTCAGAGCCGCATGGCTTTGTCAAAGAGCCCATTCAAGTATCACTTCCTCTGCAGGGAGGAAGTGAGAAGGGCTGGAGGTCCAGCTTCCCCTCCATGACAATGATATAAAAGGGACCAGTGTTTGAAAAAAGAGGAAAGCAGGCCAGCCCTGAGCATGCTGTGACCAAATTAGGAAACAAACTCAATTGACAGCCTCCAAAATGGACATCAGCTGCGGCAGGGCTGCGCTAGCCCAGGAAGTCTGATGACTGTGTCATCTGCTGAAACCCGTTTATGTGCAAACGGAAAGGAGAAGCAAAACATCTCCTCGTGCTGCATAGCTCAGGTTATGGCATCTGGGTGCTCTGGCCCCAAAGAAGAGGCAATCATTCAGCCACCCTGCCACAGAGCTATGCAAAACCTCTGCTGCTGACTCACGGCCCTCCAAAGCTAACTCTGCCCTGGAAGCACTACGGTACAGGACAAGGTGTGTGCACAAAGTCTTGCTTCTGTTGGATTGGTGTGTATTTCATTTGTTTTTTCAGCGCTTAACTGCAGCAGATGAAGCTGAGGTTAGAGATCAGTGATTACTATGAGAGGAATGTGAGGGGGAGGGAAGAGAGAGGGAAGATGCAGCATCTTGAGTAAGGTCAGAACAATGTTTTTAAATTGGCTTTGAGAGCAGCCCTTTTCCATGCCCTCCAACCTCCATTTCCACCACAGCAGCAAAATGCTGACCCCACCGTGATGCTCTGCAAACACAGGTAACACTGGGCAGGGTTCTCACCCCAAACTCACTCCTGCTTCCCCACTGGCACTGGGGAAGACACATCCCCAGGAGCTGGACTTGATGAGCCTTGTGTGTCCCCTCCAACTCGGGTTATTCTATGCTCTGTCCTGAGGTGACCCTGCAGTCCCAAGGCAGCTCAGCACCATCGCTACCTGTTGTGACACAAGGGGCCAAGTTACTTCACTGCTTAAAAATCAAACCAACCAAGCAACCCGAGTGCTCTGCTCCACACAGAGGTTTAGGGTTTCTCCCTGTTAGCGATCATCTCGCATTACTCCCCCTCTTCTTGGTGTTCCACCTCATGCTGGGAATAACACTCCTCCCTTTCTCTTTCAAAGGAACCCAGGAGAAAAAGGCCAAGTTCACATCGCTGGCAGCGGGTCCCTGAGCTCTGCCCCCAGCACTGCCTGCAGGTGGGGGCAGCCTGACATCTGTTCTCATGTTCACATCTAAATGGGGGCAAAAAGGGCTGTGGGATAGGGGTGAGATGCTGCCAGGTGCCACCATACAGCCCAGTTCCCAACCTACACAAAGTCACATCCAGGCTGTTACCTCTGGCCCCTTCCTTGGAGAAGGGGCAAAGCTCTGAAGGAGAACAGCGCTGCCTCTTATGGACCTGGACGAGGTACTCACCGACCAGGAAACAGCAGCAGAATTGCCTTTTCCCTGAATGGATATTGCTATATAAGGCAGAAATGAAGCACAGGAGTGAGCTTTGTTGCTTGAAATTGCACTGACTTACACAGTCTATTTTTAAGAGAGACCACTTTGAGCTCTTGCTTTCAGCGGCTCTTTCCTTTGTCTCCTTTAAGAAATAGATACCCCATTTACACTGACCCCTTTCTCAGGTCCACTTCCAAGCGTGGCTTTGCCCTCTCCTCTGTCAGACCCATTTATCACATGAAACATTTCCAGATACTGCTGCACAAACAGACCTGACCTTGTAAAAGCAGCAGCACCTGAGCTCCCATGGTGGAACCTTCCAGGTGAGCTGCTGGCACAGCACCTGCAGCCCACCCCCATGCATCCCAAAGGACGGTGGTAGGGATACTGACAAGGCAAGGACTATCTTGGGTTTGGGAGACAACTTGGGTGCTGATTCTTTTCCTAGAGGCTCCCTTTAGTGTAGGGAACAGCTGCCAACACAGCAACGCACCACGATGCTGGGAAGCAGCAAGAGCCCTCAGCACACAGCTTCCCTGCAACCCCTACAAGGGAAGGGCACGGCCCAGCACAAGGCTTGGGATGAGGAGATCTCCTGACTCTCAGCACTCCCCATGCAACTTTGACCCTACACACCCCAATGGGACGAACCACGTGGTTGGGCACGCGCACATTTCCTGAGCGGGCCTGTACTTTTAAGGCTTTGCTGCATCAGGAGCACCCTCTTCTTATCTCCCTTCCTTTAGGACTTGGCAATGAGGTCTGACAGGGCGTTACCTGCTGCCTGCAATCACCTCAGCACCCGCAATCACCTTCGGCCTCAAGTCTCTCCCTCTTGCCCATCCCCTTTGGAAAGAGATACGGAGATGACAGGCGCTCCCCACCGCAGCACTGCCGCCGATAGCATCGCCGCTCGCCCCGCCGCAGCACAAGGCTCCTGCTGATGGCTTTCAGTGTCCTTTTATGGAAGAAAAATGAATCGCCTGCCCAGCCACGAGTGCCTCCGAGCCGAAATGACAGACGGAAAGTTGCCATTTGTTGTGGTTTTGGCAGCGAGCGAGCAGAGCGCGTTCCCATGAGCGGCGCTCGTTTCAAAAGGGCGCAGCAGAGGCACTGAGCTGGAGGAGAAAGCTGGGAGCTGCGGCTTTCCAGGCATGCGGAGCTGAGGGGGAGGATGGCAGAGTCCTGAAAAGAGCCCCCAGCCTTCTGCTGGATCACACAAGCTAGGGATGGGCTTCCAGGCAAAGGCACACGCAGGCGTGAGTGCTCCATTCCCAAACCACGCCAGTAAGAGAAGCAGCAACACCAGGCTTCCATTTCTTCCCCATCCCCACAATTGCTGCTGAACCACATTCACACAGACGTGGGAGGAGGGGAGCTTAAACATGGGAGGTGGGCCCTAAGGTTATTGCCACCAGGAAGGAATGACAGGGGTTTGCCATGAGCAAATGCCATCGTCAGCTCTGCTCTCCACTAAAGCTGCAGGGCTAAGCCATCAGCAACGAGCAAATCCAAACAACCAGGCTTCAAGGAATAACATGCAGACAGCAGTGATCAGAATGGCTGAACAGAGACCAGGGGGCCTCTGAAATGTTTGCAGCGCTGTCAGGAAGCTGAATGAGACAGCAGACTCCCAACAGCTGGGAAAACATGTTGCAAAGCAGAGAACCAAGTCATTCTCCATATGCAAATCTGACACTGAAGCATTTGGGATAAGCTCAGTTTCCCCACAACACCCCATAACACACCTGTAGCTGGATCCTAGGTGGCAGGGGTTGCCTTGTTTTGTGCCTCTGAATGAGGCACAGCTGCGTGCCCCGTTATTGCAACAGGTAGAGAGACCACAGAGCCTACAGCACACCTCATCAGCTGCTTCTGTAACCTTAGATCTGGTATGCCGTGATTTCTTATTTCAGCAAGAAATGCTGCTCTCCTTGAAGTCACTGGGAACCATGCAACGTGACTTATTAGCATGGGATGTGGATGCAGCGTTAGCACCCTGCTAAGAAAAGCCATGTTCAGGCACAGCTTGCTAGGCAGAGCTCCATACAAGCTTAAACCTGTCTCACTACCAGCAGAAAATGAAGGTGAAGAGCAGCTGGGTGCATCTGCTCCTAGCCAGCACCTTGCAATCAATCCTGAGAAATACCAGCAGCTTGAAAAGAAGCCCTTAAAAACATCAGCTCTCCGTTCTGCAAATTAAAAGCTCGCACAAAGACTGCTGTGCTCAGAGAGCCCAAGCCAGAGACACAGAGGTGATGGAGAGGGTCCATCCCACAGGTGCATTGACACCCACTCCTCCAGCACAACAGCTGGGACACCCAGCAGGCAAACTCATTCCCTAGGCACAGCCTCATTAGCAGGATGCACTGCAAAGCCCTGAGAACGGGAGAGGCAGCTGCCCCATCCAATGCAATTTAACACTCTTCAGCCATGTATAATCGCCTCTTTGCATCCACCCAGCAGACAGCTTGGTTCAAATTAGCAAAAACCCTAAAGTATGCAAAGGAGCTTTAAGGAAAAGTGCTGGAAATGCAAGCCCTTGTGATGCAGCTGTAGGTTTCAGCTTCAGGTTTTGAGCTCCCCAGCACCCAGAGGGCCAGCACTGCTTCATGCACACACGATTTCCATGGCAACAGCAGCTCTCACCTCCCCATCTCTAGGCTGGCTGAAAGCCCCGCAGTGCTTTGTGCTGAGACTGCAAAGAGGGGAGAGCCCTTCCCAGGCCACAGCACTGCGCTGGGATGGCAGTGAGCAGCTGGGAACAAAAGCTTTGTCTTCCTGAACAATACAGGAGCTTGGGAGGAGGGAGGCAGAGCAGAAGGAAAGGGTTTCCTTTTCTGATGGGAAACAGAACTTTTCCCAGTGTGCAGAAGTGCACACTCACTTCCCAGCACTTCAAGCAGGCAAGCAACCCATGCCTTCCAACTGCCAGGTTTACTATGTCAGAACGCAGGGAGGAGAAACGTGCATGGTGAAGCAATGACAATTTCAGGGTAAGGTGGAGGCTGACAGAACTGGCCAGCAAGCCTGCTGCTGGGAACCTGCTCAGAGCACACAGTCCTTCTGGGAACAGAGGGGCACTGAGCAAAACCTCAGAGCTCCAGCAGACCCTGGTGTCAGCCTGCTGAGTGACAGTTGCCTCCCTCCCACCCCAGCTCAGACAGCAAACACACAGCAGGTTGTATTTGTGGGGTAGCTGGGGCAACAGCTCTCCTTGACTAATTAAGCTTCTCCTCCAGCCCGCAGTTAGTGATATTAAGATTCAAGCCGTGGTCACCTCAGAAAGAGCCAAACTTCCCTCGGCACAGCTGGAGCCTCAATGGCCCCAGCAGATGGCATGGGCTAATCTGCATGCTCCACAGGTACCCACTCAGCCACAGACAGTGACTGGCAGCTCTGCCCATGGTTGAGGTTCTAACAGCCGAGTTCTGGTCCCTGCAAGGTGCCAGTTGGTCAAACTATAGGAGATGTGGGCGAGACGCACAGGGAGTAACTTGTGTGTGCCTGCAGCTCTTCCTCTGTTGAGCCCAACCCGTGTTCAGGCAGGACTGCATCCAGCTGGTTTCCATCACTTATTTTACAGCGCATCCATATCTGGCCCAAATACCCTATGCAAGATTTAAAGGAAAGCCAGAGCATGAACACAAACTCTCCAAGCAAGATGAAGGATCCAGGTGATGGAGCACAGAAACACAACAGGACCACCACCTGGTCCCCCCTTCTCCCCACACTGGAAGAGCCTTGAGGCTTCCAGAGGCACCTTCTGACCTTTTGCTTTCTGAACCTCCCCTCGCTGTAGGTTCAGCTGTGCAAATGCAGCCCTGTCAGCCAGAGAGAGACTCCTTCCAGGATCAGTCATCACCACCCCAGAGTCTGCCAGAGGCACCGCTAGTAAAGCCAATGCATCCTCTCCAACCTCTGCAGAGCTCCCATAGAGGAAAGGGATAATCTAGCCCTTTCCTCCCTAAAGGCAATGGTTTCCTGCGAGCAAGAGCATTGGCTTAAATTCCTCGCTCTGGAAGGAGACAAGATAGCAGAGAATGAGAAGAATCACCAAAGTTGCTGCTATGAGAAAACACCACATCCTGCTGTCCCAATTCCTCATCCTCGCCTTCAAATCCTAAAGTCGTTCAGACTTCTAAGAAGAGCCCTAAGCTACTCAGCAGATTTTCAGCTAATGAATCAACCAACACAAGCTGTCCAGGAAACCAGGAATCCAGCCCACTGGAATGCTGCAACCCTAGGGCAGGGGGAGGGGAATGGACGAGCAGCATCCTTCCCAGCATAGGAAGGAAATGAAACAGCAAACCAGAAGGAAAGGAACATTTCAGTGCTGACCTCTTATCCCAGTTACTGCGCCACACGACGCATTTTAGGGGGGAAAAAATACATAAAACCTTCAACTATTTTTTTTTTGCCCACTTGGAACATTTGCATTTCTCGAGCCTGGATTCCACTCCGTGCTGCTGACACACACACATTTTTAAACCAGCCTGGGTTTTGCAAGAACAGATTTAAAACAAACAAAAAAACCCCAACACGCCGATTTGAACGCGAATCGACAGTGCCACCTAGTGCCCTGCACAGCTCCTGCCTGCCTCTCTTCCCACAAGGAGGAGGGAGGCGCTACCAAAACGAGCCTGGATCTCAGGTCTCTGATTAGGGATCTGTGTAACACTAAAGAGCATCCTTCCCTCGCCCCTCAGCTCCCCTACCAGGAAAGCAAAGATCACCGCTGGCAACTTCAGCCTCAACAGACAACATAATTAGACTTTCTCTTGCTTTCCCAGAACAGGCAAATGGCCACACTGCTTATGGGAGCCCAACGCTGCAGCAGCTACATGCATCAAAGCCCAGAGCACCCATAAACTCTTTGCTGCACGAGCATGCAGCTTTCTGAGCGCTGCATGAGAATTAAGTGTAGTGGTTAACAGCACACACGTTGCCTCGTAGCTTTGTGACAAACACCAATAGTGCATTGACCACCACAGATGTGCACCAGCAGGGCTCTGCTTACGTTGAGGAAACTGAGAAGCAGTTTTTCCACGTCTATTCTTCCCCAGAACAGACGGCGTAGAAGCACAGCAGCCAGTTTTCCCCTCTCTCTACCCCCACTTTGGACCCCATGATTCTTCTTTTATGGCTACTAGCAAGCTGCGGGAAGAGCACAGTGATTTTCTGCCCTTTGAATGGACTCAGACAAGTTTCTGTCCCTTCCGATCAAACACGTATTCAAGTGATAGCATAAAAGAAAAAGGTAAGATGTTAAGAATAGTGTATAGGATTGTTTCAGCCCACTCACCAGAAGGTGCATTAGACAAAGGATTACAATTTGCCTTTGAAACACCTGGCTCCCTGCTCACTTAAAACATTTCTGTATGTGCAAGACAGCATCCTAAGGCTTTGTAGAAGCTTTTGTAGCCAACACTTTTCAAGCCTGCCACATAAAAGGGATTCTGTTGTCTATATCAACAGTGCCCCGAATACATCTGTCCAGGCACAAAGAACATCAGCAGGATCCAACAAATACCTCGACCACTGCTCCATGCAGCCATGTGAGATCCTTAACTCAGCTGGGGCTGTAAGTGCGAGCCGTGCTCAGCTCTGCTCCTAGCCCTCCAGAAGAGACCCCCAAGGGCAAATGTCACCCAATTACCTTTCTGCAGCGGGGATTAGGGCAGCTGAACCTCTTCACATCGCTGTCCAGTAAAGCTGGGAAGTTACAGAAGGGACACCTGCAGCCCAAAATAAGAGGCTATTAATGCACAGTGCCAACAGTGGATTTAGTCAAAAAGCTCCGTGGTGCTTAACAGTGCTGCCAAGCAAATGCCTGCTGCAAGGATATGCTGACTGCTGCCCTTTTCCTCATATTTCTTCGATCACTTCCCTGTTTGCAATCAAAATGTCATATACTCAGCACTACTCCAGATTGTATAATATAGAGGATCAGCAAAGAGTTTGCAAGCGAGTCTTAAGGGAGACTGCTCTATTGAGTTTTAATCTGCTCCCAGTCAAAGGCAGACCAACCTGAGTAAAAATAGCCCTGGCAGGCAGAAGACTGAGACAGCAATGCGGCTCTATCCCATAGCTGGCACATATTTAGGGGCTTGGGGAGCCATTTGTTTCTTTTTACAATGGTTAGAGCAGTTTGCACCTTGCACTGGGCACTGACCTGACCAGTTCATCTGCACAGGCAGCAGCCACCTCCTCCTCGGCTTTCCGCTCGTAGTATTTACACAGGATGGTTTCTGGAAGCACCTTCTCCAGTTCACTGGTGGGGAACGAACATGTGCAACTGCCTTCCATGCAGCTGAGCTCTGACTGCGGGTGGAAGAGAGCTCAGTCTCAGTACGATGCCAATGACAGACCAGTTAGTGCTTGGAATATCCCATGTAAACCAGAGCTGAGCCGTGCTTAGAGATGATAGAGCTTTAATCAACAAGTGACTGCCAGAAAGCAAGTGTACCATGGAGTGTACCATGGTATGAACACGGCTGGCAGATCAGAACTCAAAACATGTACTGGACACAAGGATGCCTGCTGATAGTTTGGATCACAGTCCACCAAATCCACCCCGACCTCAAGGCAGCCTGTTATTTCTGCACTGCCTCCATTGGGATCTAACGCTCTGTTTGTGACCAACACATTACATTCTTGCAATATGGTCATAGAAAATGCAGCTAGGTTCACATGTAACAGAGATCCCAGAGTACCAAAGTACCCTACGGTCTGATTATTATATCCCCAAATTAAGTTGGGATCCCAAGGAAGTGATGAAGGACAAATAGTTTTACCTAGGAAGGGACTGGCCAAGTCAAAGATAACACCGCACTGTGGAGACACCTCTGGTGTATTAAGTAGTGAATCAGAACCAGATGAGTTCAAGCTATTGTTACTATGAATGCCGTAGAAAGTTCTCCTAACGATCCATTTCAGTTTGTTCAGCACAAAGCACATGAGATGGAGGTCAACAAACTAAAATCTTACAACCCAAATCCCATTGGAAAGTTGTTAATGGTGCGACTGACTCATTGGATTGGCATTTCAAGACAGTTCTGATCAAACACTTCCCAGGAAGCGTGGCTGCATCTGGTTTAAGCTACACAACTATGCAAACAGCAACGTGATCACCCAGCAGCAATTTATCCATTTTCCCCTCGTCCAGTTGGGAAATTCTTACCTTCCCAGAGCCAAAGACTGCCTCCTGAGCATATTTAATTAGGCACTCCTTGCAGAACAAGTGACCATCTGCACACTGGGTTAGCTCTTCAAAAGCAAACTCCCCATAACAACAGCGGCACTCTATCATCTGACCGTCCTGCAACACAACAGAAATATTAGCAACAGCAAGAAATAAATAGAAATCAATAGCTATAGCAACATACCGACACACTGCTGCAAACAAACACCCCGTGATGCGGGGTACAACTGCAAGCCATAAACAATGACAGCATTAATTATAAAAAGGAGCCACAGTTACACACCATTCCATCAGATATCCTGCTCAGCGCTCAGAATCCACTAAGCAAAACCAGAAACTCGGTTTTAAGTAACTTAATACCTACACGTCCGGTTTGGCAGATTCCAAAAAGCCAGAGAACACATGGTGTTTGAGTAATTCTTAGCTCACAGGCACAAAAGCATCTTGAGTTGGGGAAGCTGTGATCGCAGAGAAGCAACAGAGCACACACCATCCGCACGGGGAAAAGCGAGCTTCAAATCTGTTGCCCTCTAAAAGAACAGCTACCCAGCTGTCTGCAGAAACCCTGCCTTGGCCTCCTCACCACAGTTCTGAATGTGTGCCTGCTTTTTCAAATGTCCAATATCTTCCCTGAAGTTTGAAGAGAGGCAGGAATTGAGAAAGAAAAGGCAATCCGCGGCAGCTGAACCTACCTTCAGCTTTTCTCCATTGAAAAGGAGAAGCCTGATTTTCAGGTTTTTAAAGAGCCCTTTCTGCAAAGGAGAAAGGCCTTTCCACTGGCAGGGCTCCAAGAACAACAGCAAATGTGCTTCAAAGTCTCAAACAGCCATAACGGCAGTAGCAAGAGCAAGCCTGGTGCTATTCTATTGCAGTGTTTGTTCCGCCCAGTAAAGATACAAGTACTGACTGAATGACTGCAGATCATTATGTGCATCAATACTGTCTATGCTGTCTACTCAGCTCGTCTACTCTGTCCAAAAGCCAGCCAACACACTCTATGCAGGTTTTGCCAGCTCAGCAAAAGCAGCGCAGTGCAAATGCAGCTGGTCAGGAAAGCTCCCTTCCAGAAGCCAGCAAATTCTGAAGTGGTAAGTGCAAAACAGCACCTATGCATGAGCTGAACCCAAGGATCACGTTATACATACTGACCTTCTGATACTGCTCCTCATTCATCTGCAGAGCAAGGAGGAAGTCTGCATGCTGTAAAAGAGACGTGCACCTTTATTTACAGAACAGATAAAGCAGTTTTTCAGCCTCTACACTCTTATGTTACCTCAAGATTTACAGCCCACCACAAAAGGCACACTGTCTGCTCACAACATCACTCAGCCCATCCCTCCAGTCCATTAAGATATTTATGATTCCACTAAAACAGATGGGGGGGAAGGCAAAGGCAGCAAGAACAAAGAACCAAATTCTACATTACGAGGGGCTGCCCCTTCATGTTCCTATGGGCAAAGCTCAACCCAATGGGCCTCTCCAGTGAAAGCCCCGAGGAACATTATCATTGCTTCCAAAAGGAGGCTCTAATCATTTGATTAGGAGAAGCTGATCTTTAAGAAGCTACTTCAGAAAGGAATATATGTGCAGAGGGGTGAATTCCCTATGGAAGATAAGACAGCAGCGGGTGTTGTAGGGTTCTGCTTTGAAAGACACAGACCTCAGCAAGGGAGGAGATGTTCTGGAGCCTGGAGTGCCAAGCTCTGCAAGGCAGTGAATGAGCAGACTGCCCTGGGCCTGGCAGCAGAGAGGTTAACATGGTGAGTGACTCCAAGTTCCATTCAGTGTCTGAGTTTCAGTAAGAGGCAGATTTCCACGTGAGCTCTGCAGTCGTTTGCACTATCAAACCAAAGCGGCTCTTCCCACTCACCTCTGCCATCTCTTTAACTTTCTGCTCATAGAATTCCTGCTCCAGTAGCACTGGTGGGAGAAGTGAGAGCTTGTCATAGGACCTCCAGTGCCGCCTCTTATTCTCCAGGAAGAACATCCGCTTCTCAATCTTCACATCACCTAAAGCAGAGTTACAGACACCATGAGGCAGGACGGAGCGGCAAGAACAAAGCTCAAATCCTTCCTCCCCTACACAACTTCAAAACCTCATGCACCACAGCACCAAGCAGATGTACTAACGAAAAGTATCTCCAAAACAGACAGCAGACAAGGACAGAAACGTTGCTGTTTTGGGAACATATCCCCTTTCAAGGACAGCCCTTCTTAGAGTAAGCCTGTTCTGCTTACAGTAATCATGCAGAGAGTACAATAAACACCGCTTGTTATTTACCTTGCTCAAATTTGAAATCTATATAGGAATACTGATTCATTTCTTTTCTCCTTTTTCGTTTCCCACTGGTTTCTGGAGACAGCTCCTGCCATTTTTTGATGGCATCTGAAAAGGCCTGAAAACAAAACAAAAAAAAAGCCCAACGTGCAGATTTAAGTCTCTTCTGTTCTCTGGGAGAAAGCAGAAGCACACAACTCTGTACAAACAGGAGAGCCAGGCACCACACAGAGGCACGCAGACCTCTTCCTTTTGTCCACCTTGCTGCTTTATGTACTCATAAAGCAATCGTTCCACTACAGCAATGGAGCCACCGGGCAGAGCTGAATGGTACCTTGCACTGCCTCAGCTATTAACACTATACGGCTGCCATCCTCACCAATGCACAGCTGATCTTTTTTTCTTCAAATTGAATTCCTTTTCTGATGGTCTACAGTCAGAACCTGGTTTTGTTCAATTCAAGTACTCAGTGCTCAATCAAACAAAGAGGAACAGTGGTTTTTGCTTTAGTCAAGTACAGAGAGAAGCTCAAGCAAGAGAAGCATAACAGAGCACATCCAATCCAATCACAAGCTTGAATCTATATTCACATTTAGCCTGGTGATTCTCCAGAACAAATTTCTTTGCAGTTCCATTACTGTGAAAACTTCCACAAAGAATTTAATGATTCATTTCATAAGTCATAATTGTAAGAAACAGGGCAGGGAGACTTGGCCTTCTCCTCAATTACATGCTGTCACTTACAAACTACTAACAGCAGTTGAGTTAAATGTTTTAAGACTTGGCTAAACGTCTTGGTTTTATTGGCCATTCCACCCCATTTCCGCAAAGTACAGGAGTACCTCTGAGTTTAATGCACCATTTATCATAAACTAACTATCATTTCATCAATTACTCTGGTCCAGAAAAGTAAAAGCTTCCTGCAGCATTCTATCTGGCTGATGAGCTTTGCAAGAGTCTACTAAGCAGACTTCTTGAAAGGAAAGGAGGATGATTAAAACAAAAAACCCACAGAGAAGCCCCACGTCACCACACACCCAGAGAAGCAAGTGGCACGGTAAGGCTAAAAGACATCACACTGCTCCCCACAGACAGCACAAGTAACCCTGGGAAAGAAAACAAGAGTTGAACAGGAGAACCTTTCGTGTGATTGCATAGTGTCCCTTGAGTTCATGTAGTGCCCACTTAATGTCTTGGCTGCTCAGCATCTTGAAGTCTGCCATGAGAAGGTCAGCTGCCTGAATAAAGCACCGCTGATCGAGCGGGGCAAGCTTGGAGAAGTCAAAGTAGTCGACTTTGGGCACCTGAGAAGGAAACGCAGAAGATGAGGGAGGATATAAAAAGACTTGCTATACGTACACACACATCTCAAACTGCTCTTGCAGAATAGGAGCCTTCTGCAGGGCACCCCCACAACTCTGGCACCCTGATCTGAGCACACGCTTAAGCAGCAGCTGGGAGGACAGCATGGGTGTGAAGGCGTACGCTGTGCTCCAGGCAGGACACAAGACCAGTAGCTTAAAGCTACTGTGTGCATCAAGCAGGGGGACTTGCACTTCAGGGGCTGAAAAGCAACACGCCAAGGTCACACAAAACAGTCCTCAGGCCAAAGTACTTCATGTGACAGAACGACCAAGAATTCCTACAATGGATGTCACATCGAGTCCTTCAGCCAGCGGGTGGCTGACAGGCAGGCAAGCCTGAGGGACCTGCTGATGGCACAAAGCAGACAAGAGGCAGCTGTGCAACAGCAAAACAGGAGAGTCCTGAAGTCATCTTGCAAGCGACTACTACCATTACACGCCATCTGAATTGCACCCAGAGGCCTCCTATCAAAGCATGGCTCAACCAGGACGCTCTGCAAGTACACACAGAACCACACACCCCAAGATCACTTCATGTTGGACAGGCTGGAGGCGTGCTGTAGGTGAGGGTATTCTCACTTGCCTTTGTCTCATCTTGGCTGGCAAGCAGGCTGCTGCTGGGATTTAAAACCATTCTGCCTTCCTTCTTTGGGTAATCTGGATTTTCCAGAAGGAAGTTACAAAGCCTGGAAAGAAAACGACAGTTAGTTCAGGTTTGGGGAGCTCAGGCTCATTCCTCACTGCTGCAATCGTTAGCATCCTCTAACGAAGAGGCTGGGCAGGCAAGCCACAGCCTGCCCTGTGAGAACCAAGAGAGGTCTCAGCCTGGAACAGACTGAAAATAAATGACTGAGAATTAAGCAAAGAATTATCAGTTGCATGAGTGCAGAAGGGAAAGCAAATAGATGTCTTTCAACAACTCCGTGCGCCTACACGAAGCTCATGCAGGTCAGCTACCCATCAACATAAAGCTCCACGCAGGGGGAACGATCAGGCTCTTTTCCCACCCACAGCCACATCTGCGAGCAACACCTCAAGCTACGTGATCCATCCTGCACCGCTGCAAGTCGAGGAGCCCTCATGTTCTGCTATGAGGGAACTAACACTGCGAGGGCTAAACAAGGAACAATCGCAGCACAGCAGCATTAACTGAAGCAGCTGACATCCAACGTGCCACACAGATCTATGGGAAAACAAGCACACAAATCCCTATAACAACTGCAATAGGCTGAAGTCTTCCTGGTCAGAAGATTACTGCATCAAATTTTAATTGAAGCCTCCGGTCTTTAACTACTTTCCCATAAGGGCAGAGGCAGAAACATGCTTAAAATTGTTTGCATCAGATCCATACTGCAAACACAGCTCTCATTGTCACGGAGCCTGAAATCACAACGGCATTGTCCAAGTTGCACTGCAAACTGCTTTAGTGGGAGCGGCGCTCAGAAAACCATCACTAAAAATAGTTGGCAAATGACATCCCAGACGAAGCATTACATGCCTGAGGTCCTGCTGCAGACAGTTCTAACTCCGACAGGAGAATTTAGCTGAACTGAGCATTTCAGCTCCGGAAACCCTCCAGCAAGTGGTTTCGGAATAGCCCACTGTTGAGATCCACACCCACTGCACACAGCCCTGCCAAGGGGCTCTGAGCCTCCCCTGCTTGTTATCAGCCCCCAACCCCTGTTGGCTGGGCCAAGGAACTCAGGTCCTCAGTTTCCCCTGCTGCAGAACAACATCGTTCTGAAAAGAGCTAGAAAGAGCAAGTAACATTCATAAAACTGAATAAGAAGGTGCATGGTTGCAGCAAAGACATAATTGCTGCTAATTTACATTCCTGATGTCAGAAATCAGTCCCTTATTAAGAGACCTGATCCAGCGTGCAGCATTAACCCACTATCAAGGCACCATTACTTCAGGCCTGCACTCACACTCAAAGCAGAGGCATTGCTTTCTGTTTAATCAGGTATTGACATACTGAGCTTCTGGCCAAGCTGAAGGCTTCAGCACACAAAAGCTGAATGGATGATACCCAGCTGGGAGCAGCTCTCACATCACATCTTTCACATCAGCTGGAAATTTTAAGACCATCCTATCAGAAAACAACAAAACATCCCGGCACCGAGAGTTTAATAGCTTCCATCTCCCTGCTTTTGTCAAGGATAACTGTTCTAATCCAGAGAAACAAACCTCAAGGAGCTCAAACACGAGGGCCTCAGCTGCAGCACAGTGCATTTGAGCTCTCCTGCATTCTGCCTTTTGGTGCTTGGGATTTGCAAAGCCGTTAACCCTCAGCATCCAACAATGAGTTAAGTGGGTCCCAGCACACACACACACACTTGTGGCACTGCTCTGTAATATCTGCACCCCGGGACACAGAGCCAGCTAAAAGCCTCATCCCTGGCCAAACCCAGCCACCCCCAGTTATTATATACCTCGAGCCTGATTCAGCTTGACACGCCGTGGAGATCAAAGAGCCCCTGCCAGCAAGGCTGCCCAGTGCCACGACCCATTTGTTCCGATACAAAAGACACGGTGACAACTCAAAAGACAGTTTGGTTAAAGGAATAAAAATATGGGGAAGAAATCTTTATCATCCTGCAAGTCCGCCACGCGCCACTGAGCAGACACTGTGGGCAGCCTGCGGGGCAGCCTGTAAGCACCTTTTCATCTCCCTGGTTCTGCAGCACACAATAGCAGAGAAGAGATTCCGGGAGCAAAAAGGGAAGGAACGCATTAAGACTTACAGAAGCCGGGATTTAATTCCACCAGGCTTCACTAAATCCCTGCAGGATACAATAACGGGTTTTGCGTACAATCCCTGAGAGGGTCCTGCAGCCACACACCTAACTTCAATGGCCCCACTGCCCCAGGGATGAGTGCTGTGTGCCTCCTGCATTCCCAACACAGCCACCCACTGCTGGGTACAAGTGCACAGCATGGGCACCTGAGAGCTGCTCGTCACTGCTGCAGGGAAAGCACGCCCAGAAGAGGAGAAGGGCTGCAACCTGATGAATTCCTAACCAAGCAGCATTTCTCCCAAGGCACAATTTCACAACACAGGCAAAGGGATAAGAAACCCAAGGATGATCGCATTTACTGGGCTTAGTTCCTTGCCACTCATTTATATCCAGTAAGCCTCACATACTTGAATACAGCTAACTGCAAAGGCATCAGATCCATACAAGATAGAGTGAATCCTACGGAAACCAACACCTAGTCTTCATTTTTGTGTCATGTAATAACGACACTGAACATGTTTCAGGGACAGTTACAAAGAGAAGAAGAGAGGGGCCACCCACCATCAGCAGTCATTACCCCACACCGCCCTCCCCCCTGGTGCCAACACACACCATCTCTCACTCTTCATCTGCACAAGCTTTACTCAGCGGGGTGGGGAGATGATGCAACTTATCAACAAGGTAAAGGACTCGTTTTAGTCTTTTGATTCTAGCATGACTCCCAGAGATGCCAAATATGCTTCTTAACAAGGCGCCTGGAGTTGCTGGTACAGTCAGCTCAGCAGCAGACCTGGGGGTGATTTCCCATAGCTTTTCCTTCCCTCACTGGCTCCCATTTCTGCTCAATTCGACCAGCAGACACCTAGAATAGATCCTACCGGTCCTCAAAAAGTTCTTATCTGCAAAAGGTGGTTTGAGAGGAACTCAGACGGTACCACTGCTATCTATTCAAGGGGACAAAAACCAACAGCATGGCACCAAATGAAGAAGTCCAGACCAGCGTCAGTTTTTATCTGGAAAAAGGCACGAAGAGGCAGGAAACAAAGGAGGAAACTGATTTCTATGATTCAAAATTCACCAGCTCACCTCTGAGCTCTGTCCTACAGAAGCCAACCCCTATTCCTGACACTCACCTCTACCAAGCCTGGTAACAGGAGATGATATGGAATAGCTTTAAATCTTCCAACAGCTAGTTAACAGAATGTGTAAATTACCTTAAAAAGCAGAGAGGAGCTGCAGCGTGATGTCAGAGTCACACAAGCTTTAAGACAAGCTCTATTACACCTTTAAAAAAGAAATCCATGCTTTTTGGCACCTCCCAGGCTGGATACACTTAACAGCATTATTAGCAGGAAGGAAATGGAATTGCAACTGCAGCCAACCTGTTTTATGGTATTCCCTGGCTCTTTGATCCATACTTACACATTTAAGTCATAGCAGTCCTTGATGCTGATTAGCTCTTCAATGTATTCCTTCCTCACATCTGGAAATCTCGCTTCCTACAGTAGGAAAAGCTAAGGGTTATACAGGTATTAGAGGAGCTGCATAGTACAATCTTGCAACAGCACCGAAGACAGAAACAAATGTCAGGGTAGTTTTCTAGCATGCTCCCAAAACGGGGGTTAAAATGGGATCCAAGAGACTGTTTATATCCATACAGCTTGGATACTGCAAGCTGCCGGCTCTCCTGGCTGCACAGGAAAACTAATAGCTCTTTTTTTATGAGAGCACGGGTAGTGGTGTGAGTGGCAGTGAGTGCCTGGCCTGATGAGTGAGTCAGGGTAGATGTGAAGAGGAGAGGCACAGAGGAACAGACTACAACACGAGCAAAGTTAATACAAACCCCAAATGGAAGATAAAGGACTTTGAGGCTGTGTGCTGGAATGTATTCCAAAGCAAGAGGGAAAAGAAACAATACACAAACTCTTGACGAGAGCAGAGCAGACAACAAACCTTTACTGGCATTAGCCATACAGCCAAGAGCCCTTTAGTGCTCTCTCACTGGGTTTCCATACGGGTATTGCAATTGGTTGCACCAGAGGGCACTTCTTGGCTTTGCAAGACTGAACTGGGCAGGGTTGTCTAGCAACCTGAACAACGTAACAGTATGTACTCATCCATCAATTAGAGCAGCTCAGCAGTCAGCAAGGTCTTACACTGAAAAGTGAGTGTTGACAGTGTGCTACTTGGAGAATAACAGTATTTTCCCCCATCTTGGTTTCCCAAATTGAATCAGATGGAATTAACATACAGTAAGATGAAAGAGATTTGTAAAAGATAAGCCAGCAGGCAGTGGGATGGCTGTATGCATAGGGGAGAGGAAACCACCAGGTGTGAAACATCACCAAGCACCGTTTCCTGCTGCTTTTGTAATGCTCACTGTGCTACCCAAGCTAACAAACACTCCACAGGTATGAAGAACAGACCTGTGTCACTTCACTGCACCCCAACACACTCCATACAGTTCTGCTACATTTTCCTGGCCAGCCAGCCATCCCAAAGTGAACAGCATTGGGATTTGCATCCATTCATCACTGCTGCCACAGCAATGGGGTTAATCTTCTTTAAACCAAAGTTTGCCAAGACTGCTCACTGCACGCTCACGTTGTGCATCCCCGAGCTTCACTCAAAGGGAGGAAGATTTGCAGCTGAAGTAAGCAGGAGTTGTGCTTTGAGCATGTGCAACACTGCATGCCTTGAAAAGAACATCTGAAAACAACATGAATGTAAAAAATGGGGACACTTACTGTCTCTCTGATGAGCAGGGCTGTGAAGTCCTGGTCCTCCTGTCCAGCAGCCCCTTGTTCTGGCACACTGCTAGAACCGAGTTCATGTGAGCCCTGTGCTGGGAAGGCTGGGCCGGGCCGCTCGTTGTCTGTCGCCTGCTGTCCCCTCGTCTCCTCCGGTGGATGTGCTGGCTGTGGTGAAGCGGGACCTGGAATGCCATCCTGCTGTGGCTCCGGTCTGGGGAAGGCTGGCCCTGGAGCCTCCTCTCCATACGCCCTCATAGATGCTGAGCCTGCCTCGGGCTGCCCCTGCTGTGGAGCACAGCCACTCAGCACAGCGTGCGGCTCTGCACCCAGCGGCTGGAGGCAGGGGGGAGCCGGTGGGCTGCTGTCCTGGGTCTCCTGCTCTGTGGTTGCAGCAGCAGCTGTTCCATCAATGTTCTGTGAGAGCTCTGGCTTCAAGTCCTCCCCTTGCCAGCCCTGGGCTTCCACCTTTTCCCCTTGATGTGGAGCAAAGTCTGCGTTCCCCAGACTAACGATCTCCCTGTTAACAAGCTGTGGACTCATTTTTATTGCTGGAAACAAACTTGGACCAGGCTCAGGGTCACTCGTAAGTTCAGACCTGGGGCCATTTGGCTCAGGTGGTCCAGGCTGCCACAAGGCAAAGTCTACATTCTCCTCCTTGCTTGGTCCAGCACTGCTCTGCACTGTGTGGTCTTTCTGGCACAGCAGAGCCGAGACCTCATCCTGCACAGACACACTCCCCAAAGGCCCTACAGTGTTTTTAGATCCTCCTTCTCCCACAGCGTTTGCACCCTGCCACTGAGCAGCAGGTCTGATGACGTTGGGGCGCACGAGCTGCTGAGGTTTGGAGGTCTGAAAAGAAGACAGAGGAGAATAAGTAGAAGTTCTTTTCCACTCTCCAGAATCCTTGTTCCGAATGATCTTTTGCATCTCACCAGATTTCTGATGGGAAACAGATGAAAAGCCAGTTTAGCAATGAGCGTAATAAAGCATAAAACTACCAGCCGGACATCTTTGTTGCACACAACTCTACAGTCTGTCCCTGGGTGCTAAGAGTGCTCTAGTTACCTGGTTACAAGAGAACATTCAGCAGAACTGGGAGATACACGGGACTTTCAGCACTGGAATAATCCCCAGAGCTCACCCCAATCCCCACTTCGTTCCCAAATGGTCTGAGAAGTAGAAGCTAACTGATGCTGTATTTGCACCTCAGCAAATCGTTTGCACAGGCAGCAAGAACTAAAGCTCAAAATCTTTATTTCTGGCCTTGCTCCTGCCTCTGGCAAGCTGAGACTGCTGAGTACAAGCAGAGTTTGAAGATCTGTTTGAAGATTCTTTGCCACTATTTCCAAGTAAGAAACAGAAAGGTGTCTTTGCAGCCCACTTCCTCAACACCTCTGGTTACTTTAACAGAAAAGTGGGATGTGCTCTGAACTGTACAGCTGAAGGACACAAGGTTAAGCAAGGTGCAGGTCTTGAACACCTGCATTCTAAGGAACAGGTGAACTTCTCTGCCCACCTTTCTGGACTGAGGAGGCTGCAGTCTCCAAAAAGTTCAGTAGAACTTCTAATACTACACTGTTAACAATCCAGTTCTCTTTCCTGTGCCCAAAACATGATTGAAAACTCAGACCCAGCAAAATGCTCTCATGTCAATGCTCACTTCAGACATCCTAAGAAGCCACTTCAACTAGGCAGGACTCCCAGAGGAACGCACTGGGTTTCAGCACGTGAGTTGGTTATAAAGGCTACGAATAAAGCAGCAGCACATATAAACATGAAAAATCACCTCTGCCAAGATGATCACATCTTCATCATCATCATCATCATCATCATCATCATCATCCTCGTGCTGCTGCTCTGCTGGCGTTTCCTGCAAAGGTAATTCTTCATCCGAGGAATCTGATATTGTGATAAGACCTTCATCCCTGCGGTTTATTCGGTCTGTATCAAGATAAGCCATGTTAGCTGCTTGCAAACTACCGAAACATCTGCAAAAGCAACCCTCACGTTTGTACTGCAGCGACAAGGGAGAAGCACTTTGAGGTCACAGCCACTGCTATGATCCTCAGAGCAAAGCCTTGCACAAACTACAGGTCAAGAGATCACAACAGCACATGCCCAGACTGCTTCTATGCAGAGACTCTTCCACCCTAAGCGTTAGCACGAGTTAAGCTGCTGCAAAAGGTGTTCCCAGCAGTTCACGTACAGAGTAATTTTTAGAGATACCCTGAACTTCCAGCATCTCAGGGCAATACACATTTTCTTTTATTAATGTGCAGTACATTCTAGAGGACAGATAAGGTTCCGTGTGCAATGTGGCATCTCCTGAAAGAGTGACTTTGTGGGAGCACCGTACGAGAGCCTGAGATAGGGCCCCTGACAGAGTGCAGATGATATCCTGCTATTAGATGACAGTCCTCAAGGTTTGTCACAAGTGTAATAAAGACACTACCGAGCAAAGCTGCTGGAAGCAGGGAAGGAAGAACCAACCAAAAGCAAAGGATTTCTGCACTGCCTGAGCAGTGCACACCCATGCTTTCCCTATGACTTGACACAATGCTTTGGCTTACACTTTTGTAACTCCACAGCAAATCAATACACAACCACCCCACCTTGCAGACATACAGAGAAAGAACCATTCAGAACAGCACACAAAGGAAGAGGTGCCAGTGCACACAGCCCCACCGAGATCTGAAAGCTCACCCCTTTCCTATCAGGTTGTTAAAGGATGGAACACCACGAGCCCCTCAGATCTGCTGGAGCTCCTCTGCACAGCCAAGGAGTCAGAACTCCGCCTTAAGGCAGTGCAACACCAGAGAGGGAAGAGCCGAGCATTCTGCATGCCAGCATAGATCAAGAGGCTTTGCAGCTATCTATAGAAAATTAAACAGCAGGGTGTGACACGACGAGACAGGCCACTAGGAGATTCTATTAACAACACTCCTGCACGTTTAATATCTATTATTCCTGCTGCTTGTAGGCAGGGCTGTACAGCTGTGACTTTGGGAAGTACGCATACATCAATGCTCACCTTTCCCTCTGTGGCTATGGAAGCTGCTTAGATGAACTGCTTCTTCATTTCCAGCTCTCTCTGCCATTTTCAATAGCTGTTCCTAGAAGCATCAAGGCCCAGGCATGGCACTCAGGCTAGCACGAGGAACTAGAAGACAAAAACAGAGGAGGGTAAAGCGTGCAAAGTGTGTTTCAGTTTCAATTCTGACTGTCAGCACAGCACAGCTGCAGAGCACAACCAGGCCCACAGAAGGGGCGAGCATGGAGATGCTCAGAGCTGTGCAGCTGCAGGAGGGCAACACAGCTCTGCCCAGCCAGCACTCAGACCCTCAAAGGCTGTTTTCTGTTTCCCAGAAGTCAAAAAAGTCAGAGTGAAGTTTCTGCCACCACCTGCTGGTAAAAGGAGTGAAAGCTTCAAAGCAGAGCTGCGTGCCCCAGGCTCTGCAGCCTCCACAGCCAGCACCCAGTGCAGGGGACAGACCGAGCCCAAGAAATGTGGGCATCGGAGCCCCAGCAGATCTGAAAGCCTGGCTGCTGAGAAGCTGAATGCAAAGCGAGGTGCTGCTGGATGGAGACAACCACCCCAAACGCTCAGTGCCCCGCGTGAAGGCTGAACTGGGGCTGCAGAGCAATCAGGGATGCTCATCTCACGCCATCCAGGCACTGACCCTTGGACAGAAGCTGCACCCCAAGGGCAGTGTGTGACCAGGCCCAGGGACAGGCAGCACTTACAGAAAGCACTGCGTTGCCATCACCCGCTGTTCTGAACAGCCCTGCCTGCTTTGTGACACATCCCCTCCTCTATTAGAACTTGCTGGAGATTCCAGGACAACACCTGTACACAAACCAGAGAGACACATCAGGGACGCGGCTCCTTCCCAGGACAGAGCTTATGGGACTGAGCTCTGCCAGCCACCCATTCACAGCTCGGCACCACACAGGGCTCCAGGATGGGATGGGATCACTGCGACCTGAACAGCTTCCATTTCGTGCTCTGACAGCCCACAGCTCCAGCTTGTCACACAACAGCTAAACACGGACTGATGTTGGAGCAACATCTGGTCACCGGCACACAAAAGGAGGTCTTAGTATTGAGAAGTATTCATCTCATTGTCAGAGCATCGAGGAATCTGTATTATTAAATATGTACGGCCGCAAACGTTGGAAGAAAATGGTGGGTCTGCTCTCAAATCCTTTTGCTGGTACACAAAAGCAGCGTAAATCCCTCCTCAGTCATTCTGAGTAACTTCCCCTGCAGGGAGCAGGATTTGCAGCTGGCACAGCATGACAAAACCTGCTCAGATGCACGCTATGAACTTCAACATACGCATTGCCCCCAGGAACTATTCATCCCCATTGTGACAAATCAGGAACACACGTACCCTGCAGAACAGACTTGGGGGTTATTTCCACAAGGTGCCTCTGCCTTATGTGCAAGGAGAAGCAAGCCTTGCTCTGAGAGGCACTTTGGTGGTCAGAGAGGTGCAGAAGTGCTGCTCTACTCCTGCATGCTATCAGTGAACATGCCTGCTGAAAGCACTGTCCTTTTAAAAAGGTCACATCCACACGATCCCAGTTCCATTTGCCTGGCACTTGTGAACAGCTATCGCCTCGCCACTTTCCCATCCTCAGCCCTCCAAGTGCTTTAGAAAAACAAGATCAATGTTGTTCTCACCACTTACAAGATAGAGAAACAGAAGCACTGGAAGGAGCAATGTGGCCAAGGTCAGCAAGCAGGCGAGAGGCAGCACCAGGAATAGCACCCAAGCCCCTGCAGACAGCCAGGTGCATCCATGCCCATCAATGCTGCAGGCTGGTCCTGCACAGCACGCCCTGCAGTGCTCACCTCAGCCCCACCGCACTGGGAGCAACGCGTTGAGCAAGGAAAAGCCACGGCTCGAGCCATCACACAGCAAGGGACTGTTCTGAGGCTGGCGGAGGAGGGAAAAGCCACAATCAGCCCCACTGCACTTAAGAGTGCAGACAGAGGCCAGGCAGGTGTCTGCTCAGATCTGCTCTCTGCAGAGCTCAGTGGCTCAGATACTCCCCCCACGCAGGGACATGCAGTGCATCAGAGTTAGTATGTGTGGGTCAACCAACGCTGTGACTGCTCCGCGCTGTCCTGGCTCCAGCTGGGACAGTTATCTTCCTTCCCAGCAGTGACATCAGTGCTGTGTTGTGGGTTGAGGCAGAGCACAGAGCTGACAACACCTGTGTTTTGGCTCCTGCTGCGCAGTGCTTACACTGGCACTATGTGCCATTTGTTCCATACATCCCATCATTCATTTTCCTTCCTTTTTGTTCCACTAAACCGCCTTTATCTCAACCCATACATTCACCCTTTTTTCCCCTTGATTCTCTCCCCCATCCTAGTGAGTTGGGAGGGAGCAAAAGGCTGGGAGGTGCTGAGCTAACCACCACCCTTCCCATTTGGCACTCAGACATTGTTCTCCATCAGCAGCTCTGGTTTCATCTGGCAATCAGCTTGTTCCTTCAGCATCAAAGAAGAGGGGCAGGAAATGCTCTGTAAAGAAGCTCAGGATCACAGGCTGTGTGTGCTCCCTGCACATCACCCAAAGACCCATAGAACAGCACCATTGAAACAGCCAGTTCTGTCCAGTGGCACAATCACAAGTTTTTCCACTTGTGTGGCACCGGGCTGCAAAGAAAGTGAACTAACAAGACCAAAGCCCCCCCAGGGGGCTGCCCTACATAAACAACACAACCAAGGCAAGCAAGGCACATGAAAGAAGCTATTTCACACCATCTCTGTGACTTTTATGCCTGGATAAGGCTACCTATAATAGAGCCCCAGCACAACTATCAGCCTTGCAACGCAAGGGCAGGATACAAGAACCATTCTAAAAGGAAGATCTGACAGCGGAAGGCATGCACAGCTCCCAGGCAAGCTGCGTGCACACACAGATGCGCCCTCTCCAAAGGCACTGCTCCCAACCACCCCAAGCAGACAGTTCTGCTGCTGGGATGTGAAAGCGGGTCACAGGTGCAGGCTGATTGCTTACACATGAGTCCCCAATCCCACTCAAAATCCCCGCAACCACCACGTTTCATATTTTTAGCCTAACCTAAAAATAGCAAGCAGCAGCACGGTGCATCTATTCCAACTCCCAGCACAGGCTGAAGTTTCCGGCTTGCAAGAATTGGAGCAGAACCCGAGCAGGCTCCTTCCACCTCCTGTTTGTGCTGTAAAAAGCATCTTCAGATGGTGCTGGGATCTAAAGCGACAGTCAAGGGGGGGGGACCTCTCCCACCCACCACATCGTAGTCTATTTTTTCCTACTTAGAGCATTTGAAATCTTGAACTCCCACATATATCCGAGATGGGAGCAGACACAAAGTGCTCTTTTCTGGCTCAAGGCAGGAGGACATGCAGGAAGCACTGCAGGGAAGGTTGGAATTGAAACCCCGACCAAATGGAGGGGGGGGGAAAGAGCAACTTGAAAGAGATGTCAGCAGCATTAAGTCTCTGTGTTTTAGCCTCTCCCCCCACACAGCAGCACCACTGCTGCTCACCTATGTTGACAGAATAGCATCAATTCCTGCCTTCCGCCTGCAGGCAGCAATGAGGCTTCTGGTCGCCTGCAAGCAAGGTGAGGTTCTGGCTCGTCTCAAGATGCTAAAACAAAGAGAAGCTGCTTAAATAATGCACGGCTTGTGACAAGCCAGAAACAGGAAAGCTAAAACTCAGCCCTTAAGAAAACAACGACACCACCACAAAATAAACTCCACCTGACCCACTGCTAAGCTTTCAGTGAAACATTTCCAAGGGTTCAATCTGCTCCTTGTAACAGCTGCCCAGCAGAAGCAGGGAGAGCTTAGCAGTGCTTATCACACCAACGAGCCTCATCCCAGCTGAAACAAGGCTGGCAAGAAATGCCAGAAGATTGTTTGCTGTGTGCGAGGAAACCAGTGACACAGTGTGCACCTTGCAAAAGAATACGGCCAGAGCTGCCAGAGCAGCTCACATCAACACTGCTTCCCCAGTTCAGGACGCCAGGCTCCCAGTCAGCCTCACTCATGAGGATGAGCCATTTGGGCACGATGATCGTCCAGCCACAGCCCTGCGAGGTGCTCCACTGCCATCAGTTCACCTGCCAACACGAAGTACAAAAAGAAAGGAACTTGCATGGCTTTATTTTATCCACCTACAACGGCAGCAGATTTCCCTGTGGGTTTTCCTAGGGAAGGTGAGATGGCTTTAAAACAGGTGCATTTAATGCCCAAAAACACTTTGCAGCAACAGCGCGTGGACAGAACCAACATCTCAGGCTCACAGCCTATCCACCTCCCAAGCCATTGCTTTAAAGAACCACGTTGTTCTGATGTTGTGGTCTAAGAGCAGGGTCTAAGAGCACACAGCACCACGTGAACTGCAGCTCTGCCACTTCCAGAGCAAGTCTTGATCCTTCCTTTAAGCCTTGACCTCCCCTGTATGCCAACCAAAGGCCCTTCCCTCTGAGCAGCACCGTTACCGAGGTGCTGGTATCTGAAAGACACAAACCCGTGTGTGCCCAGCTGCTGGCAATGGCATTGCCTCCTCCTCCCTATCAGCCTGGAGGGGTCCCATATAGAAAAGAAGAAGATTAGCAACCTCTGTGCCCGGGGATGTATGTGAGAGCATTGCTCTGCTACTTACAACTCTCAGAGCGCTCCAGGAGAAAGGAGGCGGCGTTTCCTCTCCAGGTCCTCAGTAGTGCCTGCTTTGTCTCTTTTCTTTTTTAAGGAAACCCAAACGTCACCTTTAAAAGCTGTAAGAGAACAAAGAAAGTGAAGTGCAACTCTTGCAGCAGTCCTTCAGCAGCTGGGACACACATCCTCAGCCCAGTTTTCTATTGCAAGCAGAGAAATCAAAGGGTTCAAAGCTGCTTGATGAGTAACAAGGGACTGAGTAGCCCAGAGCAGGGGGCTGCAAGGCACCGAGGTACTCTGAGCTGTGGGAACAGCCAGAGGGCTTCAGAACCACCACAGGCTCCACGGTGGTGCACTGACCTGTAGGTTCACAACCAGCCATCCTCCTGAAGGCATCAAACATCCCAGAACCGCAGGCTTCCAAAAGGAACGACCTCACAGCTCACACCTATTTCCTACAGCAGTGCCCTTTTCTGAGCCAGCACATGGGGGGTGGCCAGGAGCCTGGTATGCTGACACCAACACACAGCCCGGGATTTATTTCAGCTTCGCTTCCAGCCATCAGGTCCTGACAGCGCCCCTGCAACACAGGCAGGGAACCACAGCAGCACCACGAATAGAACGGTGTCACTCAGCAGCATTTCCTGAGGATCATGACAAGCCTGAGATCACCACAAGCTCTTCAGCACCGACCCCGAGGAAACAACACCACTGGTTTCAAACTAAACTTCAAGTTCTGTACAAGTGACTCGAGACACGAAGGCAGCGAGGGCACGACGGCCTCCATCAGTGAGATATGGCTGCTATCTCCATCTCGGTGCTTCAGAGAGCAGAGCCCACTCCAGCTCCCAGGATACTCGAGTGCCCTTCCTCTCCCTGCCTGCCTCCAACACAGCACAGGAACTGCCGCAGCAGAACAGCAATGAACTGATTTACTTATTTCCTGGGCTGCTGCTGGTGTCCTAAATCAGCCGCACGCTTCTCGCTGCTGGCCACGCACCCACCCCAGCGGGCAGAGATCCTGCTAAGGGCAGTTGAAATCACTCAGGGGCAGCTCAAAACACATCCACGCATCCACACACCCACAAAGGCACGTTGTACACAAAGCTCCAGTGTGTGCACAGACTTTGGAGGCTGTCAGAGCCTCTCCTTTAGGAACAGGGGTCCTCTCCAGACCGAATCCACATGCAAAAGTCAAGCTCCTGACACAAAGAATCAGTGGTGTAGCTCTGAGTGTCCCATAAAGAATGTGGCTTCAGCATTAACGCTACAGCTGAGCCTTCCTGCCCACACTGCTCCAGCAAACCACTCGACGTGGCTCCCATAAAACAAACCCAAAGGCACCTACTGCAAACGAACAAATGAATGGGAGCCTTTTCCAGCAGCAATGAGCAACACCCAGAGGGTTCTGCTTCCCTCTCACTGGGGCCTGTGCTGCTCAGGTGTTGCTAATTAGCCCCCGAGTCACACTTCCTGCTTCTCCCCAGCCGTGCTGCAGTTGCACTCCACCTATTTTTGCCACAGGACTTTTAAGCAAGTTGTGACCGACTTCAAAGCACGAGGCACAGCGCTGTGAGCTGTCAGAGGCACTGCTGGGTCCACACTGCTGGCAGCAACACCCACTGCATTCCCAACACACAAAGCAACGGCCTGACGTGGAATCTGGAGTTCTGGGGCAGCTTCCGAAGCTGGGACAGGCTTCAGCACCTTGTAAAACAACACATACCTTGTCATCAGCAGAGCCCAGCCCAGCCACCGTGCTGGGTGCAGCGGCCCTAAGGAGGTGCATGCAGACTGACCGACAGGAAAGTGCTTGAGGAAGGGAAAGTGAAAGGAGTCTGTAATAGAAACTGAAACAGCACCGAGTGCTGCTGCAGAGCTGCAGGAAGGGGGGGAACCTCCTTCGAGCCCCGGGAGTCCAGACACAAAGCTCCTGTCATGATGATCACTTATTAGCCACGCCACACAGACACCCAGCACGTTAAGACGCTCACAGGATCAACAGGCCTGAGGAGGGGCAGGGGAGCTTCGTGCAGCACAGGCCCTAGAAATGAGGACGCCTGGTGAGAACCACTCCAGACTCACACACACAGAGCAATGGTCTCACACAGCCCCTCTCAGCAGGCTGCAGGCAAGGCACACCTCACTGTGCAGCAGGAGGAGCACACTGTGTAACCCAGCCCTGGTCCGGGTGCCCACCTCACATCCTGCAGTTGCTCCGACAGATGGAGACAAGCAGCGATTGCTTTCAGGGCTGCAGCTCAGCGCATTTCAAAACAAACACAAGCAGACACCGCAGTGGTAACAGAAGTACAGCTGAACAGCAGCACCATATCAGCTTTTCCAATGCAAAGCACCAGAAGTCCCAAAGCAGCGGCTGCACCACAGCACTTCACAGAGGGGCTGAGCGCTGCCCGGCGAGCACTGCGGGAAGCAGAAGGGAACACGGACAGCCGTAATTCTCCACGTGCGTTCTGTGTGTGCTATGGGAGCACTTCAGCGAGATCCCACACAAGTCGTTGCAGGACACGAAGGCGATGCTGCCGCTGGTCATAACGGAGCTGCAAACGGAGAAGCGCACGGCTGGGCTTCTGAGGGCGAGCAGCTGCTGCCAGCAGCCGCACAGGAGCAGCCGGTGCTCAGCAACGCGCCCGTGGGGCAACCTGCCGGCACACGCGTGCCTTCCTCCAGGACCCCCGGCCTCCCCACAGCCCAAGGGGGCGAAGCGCAGCTGCAGAGCCCCGCAGTCACGGCAGCACCGCCTGGCTGGGACTTGTCTCCCGGCTGGGCCGGCACCGGGACCCGCCGCGCACGGGGGAGCGAGGACTCGGTGACAGTGACAGCCCCGGGCGCACCGAGCGCCGGGCTCCCGTCCCGCAGCCGCCCCCGGGATCACACGGAGGGGCAGGAGAGGCGCCGCAGCCGGCCCGTGGAGGAGGGCCCGGGACAGGGCCGCAGCCCCGCGGGCACACAGCGCCGAGCGCGGCCCCGGCGCGGCGGAGGTTGCGAGGAGCCGCGACCGAAGTACCCCGAGGCCGAGGCCGCCCCTTGCGCTCCCCGCCCGGCCCGCTGTCCGCCCTGCCGCCTCCCGGGGCGCCGCGCACGGGGCCGCCCGCAGGCGGTACTCACCGGGCCGCCACCCTCCCGCCGGCCCCGCTCCATTTAGCCGCCGCTGCCCCGCTCCTTCCGGCCTGCCAGCGGCACGTGACCGCCCCGCCCCGCACCATAGAGTGGAACGGCGGGAACTGGGGAAGTGGGGCGAGAGGAGAGGGACAGAAGGGCGGCCCCGGAGGTCCCGTCGCGGAGAACGTACCATAGAGTGCGCGGGGGGCGGTCCTCCCGGCGGCGGCGCTCTGCCCCCTTCCGGGCGCTGCGCGGTGGTAGGAGGGGGCGGGGCTAACAGAAAGGGGCGGGGCTAACAGAAAGGGGCGGGGCCATCACGAGCGCACGTGGTGCCCGGCGGGGAGAGCTCCATAGGCCGGGTGTCTGTGAGCTGTGTGCCCTGCCGAGGGTCGGTCTCTCTAGGATTCCTCCTGTTCCCCCATTTCTGAGCTTCTCTCCCGTCACCCCATTCCAATTAGAACCCTTCCAGGTCTTCCTTCCCTCTCCCCGATTTAGACCCTTGTTAGGATTTCCCCCCACCTTGATTTAGAGCCCTTTCAAGACTTTTTTTTCCCCTCCTAATCTAGACCCTTTTTTAGCCTCAGTTTCCCCACCTCCCCTTCCCGTTTCCAGCACTGTCACAGTGTTCCCAAGCACTCTCCAGCCCTCAGCACTCCCACATTACCCCACTTCAGACTCCCACCTAGTCCCCCCTCCCCAAACCAACACGCTCCTTATAACCCCCCAGTCCTGCACCTCTCTCCCTTACCCATTGCTGTGTTTTTTTGAGCCCAGGGGATGGAGCAGCAATGCTGATTTCCCTTTGATACCCAGTGCCTTCTTGCAAGGAGTGCAGCCCCATGGAGAGCCCTTTTGCTCTGCACAGTCCTTAGCACAAAGTCAAACAGGGTGCATGGCTGGCAACACAGACCTGGAGAGATGCAGAGGTTTCTGATGTGACTCCAGAGGATCCTGCTGCATTTTCCTGGCAGCATTGCTCATCTTGTCTCTGCTCGAAGCAGCTTTTTGCTCTCTGCCTTAACGCTGGAGTTGCAGGGGGGGAGGTCCCATAGAGGTGGGTGCCAGTGCAAGGTTCCCATTGTCCATCAGCTCTGGGTGGGGTTGGGGTGATGCTGCTCGCTCTTTTCTCCTTCCCATCCTCTGAGAAGGAGAAACCCCGAGGAAAAGCTTCTGACATGGAGAAATGGGTGGTTTTTTTCCCCAACTCCCTCCCAGTGAGGAGCTGTGCCAGCATCCCAGTGGGTGGCAATGGGAGCAGCCGCCGTGTTCCATCCCACTGGAGGGCAGAGGGACAAATCCCACCTCCGTCCCTGCCTCGTCCCTCCTTCAGCTGCAGGAAGGCGGGTGCATGGAGGATGGCTTTTCCAGGCTGCGCAGGAGAGAGCCACACATTGAAGCTGAGCGCTATCACTGCTGCGGGTGCTGCAGCTGGGACAACACAGCCAGGAGCTGCAGTTCAGGATTCCCTCCAAGGCAGTGACCTCAGGGGTGGCTGCTGGTGAGGTCCTGTCCCAGCTGCGAGGGGGCAGTGAGGATGGAGCTGGGCGCATGCACCCCAGAGCTGTGCTATCCAAAGAACGGCAGCACCCAACTCAACGCTACGTCTGACAGTACCAGTGACCTCCTGGCCACTTCCTTCCTGGGCTGCATCCTGGGCACCATGTGCGTGGTGGGCACGGCGGGGAACGTCTACACACTGGTGGTTACCATCATCTCCATGAGGCGCAGCGGCTCCATGTATGTTTACATCATCAACTTGGCCTTGGCTGACCTCCTCTACCTCTCCACCATCCCCTTCGTGGTGTGCACCTACTTTGTGCGGGACTGGTACTTCGGAGACCTGGGCTGCAGGATCCTCTTCAGCCTCGACCTCCTCACCATGCATGCCAGCATCTTCATCCTGACCATCATGAGCACTGAGCGCTACCTGGCCGTCGCCCGCCCTCTGGCCACGCTGCGTGGCTCAAGGGACCGTCGGCGGGCGCTCACCTTCCTGGCATGGCTGGTGGCCTTCCTCCTTGCCCTGCCCAGCATGATCCTCATCGACCTGCGTACCAGCCACCACCACGGGGTGACCAAGCGTATGTGCCACCCCACGTGGCGGATGGGGCCCTATAAGGTGTACCTCACTGTCCTCTTCAACACCTGCATCCTCGCCCCAGGGGTTACTATCTGCTGCGTGTACGCCAAGCTGGCCAGGACCTACTGGAGATCCCAGAGGGCTCTTGTTGCTCATGCCAAGCATTCCAGCCACTGTCCCAAGCAGAAAGTGTTGTACATGATCTTCAGCATTGTGCTTGCCTACTGGGCTTGCTTCGTACCCTTTTGGCTTTGGCAGCTCTTCAGTCTCTACTGGCACGAGCGTGGGGAACGGGGCAGCTCCACCATTGTCCCCATCAACTTCCTGGTGACCTGCTTGGCCTACAGCAACAGCTGCGTCAACCCCTTCCTCTACACGCTGCTCTCCAAGAACTACAGTGAGTACCTGCAGAGACACCACCGGGCAGTCCAGCAGGGCTCCTCCGCACAGCCGCCAGCCCCCATCCCACCCCTGGGGGGCTCTGGAGAGGATGACTGCGGCCTGTGAGAGGTGGGTGCCCATCAGGCAGGTGGCAGAGATGCAGATCCTTTTTCCTCCGTTGTGGTTCAGTTGCTCAGCCCTTTTGCTGAGAGCTGTGGCACATCGTTGCTACCTGGGCGAGGCTGATAAGATATCGGTTATAGCAATAAAGGATGAAAGGCTCTGATCACTGAACTCGCTCTGAGCCTTTTGATAAACGTGCTTCTTGTCGTTATGTTTCTACCAGGAGCTCTACTGAAAATAATCTATCACCAGATTTGTTAAAGGAACCATTTCCTGGATGAAAATGGCACCCTGGGCCCTCTCCCATGTCAGGTGCTCTAGAAGCACTGTTCCCAGCTGGTTCAGTCAGACCTTCAGATGAGCCCATGCTCCCTGCACAAGGGGACAGCGTCTCTGTTCCCCACGGGTTCCCCAGAATGGGTTAAATCTCCCCTTTGATATCCAACAGAGCAAAGGCATAAGGAGCCCTATGCAGGGGGTACTCTGAGCAGTGTCCCCATGTCAGTCCCACCTGTCTGGACTCATTTAGCCATCATCCAATTAACATTCCACTCCAAAGTGTCCCAGACCAAATACTTGCCCAGAACGATTCAGTGTCTGTAGCTTTCTTGGATCAAGGTTAGCTCCGTAGAAGAGACCAGGTTAAGTTCACATTGCTTTCTTATTCTCTCCTCACCACCACATCCAAGTTTCTCTTGCAGATCTTGTTCTAGAACCTGACCAAATACCAAGAGTGATGCCAGGGTCTCCTGGGTCCTCCAGGAACATCTCCCTCCATCTCCTCCCTGTACCAGAACTGCCACAGCTCAGCCATATGGCTTCCAGGCACAGCCCAACCCCTGCTCGGTTTGCCAGCTGCTGCTGAATCTGGGACAGAGCTCCACAGACTTGGCAGGGCACTGCAGCAGCTGTCTGCAAAGCCACACTTACCCTCCCTTTAAACACCCCTCTTCTGCGGTCCATAAAAGCCAGGTTGTGGTGGAAGGAAAAAAGAAGTCATTCTTAACCTGTTGATGTCTAAGCCCCCCTCGTGTCATCTCACAGCCAGCCCTAAGGGCTCCAGGCAGATTTTCTGTTATTTCATGTCGAGTAGAGCACAGGTCCCAGGTTAAGTGGCTCCTGATCTCCAAGGGGGGATTGAAACCATGAAACAATGCTCCAGCCAAGGCTGGAAAGGGATCCGCAGGACACACGGGCATTGTTTGCATTATTCACCCAGCCACTAACTGCAAGATTGCAGACAGAGGTTATACATTTAGGCTCAATGTTATTTCAAGTCAGCCAAATCAGGAAGAGAGGCATTATCCCTTCCTGCCCCACCGCACCTAAAGGGATTTTGTCTGTACGTGTTCGTTGGCAAAGCTGTAGGGTTTTAGCAGTACCCTAAGCCACATGTGTAAAAAAAATGCCCGAAAAAGTAAAATGATGAGGAGGGCTTATAGCTAAGCATCAAACTGCAAGCCACCATCAGAATATATGAAGAGGGCTGTCGACAGAAAGCATTCATAAATTAAGATACATTCTGGTGTACCTCAGTCAAGTATATCTCAGTGTACAGCAGGGGCTGCATTCCCACAGGCAGGCGGAGAGCCGAGGACATGGGAGCATCATCATAAATCAGAACACAAATCACCACTCCTAGACCAGCACTCCTCACAGACTGTTTTTGTACATCCTGCAGAAGGAGGGAGAGACTGGAAAATTTAACCTGAGGAATTTAATCGACCTGCCAAGCTTCTGCAAAAGAGTGAATTACTCTTTTAAGTTCTGTAACGTTTCTTATGAGAAACTGGGATTTGTTAATCAGTTTCCCAAAAGCTCATGTAGCTCAAGAGTCCTACAGCAGCCCCTCAATTACCACTAGGTTAGCCCAGAGAGTCCACTCCGGTGGTGTGCCTGGCCATGCTGTGAAGTTGCTCAAAGAATATATATATTAAAAATAGAGACAACCAGAACCTACACAGATGAAGGAAAGCCCAGCTTTCAGCCTGGGGAGGGAAGGCTGTGCTGCAGCGCTGAATCACGCGTGCTGACTGCCAGCACTGTCTGCATGCAGACTCATACCACTGGTTCTCCACTCACAGAAGTACAGGAAAGCAAAGATTCATCAGCATTAATCTATCTTTCCCCAGTTCTCATTAAGAATATTTTCTTTCCCCCTAAAAACTGAGATTTTGGAAAAGTAATGGGATATATAAGAGAAGAAATGGATGAAAGGTGGTAAACAGAGAAGGAATAAAACGAATGCACTCTCTCAAAAGGAGGAGTTTTAGCTGAGCCATCAATGTAAGCTTGTGAAACCAGCTGCATTTTCACAGCTTGTCCATCGAGCCACCTCAGCTTCCTACTGCAGGTACCTGTACTCAGCACAAGGTGAGGCAGTTCTGTCAGACAACGCCGTTGCTCGTTAGTCACAAGTCTGGTCGTTGCCAACAGGAGCAAAGCTTCATCGCACTGCACTCAGGGTCTGTAAAACAAATGGGATTATTTATTAACCCCAATGAGCATTTTGTAATGCTACAGGCTTTTTTGTTCTTGCCTCCTTTAACACCGTGACTCGGTCGGTCCTCCACCCCCAGCTCCAGCTGAGCTGAGCACATTTCATTCTGAGAGTACCAGTTTTCCTGTGGCTTCCATAAATACGTTAACAAAGCGGTGGATACCAAGAGTTTAAAGTTGTGAGTTTATTGCATATGTAACAAAAATGAACATGACCTCCTGGGTCCAGCCTACTATACAATCACTGTTTATTCCAGCTGGTTCCATAACCACATTAAATAGAACTAGTATTTCTTTAAATACTTTGATTTAGACATAAAATGAAACATTAGTGTACAACTTTCACAAAATAAATCTGCCATAAAAACAGTGGGAAGAATAACAAGGATAGCAGCAATACTTAAACATGACATTACAAAATAATAAATTAAAAAAAAGAACCCAAACGTTATAAAGTGGTCGAGGAACAAAAATGAACAAATTCAAAACAGATCCGTACTGTGTTTCTGGGAACTTGCTGTGCCACGCGGCCCTGAACCTGAGCTACAGAAGGGCCCTGGTGGCCAGATCACTAATTTACAAGATCTATTGGATTTCACAACCACCTCAACTTGAACAAAGTACATACTGCTGAGCAAACGTTGATTTCACCCCCTGGAGCTTCAAGCAGCCTTTCTGAAGCAGGGTCTTGTCTAACATAATGCCCAAGTTAATGCCGACATTCATAAAACAGCCTCATTTCTTCCCGATTTAAAACACTAGCAAAGTGGTGGTTTCCTACATCCCTGAGCATATAGTATAGGCTGATGAGCAGTATCAGGGCAAGCACTGAAGGTCTGTGCCAACGGACCAGCTTTTAGGTTTGCCTTTAGGACAGGAACGAAAGACACATTGTACCTTGTATTTCCTTCAGGTCTGATCCAAGACGTATGTGTGCACAAGGTGGAACGTGGAATGACTGAACGAACACCAGACTTTATGTTATTCTTTGGGCAAGTTTGAGGAGTAACAACCAGTTCAAGTGCTGGCAGACCACGTAAGAATGAACACACTCAGACAGACTCAGAAATTCAGACAGTTGAGGTTATAAGAGCAGCCCACAAAGCCTCATAGAGTCAATGGCTTGAGCCATGCAAACTCTTGTTTGCGATTCATCCTCCCCTGGCCTTGAAATCAGCCACTGGAAGAAGAAATCATCACTTAAAACCCATACTGCCTCGCTTCTTTATTTCCTCCATCCATCCATCCATTCAGCTTTAAGGCCTGCCTCAAACGCATGTACAGAACAATACAAAAAAAGGGTCTTTATCATCACTGAAGTGGCACAAAATTGCAAAGACAACACAATGGGAGAGGTGGTGAAGCTGTATAAAAGAGAACTAAAATAATTAAAAAGATGGTGCCCTATTCTCATTATTGTCAGCAAGGAGGAGGTACCTTGACAAGGGCTTTTAAATACAGCAAACAACAATCCTTGCCTATTCTTATTTTGTGCATTCAATAAAACACTGACCTAGAAAAGACATTAGGAACTATCGTATGTCAACTGTGTCGTTGACATAAAAGCTACTTGACCTATAGACTTCCAAACCAAGGGCCCTTACCTTCACCTTACTTGGTTTTCACTGAGCCAGTTATAGAGCTTGCGTGATAGGATTTCTGTTAGTGGTGGGCTTTAGCATCTGTTTTTTCAACTCTTTTAGTGAAAAATCCACATGAGACTACATGCAAAGCTTTTGGGCAATAATCCATTCTGCATTTTTCCTATCTGTCTGGTTTATTGCACATTCAAACGTACTGAAAGGATTAAATACACTCTATGAACAGGTACGACTTCACAGCCATTTTGAAAAGCCAGGGCCATGGGGATTCTGCTGCTCAGCCCAAGACTGTACAGACGTTCACCTACAGACAGTTCCATTTCCTTTCTCTTCTGCAAAACACACACATGATTTCACTTGTGTCCCAATGATCAGTACTGCAGAATCCTGTCCCCAGCTGCACCAAGATTCCTCCAGAACATGGGTGTAAATACATCTCTCTCCTGTACAGTCTCGCTGGCTGAGCACCTCGAGCCACCCTGTGCAAATCTCACACTATGGTACAATTTTACACCTTCAATGCAATCCTCACTCCCAACCACAAACCACAAGAGTTATGATCAATGGAAACAAACAAAACTGAGAATGATGCCAGACAAGTGTCTACCTTCTGTCCTATCACAGTTTAAAGCTATTATCAAATTCAATTTAAAAAAGACAAAATAGAAGTATTCCAGTAGACATCTTCTAAGAACAACCTCTTACCCACAGCTGAATTTCAATGCACTATTCCATAAACAAAAACATCTGTTAAATGTTTCAGTAATGAATTTCTCTAAAAATCAGACTTGCCAAAGCAAAAAAAAGTCCTATACAAGCAAGCCTGCTTCACTTAAGTTTAGACATGTTTGATAGATAACTGGGGCTTTCTGAAGCTGTGTTATTTGTTAAAATGCTGTCTCATTTTGGTGTGCAAACTGGAAAAAATGTTAGTGATTCGAGTGTTTGATTTGCTTTTGTTTCCCCCGGGAAGTTATCTTAGCACTGTGTTAGAGAACCAACCTTTTAATATTAGTTTCAGGTATACGAAAAAACAGCCTTATATGGCTCTCTGGAGAAATTCTGATCCTTACAGAACTGAAGTCATAAATCCTTTCAATAGCTTTCCATAACATTTAAAATGTATTCACTGTATAGTTACCCTTTTAGCACAGCCTCCAAATAAACCTTTCACACGGCCAAAAACTTCAGAACAGAAGTTCGCTCTGTTGACTTAGCATTTGGTGATTTCCATTTTGAGTCTTCAAATATGAAGTCACAAAAACATCTCAGGTAGAACAGTGGCACAGAAATCACAGCTTTGGAATTGAAGTAATTTTGTCCTCCGCCTCCACCTTGCAAAGCTTTCTCTGTAAGGTAATTATATCTGAGCAAACTATGGAAAGTAATTCTGCAGGAGGAAATAACTGTTTTCATGTGCAAAACAATTAGGTTTCAGCCAGGACAACCAAAAAGAAATCATACAATACCATTTAAGCTGTCCCCAATTCTTTCTCTTTTCTCAGGTTAAGCCACAGCTTCCACTGGGAGCTTCCTGCTAAGGCAGAACTAGAAATACTTCGCCTTTCAGTTCAATGCTCATATGGAGGTAATTTCTGCTAGAAGTTCACTTTTTAATCAGGTTTTCAGAATGTGCAATGCAAATTCTAGTGCCAGTCAGACACACTGCACCCACGGGACCCTACAGGGCTCAAGCTTGATTTTAGACAAACTAACCAGGCACACCTAACCATCTGCAAGTCCTCGGCAAATCAAGCTCGTTCTTAACTACACTGCGATTTTCCTATTAAAAAAAACCAACAAACCCACAGGTCATCAACCCTATCACAATATGTGTTACAAATCTAGCAGAATATCCTGTTTATCCAAGGCCAAATGCTGAACTTGGCTGCATTACATTTTATGGGGATGGAAGAAGAGGGAAGGGCTTATTGTAATAAAGGGGAAAAAAAAAAACGAGTTGGAAACCACCAACAAAAGCCCCTGCCCCCACCATCATCCACCAACAGTGGAAGGGAAACAACCCATCTCCAAGTTGTCTAGAGTTCCGGTGCTTCAGACAGCTTAGCAGGAAGTTCACAGCAAGCTTCTTCTAGCTTTTGATTTGGTGGTCCATGAGCTAGCATCTGTTTCCTTTGGTTGCTTTTTCACTCCACAGCAAACCCACATGTCTCTTCCACAGCTGTCAACAGCTTCTCGTAAAGCTTCTCATATGACTCATAAGGCGGAATGTCAATCCGGTTAAAGCTAGAGATAAAATAATAACAGATTGCAGATTATGAATCTAACGCATATATTGAAATTAAAGAAAAAAGAAAGAAAAACAACAAAAAAACCTAACATACAGACCCTAGATTAGCTACAGAAAGATAGAATTTGTAAAATTCATGTCAAAGCCTCAGCTCTTTCAATGGTCAAAGGAATAACTGTACCTCTGCAGCAGGAACGTCTTACTTGGGCTGGGTCAGGGAGGAGGAGATGCAAGAGACTTGCAAAGAAAGCAGGACACCAGGCAGGCCCGCTCCTTGCTCTGCCTGTAGGTAATCTGTGCTTCTACTGAAATCATTTCCTATCCCTGATATCTCATACGAGAGCTCAGTTCTGTATCAAACAGCACTCTTTTCTTATACTTTACACCTAAAAACTACTCTTTCTAATGAAGATTAGAATGAAGATTCATTGCTAAGAGTAATTTATCAGTGAATACTTTTGCTGAATATGTGGACATTAACATCTCACTATTCAAAATAATTGATCTCAGGGCAGACAAAAACCACAGATAGAACAGAAGACAGAAACCAAGCATAAAGCAATAAGAACTTAAGTCAACTATATTGCTGGCTGCAGAGTACAGATATTTCCAAGCTAGCAGAACATACTTGGATTCATCTAAGCACGTCACACAGGTTAATCCGTAGCCAGGACTAAGATGGCTACTTTAAGACAAAGGGAAAGCACGCACTGACAAGTAGAACATTTCATCTTACCAAGTGTGGGCTTTTGGAAGGTTGTCTGTGTTTGCATCTATTAAATGGATGGTAAACAGTCTGGGTCCTGCAGCGCCTGTAGAACCTTACAAACAGACATTCTAGTTAATGCACTTCAATAAAATAGCGTTAGTGCACACGTATTTTTCTATTTATAAAAAGGCAACAGAAAATCACAGTTCCAGGTGCAGATACAAGTGTGCTATAGACTGTCTGCAGATCAGATTTGCAGCTGGTGAAGATATAATAGAAATGATGGGTCTCTTAATGACAACAAACTTTCAGAGCAGTATTTTGGAACGCGGTTAAACTTCACACAGTTATACTTTCAAAAACGAAAAGGCTCAAAAGAAAGAAGATTTTTCTTGCAAACAGAACTATGCATTTCAGTTCTGAAGATCAGTTTACTGTCAGCTAACACGTGGAATGCTATCAGAAGAATCACAACAGTCTAGGACAACTGCTACCTTTTCTGACAACAAAAACTGCAACTTTCAGGAAGTCATTTCAAGTCTAACGGTCTGTTGCCAATATCAATAGGGATGCACTTCTCATGTAAAAGAACTGCTCAGTCTGCTCTATAATCATATACATGCTCTCATGCAGTGATACTAACAACATCAGTCCACAGAACTGTAAGAGACTGATAAGCCAGTACTGACAGCAGCTTAAGTGCTACGTGAGGACAGATTGTCCAGCTTGCATGAGTTGTTAGCAACAGCTAAAGTGGTCGCCAGCAGCCACTGATAAACGTAGAACTGCTCTTAGGATGAAAAGCTTGCAAGTGATCGAGTTATCCAGTAATGATATTGCTGATATTCTAGAAGGGCCCAATAAATTCCACACAGTCTTCCTCCCACTGCATGTTAACTCAGCCTCCACATCAGTCACCTTGTAAAGCCTTGAAACCTTGAAGTGGGACACGCGTTGAACCTGTCACAAACTGCAAAAGCCTTGCCCTTCTTTCTTCATCAAATGTTTCCACAGCTTGCCAGAACCACTTCACAATATTGCTATCTGCCATGCAGTGCTTTAGGCGTGTGTTTGACTTCCAGTCATTCAGGTCTATCTTATCCAGGCCTCCTATGATTAGCTGTTAATGGATTAGAAAATGCTTTAACATTCAAAGTCATTTCAGTTTTGCAGCTATGAAAACATACATTGAGTTATTTCACAATGCCCAGCATTCTTTATGCACTCGAGCCACCTTCCTGGTACACAGTAACCCTCCAAAACAGTTTAGAACAGGAAGTAAATCTCCCCAGTTAATCTGCAATGAAACCGAAGCCGAGGATTACACCAGAACTGGAATTTTCAGAAGAAATCAGATTCAAATGCCCATTCAAGACCTGCTTTTTAAATCTAGTCTACCTGAAAAGTACAGTGAATCTTTATGAGGACGCAGCACAGACTTGGATGAAGGCATGCCATCTATTGAGTTGGCACAGAAATCATTTTCCTGATCTGCCTTTGTCCTAGAGCTGCTAATAACCCACTACAAGAAAGTGCTGCTCAGTTTATGGTTACAGCCTAATTGGTCCGTTGTCCATAACTGACCATTAACTACAAAAACTTTGCAGCTGTTTTTTGATGTTGTTTATGAGAGTGTCTGACAAAGACTAGACAGATTACTTCAATCTCTTTTCCAGATGAAACCAGGTTGCAAAATATTGAATGAGGAAGTCATTACTGGCCATGAGTCTAACCAGCTACCCTGGCAACGACAAACAAATGGCATACAGGAGACATCAGCACTCAAAACAAAATGTGTGTCATATTCTAAATTTCCCATAATATTCCATATTGAGAATTCCATTCTAAGAGCTACCATTAAGTAGCTGTCTCTTTGTGACACCAAGATAGTACCCACTTAGACTAACTTACAGTATTAGGGCAGTTGTGACTATTCTAATTTGGACAGAATTGAAACATTAATTGGATTTACAATCTGCCTTTTTAAACAACCAGCTCATGGAACACAGTAACTTCGTGTGAACAATTGGTCTGCACAAACTACTATTAAACTAGTTCTTCCAATACCCCAAATAGTCCACTGCCTTCTTTAAAATAATAAACAAAAAACAGAAAGAAAAACGGTGCAGAACTCTATACCTCAGGATTAAATGCAAAGATAAACTCATTCATTTTCTATGCGCTCTCTCACTTATACTTTAGCTGCTGTAAACCATGACTTATGTGTCTATAGAAACAGACATGTATTAAAATAGTTATTGAAGAAAACAAGTTCTGGGGCACATAACAGGTTAGGTCTTGCCAGCAGCTCTTCAGGCTTGCAGAATTCCCTCTCTCTGCCCAGACCACCTGCTTTGAGCATTAGTGATTGGTTACACAACACAATGTATTCATCTCCCCTGCTCAAGCAGTCCTCTCACTAACACTAACCCAAAGTACATCTAGAATAAAACAGAAAGTGTTTGGCTTAACAAATGCATAACCTTCTGGTATACAAACTGTAATACAAACTGTATTGTTATTTACTATCAAATCAGTGTTTGAGTATAGAATGTACAAATTACAAACTAATATTCCAAGCAGGTAAAATGTATACCTCAAGCTCCTTCTGGTCAAAAGGCTTGAGGAGATGTTGGGGAATGAGTTCATTAAATCCTTTCTGCAGAGCCAAGAACTGTGCTTCTATGCCTCTCATAAATCGCCAGTTCACATACAACCTGGGGGAAGGCAAAAAGGTCAGGGTGATAAGCTGGATAAGAATGAGCTTTTTAGAGCAAGGCAGGAAAAAGTTCATTTTACAGAGGAATTGGTTTTAAAAGACATATTATGAAAGAAATGATTATTAATTCCTTTTGCTATCAACAGTTAATTATTACACCACTAACAGACAACACAAAGTACAACTTACAACTTCTTCTTCCCAGGCTTTACTACATTACATTGCATGGACGCATGTAATTCATGATTCAGGTATTTCCCTCTGAAATACCCATACCATTAGTTTCACCATATAAAAAGAAGCAATGTGTTCACTGCCTTCCTTCCACTATACGTTCTGCAATACCTGACATATTCTTTCTTGTTCTCTTCTGTCACTGGAATGTTCCTGCCATTTGGTTTGAGTTCGTGCTGTAAAATCCTCCCAAAAGCATTGTGTTCCACACAGAAAGTATGGTCCAGAACTGGGGTGATATCGTTCTCTCTAACAAATGAAAGACAGAAGGTAAACTTTGTATTTTTGATCACTTGCAGTGGCGATGCTGACAGCTTGTTATTTGAACACACAGCGTCAGTATAAACCTGTAAGCATCCATCTGCATTCCACACCACTAGAGGAATGCTGCCACAGCCACTGATTTCCATACGGCTTAATGCCTGCTGAGGAGCCCAGTCAGAAGCATCATTCTCACCATTACAATTGTGGTAGTATTTGGGATAATGAATAAATAATTAAACCCTAAACACACACACACATATACACAACAATAATCCAATTTGCTGTCATCTACTGAGTGCAGCACAGAAGAAATCACAATTATTTTCAATAACATACCAATAACTTCAAACATAAATTTAAACCAGCCTTTATGAAAAAGGAACAATGCAAAGCAATGCTGAAGAATCCCAAAGCTTCACTTAATGATGATGGGTTTGTTTTGTTCTAAACTGTACATGTACAAAGTTCAAAATAATTCAATTTATTTTCTTCTTAATCAATACTGTTGTTCTTTTGTTTTTAAATCCACACTTTCTTAAGGCCAAAGGTTGTACTTCCAAACTCGGGACAGAGTTCTGAGGATTCTGATACTGTGGTATTCTACCACGCTCACGCAACACTTAATTTAGAACCTAATTTACTACAAGGAGGCCTAACACAGTTTACATAAGAACAATTTCCTCACATACTTTGAGCTTTTTGACACAGAAATTGTTACTTGGGAATTTTGTACCCATCTCCCCTGTTATTAGACCCTTCTATTTTCTGTAAAGCATTATCTTCTCCACAGCAAGACAACCAATAAATACAGTACTTACAGAATCCAGACTAAACTTTTGTGTAGTTCTGGGTCAACAGATTCCAGATCAGAGAGCTGAATGGGTTTCCCCAGGAGCTGTTTATAAAAGGGAACTGTGAACCCCCCATTGATATAGTGTCCATGGAACACAGCCAAGCCCATTATCCGACCAACAAAATGGAAATAAGACAAATGGTCCTGCAGGGAGAGAGAAGAAAATCAGGCAGCACAAAGACACTCTAACACTGACATCTCGTGGCTATTTAAGTGCAAGTCATCTGCAGCCCCTCTGGGCAAAAGGAACCACAATTTTTCCTCATAACATAACCAAGAAGAGAAGCATTTAATGATTAAACATATCAAACAAGTCTCTGCACTTTACCTAATAAACTATATACAAGTACTTTAGACCTTGCAAACAGAATTGCTTCTCCTTTTAGGGTTTACATCAATACAAGTTCTACAATAATGAGGAAGAAAACACCCAAACAACACAGCAGCTTATTGAGAAAGGGCAAACAAGGCTTACAAGCCCCTACAGTCCATGGAGTGGACACTGCTTAGAATGCAGTGTTTGCACAATCAATCATCTGCATTTAAAATGAAGAGTACTTTTACCTATCCCAGAATCCACACTCACCCCAGCGAGTACTGAGGAGTCTTAAATGACAGCTAAAAGAATTCAGATACTTATCAAAGGAGAACTCCTCTCTCATGATTTTCCATTTCTGTGCAAACCCTGCTCCTCTGCATTATAACAATACAAGATGTGTTAACACATTTTTACCTCACTTCACTGTTTATGTTCTCATCGTGAAAAAATCAGCTGCAATTATAAGCTGCAAGGGACAATCTCTTGAAGTACACATATTGCTCACAAGTCAATTACTTACGGGATTGATAGAGGAGTCTGGATTGATTTGCAGCATGTAAATATTATCTGTAGAGTACTGGAAGAGTCCATAGTATGGATTCAACATTTCATGGCACAGTAAATACAACCATTCTCTGCCAAAAAAAAAAGTGTTATTTTAGAAGAATGTAACTTTCACTTAAGTTTTAGACAACACAGTTACTGTGAACCATTAACACAGTTATCAGTTTCCTATTTCAAATTAAATCTATTGCTTTCCACCTGCAGACCAAAGAACTGCACTTAAAATCTTATTGTGCTTTTCACCTTACAGGTTGCTTGGTTTTAGTTTATAAGTAGTGAAGAAATTAACATGAATTAACATAGCTAGTAAGCCATGAGACAATGCCATCTCATTCCTTACCCATTCACTAAACATGGTCAGGGACATATTTAAACAAATCAAGTCTGTACAAGACTCATTGAAACACACACACAAGTACACACACACACACACACACACACACACACACACAAAACCCCACCAGTTTTACAGCTCAAAACTGTCAGAAAAACTAAAATCTCACCTTGCTACTCCTCCATAATCCAGGCCTTCCTCGCCTCGAAATTTTACCATAAGCCTCTTTTTCAAATCCTTTGGCCTCATCTTCATTATCTGACGGTAGGATTCCTGTACATGTGTAGACATATTTATAGGTTGGGTTGGTGGTTTTTTTTTTAACAGATTAGACATTTTATTTCTTTTCTATAATTAGCTCTACTAAGAAGCAGTAGTACAATAGATTTTTTTTACTCAGCTGCAGAAAACATTCTGTTAAAGGGCTAATCTAAAGCACATTTCAATGACAAGACTATAATTTGTTGGTATAAAGTCCACAGAAGGATTAATTCCCCTTTGCTACAAAAGTACTTAAAAAGTAATCCAATGTAAGAATAGAAGAATGCCCAATTAGAGTTACTTTTTACATGCCCACATACACAAGCAGTAATAACAAGCAGATGCCATTCCTTTTCAGTTTTCAACTTTTGTCATTTCTAAATGAAATAGAATGCTCAAATGTGTCAGCAAAATCCATGTAAAGTTTACATAACCCAGCTTTCCTCATGTAAGGTGAAAGCCTTTTAGCAACTAAAAATTTGTATTGGCAAAAGAACCCCAAACTACTCAGAATTTCTTCTTATAAATGGCCGAGATAAAACATGAAACTAAATGAATGCTCTTTTTCTTTAATTGAATCAGAGTTCTGATAATCTGTATGATACCACCGGATTCACCACTTCTCCCATTAAACAGACTTGACGTAAGAAAAGACCAGTTTTATTAAACTTGAGTGAGAGAAGTTGATATTAGTAGTAAAGAGTCCATCAAATACCTCAAATATCTCCTCTCTGGACACTTCAATTCGGCAGTGACCTGCCTGTGGCTGCTGAAGGGAAAGCTCATGTCTAAGAACTTTCAGCTTTTGCACCAAGTCTCTTTCGTATCTCTGTGCAGGCAACTCCTCGCCCTCTTCCACGGACCCCTCATTTGGAGCTGGCAGAGGCTGCTGGCTGGGCTCTTTTAGCTGGCATTGATGGCTTTGAAAGAAAAGTAAAATATTTATTCTAGAAGCGTTACAAAAAGGAAGATGTAAAAACAATAAAACTTTCTGGTACTTGTCCCATACAACTTGAAGAGAATAACAAGAATAGAGACCTCTAATGAAACAATAGCTTTATTAATGGAACCATCTAACAACTACAACAAATTTTTTTTCCAGCTCCTCCCAAAGTAAGGATAACACACTAGAAAAGAACTACCTCTACAATTACTGGGAGAGAAATGTGTAGTTCTCCTAAATAGATGAAGCCTCAAACATTCATCCTCATTGCTCATGCCTTTATGTGGGCTGAGGATCCATTTCATATTTTCAATAAGAGATTCTGCAGGATATTCTTCAAGCACAGACCAATTGGATCTAAGACAAATTCTGAACTCAAGCACGATGCACACCATCAGGCTTCTTCCAGGGCCAGTTCTGTAACAGTGCAGCTGCTTTTGCATGATGTAGAGCTTGAATTTATTAAATCCTGCTAAACTTGAGCTGGCTGTGCACGGCACCAGGAGACCAGACTCCAGCTGGCTTTATATTCCTCCTGTCTGGAGCTCAAAGGAGCACAAAGGCAGCTCAGATCTACCAAGAGCTAGCATAGAACTAGAACTGCTAAGCCAGAGAGACATGAACAGAGTGCTGTGGAACCGCCTGGCAGATCCTCTACTCCACAATCCAGCATTTCTAGATCTGCATATTTTCTCCAACACAACTTGGTGCAGTTTTGTTAAACCAACTTAAAAGATCAGCATTATGAAGAAATATGCAAGCCCTCCCTGGGGACTGCAAAGCATAATAAAAACGGTTTTGTAGAGTCTTCGCATGAAGGTAAGACAAAACTAGGGCTGACAACTAATATTCAGACCCTGATTAGACTCACACAAAAATTCACCTCCTTGCATCTGTTGCCTAATATCATTATGCAGAGGGGTTTTCTTTCAGCATCTCATGATTCCCCTACTTTAACTGTAGTTAAAATTGTACAAAAATAAATGGTTTAAGAATCTAAACTTGAGATGAATTATTTATCGTGCAAGCTTCTTACTTCATGATGTGATGTAGTCGTGGATCTGTGAATTGCGTGGTTCTGTTGTTATGATCTACAAAATATATTCTTCCTGAAACTGTACTTCTAACTTCCCAACCTGGAGGCAGAGGTCCCAGTTCATCACAATTCACACTGTTAAGGTCTCTAAGGAGAAAAGTAAACAAAGTTAAAGCACTCCCGAAGTGAAGGCGGAACCAATTACATTCAGGGGATGGGGAGTGAATTTGGCTCTCTGAGATTCCAGGCTATGAAAGTCTCAGGAAAGCGGCAGGCGTTAACTACTTTAATGTTGCCTTTTTAGAACCCTCCATCTAAGCAGTGCAACTTTGTAATCTGTCCTTGAGAGTAACAAAGCCATGCAGCTTAAAAGTAACTTCAACATGCAACATCATCATCTAGGCAGAGCAGCAAAAGGCCAGAGAGATCTTCTTTGTAGCAAAAAGTTTCACAGAAAAGAAAAGAAAAAATCCTATTACCACTAATGCGAGCCATGTGCAGAAAACCTAAAAATGAAAGGCCTCTAAATCAACCACTGCCTCCAAATACCCAGGAGGGTAAGAAGCCAAGGCAGCCAAACACTAAAATGGCTTAAAAAGAAAAATTCACCTATTTAATTAGCAAGGTTAGAAACTTAAGTACGAGAAATCGCTCACAGTAAGGCTTCTCTGACACGTTCATCCCTTTCATTCTTGATAGCTTTAAGGTGCCTTTCTTTGTAGGCGCTGCTAAAGGCAATCACTCACCTTCAGGTAGCACAATAGCCTTTAAATTCAACACGGGATGTATTTACAACTCGAGAATTTAAAACGCTTTAAAGCTACCCCATATAGTAAAATACCAACAGTGGCAAGAAAAAGAAGGAGGGGAACCTGGAGACTGTTGTTTTGACAGGAATGCTGTTAAGTGAGGTATTCTCTAGACAGCTGAGGTGGGTTTATCTATTATGAAGGGCTGAAGACATCACTCTATAGATTTCATTACCTAAATCTAACAGCCCAACATCAGTATAAGGGTATGAGAGGCTTTAGAAAAGGTAGCACACTTTGTACATCAAAGGCTTCATTACTGTCAAGGGATGGCATAAGCCAGCACGGGGTACACAGGGAGACTGACAAGCCTTTGTTAGGATCCTTGAAAGAAGATTACAGTTGTAACCATTTGTTTCAATCAGCTGCACATCTGAAAGTGCTTTAGAGATCTGATTACACCAAGTTTTAACCTACATCTGTGCTAAATGCCAAGGTTACATTTTTGCACTGTAACTCTGTGGCAAAGAAAAACCATCTCAACCTAAAGAGAGGTGACTGCTGGATCTTTAGACACTGCTGTGACCACTTACATTGCTGGTCCCAAAATCCTGGCTAAAATCTGCAGCAAAAAGAAGCAGCAGCTTTCATTAAGTAAACCAGGATCACTTGAAGAAGAGACAAGGCTTTGGGCATCCAAGCCTCACTTGCGTGACGTGAAGAATGAACATTGTCATTTCTTCTTCCAACAGCATCAGCTAATCTAACATCAGCTATTTTATCTCTCTCTAAACCTCATTTTTTCATATCCTCCCATATACTGTGGTTATATCAACACTTTTGCCTACACTACTGTATATAATTTTTCTAATATCCTGTACCACACCGGTCTATTACACAATGAACACAGCAGCTGAAGAGCTGCAAACGCTGAGCTTTACTACAGAACTGGGTGTGCAGGCAGCCCAGTGAAACAGCCCAGATTCAGAGCTCCTCAAGGAAGACAGACAGACCTCAGTCACAAAGTCCTGGATTAACTGCAGGTTAAGTTTTAAAGAGGCTTTACTAAATTAATCATGTGGAGGATTCGAATTTCCTAGCTGCAAATCATTGGTCTGAAGCATAAAAACCCCAACACTACATCAAGTTTAAAGACTACAAGTAATCTCTGCTTCAGTTGTAACAGGAACGGGCACTATTATACAGAAACTACCAATTCAATACTCAGGCAGCAGTCACCTTTTTATTTAATTTGTAGTCCAAAGTGTTTCTAAAGAAAAAATATTTGATTCAGAAAACCAACTTTATAAAAAACAATAATGAAGTCACAGTGACATTTTGGAAGGGTTTGCCAAATGGTAATTCCTGAAGGACTACACGCTTTTCTTCGCTTGTTTTACATGATTCACTGGTAGATAATTCTCTCTTTCAAAGTCATCTTTAATGTATGGTGCAAAGCTAACTGGAGAGATCCAAAATCACCCCTCTGCTCATCTCTCTCCCCTTAAATTTAGGTAGTCCATTTCATAATCATTATTCTTAAAGATTTCACAGATTTTTGCTCTAAAAGATTCAGCTTACATCTGTACACACACAGAATCCCACCCCACAGCCCTGAGTTTGTAACTGTAAATACATACCTTGGTATCCTAGGGTCATGCCATGTGCTAACTCCAGTTTGCGTGTGCAAAAAATAAACCTGTCCCTGTACCGTTGTTCTTTGTTCTGTGAAAATGAATGGAAGATTACTCTAAGGCACAAACCTAAAAAAAACCAACCTGAATAAACAGTTAGTTTGAAGCCATTGGTTTACATTGTCTTTCTGTCAGCTAGGAGAAACTACTTGAGCCATCCCACCTGATCTCTTGCAGCACGGACTACTTTGCCCTTAAACACAGTCCTCTCAAGTTTACTTGACGACGCAGCTCAGCAATCCTTTTCAAACTCAGAAATCCAGCATGTTTCAGTTTGTATTTTTATTTTTAGATCTTGAGACATCTCAAACCCCCCAAACTGGATTTCTTTCCTCCTAGATTTGGCGTGCTCTTTTCCGAGCTTTAAATTCTCCCTAATCTTATCCTTCCTAATCTTCTGTACTACTGGCTTCTTTGCTTTTATATTTTCCTGATCTTTTCTCAAATGTGGGCTCAAACCTACACGATATGCCAAGGGGGAAGGAAAAAATAGCACTACTGCTCTAGTTTAAAGAGCTCTTTACATTCGTTCTCCCTAGATACAATGCCAAGATTAGCAGTGAATCTTCTGTAACAGCATCATACCACAAACTCATGTTTAATTTACCATCAACCTCTCAGTGTATCCTGGAGTAGACAACTGCTAATTAGACAATCTCAAACTTATAGCTCCACTGCTTAGTTCCTTTTCCAAAATGCAAACCATTAGATGCTCATGGATACTGCACGTCCTAACAGGTGAACCACATCAATTTGGTAAAATGGGATAATTTTCCTCTGAAGTCTTTTGAAAACTTAAACTGAATGGCTCTGGAAAATTCTTACCATAGCCTTCAGGTAGGTCAGGAGACTGGTGACCATGAGGTCTGTTCTGAGGTGTCTGGACATGACCTCTGACTTCAGGAGTCCGAAGTCGCTGTGCCTGAAGCCTCTGATCTTGACTGGGGGACTCTACAAAGCGACAATTGCCTCCACCTGCAGCCCCTGTAGTGTCTGTGTAGGGTGCTGGTTCTTCCATAAAACAACTCAGTGGCCTCCCTGGTCCGGAATCTTCATAAACCGTTCTGAAAATGGAGAAACTTCAAGATTTTCCATCACAAAAGTGAATGCAGAAATAATGATTTCATTTTTTTTTTCCTCTCTCTCTCTCTCTCCATTACTTTAAGTAACTTCCAGCCCAAGGTACATCACTTTCTTACACCAAATTTCCTAGCTAAACAGAAGCGCCAGAGGCACTGGTAACAACAAATATCAAGTCCTAGTCAGTTTAGCTGATTTTCTTTGAGGAAGCATTCAGCTACAGCTTTACTACCTGTTATGCATTCCCAGAGAAGATAATAGCCATTATATTCTTTCCACGTGTGAACTTGTTTTCTAAGTAACTGTAAAGAAAGGAATCCTTACCCTTCATTCTCCAGAAGCCCTCTACAGTCTACTACAGAACCTCCGGTGCCTATTCTGTCCCGTGTCTGTAAACTGACTGAAATAAAAACCAAACACAAGTTAATAACTGTTCCCTAAGCAACAACAAAAACCAGACAACCCACATTTACACAGCGTAAAGCACTGAGGAACACTAAAACCATACTGCACGTATGAGAGCACATCACTCACCCCAGCTCCTTCCATAATCCTAACACACCACTGATTTTTTAAAAAGGGTGAAAAGGCATCAGAGGCATCACATCATCAAAGCTGAAGCTGAGCCTATTTCTGTGAATGTCAAAAGGCAGGTGCCACATCTGCATCCCACGAGGATTCGGGAAGGTTAGCAGGGAGGAAATTGCTCACCACTAGATGTCATCATTACAGTGAGAATTTAGATTTTGCTAGACATAATGATGTACATCTATTGAAAGGTTTGGGTGCAGGGCAGGGCAGGGGGAGGCAGAGCAATGTGGTGATATAGGTTAAGTGCAAAACTAGCACTGACAGAAGTGGAAAAAAACAGACAGTCAAAAATCAAGGATGTATTAAAACAGCAATTCCTTAGGTCCCTCTTATCCAGGTAACATTCTGTTTGCCTGCCATCTTGGTCCAAAAGCAGTTAGTTTTACAGTAACATTCACCCTTCCAGAGCTGCAATTGGAGCCTTGCCAAATGCACTCCCTCTTTTTAATATTGTTTGCCATTATTAAATAAGAGCAAATCAACTAATTTGCAGAAGTACAACAAAACAATTTGTGTTATGTAACCTAATCCCATTAAAACCTGAAGAAACAACACAGAAAAGGCTCTGAAACAGTAACTATGGGTTTCTTTTTCAATACATCATTTGCCCTCATAGTGTATTTATCTAAGCAGATAAATATTTAACTAAGAGTATTCTTACCCACTATTTGGCCTCGTACAGCATCAGTATCCGTGGGATTTAGTTTGCATAGATCCAAACGCTGGTCTGCAAACAAGAATTAGAAACATCAACAAAACACCAAGGAGCTGGGAGAGAACACTGCTCACTACAAGGTACAAGGCACTGAAGGTTCTTGACTGTGCCAGATAGGAGCTGCTCTTACATCCAGTATCTTTTAGCCTGCTGATGGCATTGGAGAGGAGTCGGACACACCCCAGGAAGCCAGCTCCCTGTTTCTTGTGGATTTTTTTATGGTTCCATACACTGATGGTTATGGAATCTGTCTTCCCAACATACCTACAAAAATACATAGCAGAAGAGTGATTTTAGAAAAAAAATACCACTTTACTCCCCAGCACTTCTGAGGTATAAATTCTGATACACTGCAGTACATTGGTCACGCTCCTCTATTACAAATACCGAAGTGCTTCAGCCTGGAATGGTGTTATTAATGAATTACTGCACTATGATTTTACATAGCACATTAAATTGATATTGCTGCAGCACAAATTAACCACAGACAACCTCATTAAAACCTAAGCGTCAAACTCATTGAGGTAGAAAACTTTTACAATTTATAGTTCTTATATTTTGAAGACGATGAATCACTACCAGGACAGTGTGCTGTAAAAGCTGAACTGCACTCCTCCTGTAGAGCTCAGTACAAGCAGAGGTGCTCAGTACCTAAAATACACCTATGTCCAAATTCAAACACCTTGAAGCAACAGAAGCAACCCTTTATTAGCAGGAAGCTTTTTGTTATTGCAAAAATGAGTCCTCCTCAGCAAATATGATTCTTCTTGGTAACACAGAATGAAGCACCAGTAGCAATTCTCCTATTTCCTTTATCAGATAGATCTAGATATACATATACACAAACAGGTTTACTTATGACCTAACGAACAACTCACAGATCATAGTGCTGGTTCCATTTGGGGTCCAACGTGTTCTTCACAGTGTCAGTTGAGTGGCACTGACCTGACCCATCAACAACTATTTTTGCAAATGGGTCAGGAAGTCCTGTGGAAGGGAAAAGGGGGTGTTACACATAACACTTTATGGTTTGTTTCTTCCTAGATAATGACATCATGAAGTCCTCTCAAGAAAGGAAAGGTGCCATTATCCCCAAACTGAAAATAGAGAAAATAATGAAAGAACAAGGTACTTCTGCACTACACATTTGTACCTGCCATAAATAGTAAAATAATTTAGGAAACAGGTTAAACATGCTTAATTTAACAGTGCTTAAATGGTATAAGCATACTGGTAAGTAGGCATTTTTATTCAGTCTTTAACGTAACATTGAAACCACAGCTCCGGGATACTTTACTTGCATCCCTGGCATGTTTTGCAAGCACTTCTACAAGAGATGGATATTACTGGTAACCCACAGAAAGAACTGTAAGTAGCAACCTGCTTGCATTCTCAACGGCCAGACTTTCAACAAGAATTTGAGATCCTTGGTCTTTCCCAACACTGGAGCCTGCATCACCCAAATACAGTTCAGGGCAATGCGTGTTTGTGTAATGATGCAATGCTACTGCAAGCACATGGAACCACAGAACAATTCACACACAGAAATGAGCCAGGACACAAATCTAAAGCACAATCTACAGATAAACCTGGTTAATTAAGAGCAGAAAGTTAAAAAATTCAGGCATACTTACTGAAGAAATCTTTCTTTGCAAGATTCTTGGCACATAATACTGCAAAACAAAATATCAGATTCAGAAATCTTAAGAACAAATAAAGCCTTACAGCAATCACACCCCTGACAATAATGCCTGATCTTAATTCTTAAAAGAAACCCAAATATTTAATATGAGCATCGTTTACTTTATCTGTGATCGGAACATGCACGTTGTTTGTTTGCTCTGTTGTTGCAAAGTACAGATTTAGTGAATATCTCTTTGTGCCAAAGCCATCTTGTTTTCTATGCTACATGCTTATGCGCTTAAACAAGGTTTTGCTGCAGTTGTTTCGCCCATCTTACAATGAGGACTAAGCAGGTTTAGGGCCAAGGATGGTTCAGGGCTCCTGGAGGTGACCTCTGCAGCAGGTCCTATAGGACACTGTGCAGCCTCCTGCTCTTCATGGCGTCAGTACAGGCAGTTCTTGGAGGTGTTGCTCTAACAGCCTCAACACCTCGCCAACACAGAAAGCTTTTGTGATGAACATCACACAGCTTCATTCAGGAGACAATAGAATACTGAGGAAAAAGAAAGCATCAAGATTTTTTCCTTCGCAAGGGCCACAACTGAGAATCATTTTCCTCTCTCTGATTCTACCCAATAACAGAGTGGTTCAAACAAAGATGAGATCAAGAAACTTGTACCAGTCTCCATTTCTATTAGGTCTCTTACCAGCTACAAGCCTAAATTCTGCTGTTTAGTAAGGGCTGCTCAGCACAGCCTCAATAATTCAAGTAGCTCGGTATCCATTAAGTTCCTATAACAGGCCAGAAACAGCAACTACAGAGCCAAACATGAAAATAACCTAAAACAAAGACAAGAACCAAGGAAGGTATTTATAAGACTTAGCCTTTGAGGGAGTCTCCTCGCCACCAAGTTCTATCCTTCTGCAGGAGAATGAATGAACTCAAGGTGGTCATTCCCCCTGGCACAGACGCTTCCTATCTGTCTGGCCCTGCACTTCCAGTTGCCCCAGGAGCATTCACACAAGCTAGCTCTATGCTGGGCCCAGGGAAGATGTGTATTAATATAGATTTCTCTTGCACTTCCACTGGAACTCTACAGCAATGGCCCATCAGCTGAAACATCTAGCAGAATAAGAACTGCTTCACCTCATATGTCAAGGCAACAGACCAGAGCCATCCCAGCTTAGCAGAGATGTCCACAGAAAAAAAACCCCACACACAAATCCTTTGATTTTATTACTAATTAAAGCAGCCACTACATGAAACTATTTCTAGAATGGATTAAAAATTATGTGCTTCTGAGACTGGTGAACTGCATGATTAGGGAAAGCTCCTCTTGGGCATTTTAACAGCTGACCAGAAAGGAAAAGTCTGCAGGACTGTGGCAGTCTGGTTTGAAATAGAACAGGATGGCAGAATCAGTCAGCTGCTGCTCTATGGAAGCACTAGAGGGCAAAGCTTAATTTCCTCATCCCGACAAGGAAAAAGAAGCAGAAGAGCAGGCAATGAGTAGAGGTAAAATCAGAACCGGAATGTTCCAGCACTCACCAAAATGAATCTGAAAGTTTCTCTTGAGTGGTGGAGCTTTTTCTTTTTAAAATCAAATAACTCATACCACTTTCCATCCCCAACTCTAAGAATCTGTTCTTACGTTGGACATGTACACCATCTGTAACAATCTGCATATTGTCTGACTATATAATTATCACATTTATTCTACGTTTCAGGTGTGCTTTCTAGAGCTCACCAGCAGCCACAGCTTCTAAAGCTGTTACTGAAGAATTATACTTTTCAGTTAATTCTTTCCCTTTTTATTTTTTCTTGCAGCCCACAGCAGAGGAGCACGGCTGCCAATTTGCCAGTTGTAGCCCATGAAACCCTCAATTTTAGGTTGAAAAAAACCATTATTCTTTCCAGTAAGAACACTGGCATAACAGCTAATATTAGTAGACAGACTTTTATGGAGCAACCTCTAGGAGCAGGTGGCCTGAGAGGGACCTTTGGCTTTGCTCCACTATTTGCATATGAAACTCACCAAGGTAAAAATATTTTCAAGTGCCCTATCACTTCAAAGGTATCAATTTCTCAATTCCAGTAAAGCAACAAGTGACAAAAGTCAGCACTGGGATGCTTGGACATGAAACCAGGCCAGCAGTGGGCACACAGCCCCCCTGATCTGTAAAGCTGTGCCCAATTTGCTTCTTCAATGTAGAACCTCCAACAAGGCCTCAGTGGGACTGTTCTAGGATCTGGCTGCTGCCATCTCAGACTGAAAGCCCTGAATTCAGCTGGATTTACCTATAAATGCTTAACAATTTATTAATGTTACCCCTGCATGGCAGGTTGCTGTCCACAGATGAGGCACAGGGAAAGGGGTGGATGCTGATCTGCAAACTGGCCACTCTGCTCAAGCTTTGCACAAAACCCAGCATCCAGCCTTTGCAAAGTGCTTTTCCTTTCTTTCAAACAAGGCTTATGGCTCATCAGCAGGAGAAATCTGCTCGCATTTGTTGCAAAGTTACAAAAGGCATTAATTCTCCTGTCTCGGTCATTTGCATTCTGCCTTCTGAAAGCCAACTGACTTGTTCCAGCTTGACATACTATTTGTTTATGCTGCACTCCGGATTGCTACCCAGCACTCAAGAACTTCTTTTTATACTTAGAGCCCAAGGAACACTGAAGCAATGTCTTTACATCCCTATTATAATATTTATAAAGGGATGGGAATGTTTTTTTAAGCACCTGACATTACTGAGATAATTTCAAAGGCCAAATTAGCCAGCTGGGTGCAGCATTAACGTGAAAGCATATTTGGCAGAGGGTGAGGAAAGGACGAGGCTTAGACAAAGTCAGGATTCACCCTGCGGATTCAGCGCAGCCCGGGGGAGGCGAGCAGCTCTGTGCCAGCCCCCGGTTGTTCACCCGCTCCCAAGGCATAAGTGAATCATCTGTAGGAGCTGCAGCAGGTGTAGGAAGGCAAGCACGGCACAGCTCTGCTGCCTGCACTGAGCCAGGCTGAGCATTGCATCAGAAAGCTGTTGCTTTACCACCGAGCAGCCTCTAGAGCGTGACCAGCCTTCCTGGGAAGGAGGAGAGCCCGGGTGAGGAACAATTAAATGTCCCCATGTAAACAGAGCCACCTACAAATCTGCTCAGGTGCCACAAATCTCCTCCTCCCCATTGCACTCAAAAGATAGCTGCTGGTCTGCAGGGAGGTCTTCCACACTGCTGTATCTGCATTGACAGTGCTTTTACTCACATTTAACATAACACTCCCTCAGCATAGTGTTATGCTGCAGTCGTTGTTTTCAGGTAGATGAATTTTGCAGCAGCATGCAAAGATTCAGTAGACACCAGTCTTTACAAATGCAAAGGAGCATCTGCATTAATTCACACTTTGCTCCATGCTCTGAGTTAAAGGTAAGCACCTCCTTGCTGAAATGAAGGATTTTTACGTGTGGCTACAATCTGAGCCAGCAGCAGCATTCAGCTCAGCACTCAAGTTAGGCTGGGAGATGAGGCCAACCAGCAGCACGTCCACATCTTCCTTGGGAAAGGGGGAAGGTCGTGCTGGGGGATGCGGGCAAACAAACCTCTCAGCCATCCCTGGCCTTCCCTTTGATATTCCAGGTTAATCATTTGTGCTTGTGCAAACGCACTGCTAGATTCCAGGATATATTCATTTTACTTTCTGACAGAAGGTAAACACAAGGCCAGCAGGCTGCTGACGTAGAAAGGACTTCACTTAGTATTTACTTCTGAGCAGACCATCTTTAATCATGGAGATATGTAGCATAAGCATTACAAGCACTGCAAGTTGTTAGGTCTCTTTCGTCCTGTAAAAGCCTGCAGAAGACTGCACAGAAAAATCACGGGCTCCAAGTGCAGAAAATCTTCCACAAACAAACAAACACGCTCACACAGAAAAAGCACAAGCATCAGCTATTTACCACATGCTGCTCTGACTGCCCAAAGCACCACAGCCCACAGTTAAAACCTTTGCTGGATCTGTGATGGGAAATCACTTCCCTTCCCAATGCTTCTACACCATTTGTATGGAGAGCGCTCAGAAATGCCACCAGCCATCCCCCCCAGGGCGCCTTGAAGCAGAACTCTGCTTATCGCCCTTCTTCTGTGCACATAACCTTAAATGAGACTTTGCTGCAGATAAACGTTTGTTTTTATTTCTACTACTAGGCAACCCGTGAAGGTTTTTTAAGTGCTTTGGTTTTTTTAAGGCTGACAACCATTTTTGTTTGATAGGGTACAAGAGCAAGTTTAATGGAAAAGGAAAGACATGTGAAGGCAGCGAGTGTGTCAAAGTGTGGTTTCTCTGCAGCAAACCACATCACTGAACTGAAAGATACCATTTTATTCACAAATCGAAGCTTAAACTGTCACCACAGAGGCCAAGGTTTCTATTCTAGTCCTTTTCTTGTTTGCTTTAAGAATACTTCTAGTCTTCCTCTGTCTGCTTCAGACTGCAATGCATAAATCCAGACTGCTTTAACCTTACAGTAAGTGAATCCCTGCGGTGCTTAAAGCAGAAAAGAAACCAAACTGAGTCTTACATCTGCCAGAGAAACCAATTACCTGTACAGAACTAATTTTACACATGTATCCGCTGCTGTGTACACTGAGTGACCTTCATGAATGCTCTCAGTGCCGTGGTGCCAACCAGACCTGCAGCGCACCACAAACCAGCCCAAACCCCCGACACTGGGGCTGCCACACATCACACCCCAGCATTTGAAGACTGCCTGTACCGAAGCTGAAACCAAACTTAACTAGCAGATTAAAGCAATGCTTCATTAGAAAACCTCAGTTCTCAAAGAGTTGCTGGATTTGATGCATGAAGCCTTTTTGTGGCCCTTTTGTGTAGGCTGCAGTGAGAATCAAAGCCTCTTTTCAAGGCATGCTTTCCTCGTGGGCTGGAACTTGGCTTCATGCAGCCAGTTGCAAACACAAGACAACTTTGAAGAGCTCTTCAGAAAACCACACACCCAGAAAAAGCCATTTTTATGAGTCCATTAACATGTCATTAAAGTATCCACTTTGCCAAGAATCAGATTTCCATCCTACCTAAGCATAAAAATGTCATGCATGAGAGAGAGTCCTCACAGCACAAACAACAGCAAGTTGACAAAACCCAACAGTTTCATCTCCAAGATTCCTAAACATTACTCAAACTGAAGAAGTCCTCCTGGGCACTGACTGGCTGTAGGTCCTTCACATCTTGCATGTATACTGCAGCAGGTCTGATTAACACTCCATTAAGTAAATCACTAAAAAATCAGTGCAGGACTATCGGAAGAACAAACACCATTACATTCCCAGTGACCTACGACTGCGTGCAACATGACCAGTAAAGCAAGTTTGAGGGTGAACTGAGATACAAACCTTGGAGAAACACTAAGAGTTATGGAATTAGCTGGGGAACTTTACAGGGATTAAATAAAAAGAGATCAATAGGAAGCTGAATTAATGCCGATGCTGAATCAGAGAAAGGCACACAAATTAGACAAGTAGAAATAAGCATATCCAATTATCTCTCATACTAACTCTTCTTTGCCCTTTGTTCACTGTAACAAATGCCTGATACAAAGGCTAACTCCCAGATTACATTTTTCATTAAATCCTATTATTACATCAGTTTTCTTATGAGATTGCTATGCCTTCCTCTAGTGCAGGCCAAGAACTTCCTCATATTCTCTATGCAACTTCCTATGGTCTACTCAGATGTAAAACCCAGGTAACCCCAACAACTGCAGTGTTTGTTACAGCTGTCCTCAGCCCAGCCCCAGATCTGAAGCAGAGGCCACCCAAGAATTTCTTTAGCCCTTGTACAATGGGGCAAATTCCATCTACATGGAACTCCCACCTCTCACTCAAAGCTCCAGGGCCTTTTTGTAGCTGTTGTTCAGGGCAAACCTCTCAAAGTGACCTCAGCACCTTTAGCTAACCATTTCTCTTGCCCCTACAATGATTTCTTAGCTGTAGGGAACACAACCAGGAACACTGGAGCAAGAAGAACACAGTAATTCTGCCATCAAGAAGTGCCCTTGCAGCACAACCTCCCTCCATGTCCTTGGGACCTTTTCCTTGCAGACTATCTAGCACCACATTCAGAACACAACCATGTTCTTTGCAAACTGGAGGTAAGAGCTAGGTTAGCTACTGCCATCCCCATTTCACAGCAGGTGGAAGACCCATTCTCAAAGAGAGCCATTCTCAAAAAACACTCAATTGATCCCCCTTTAACCAGAGAAAACATTAACAGAACATTAAGTTGTATATAACTACTCCATGGTTTTTAAAACTCAGTCCTCTGCCACCAAGACTCATCAAACTCTCAAGTTTTGATTTCCTAGAGTGTCCACAAATGGTCTCCCAGCTCCCTGAAAACAGCCCATATGCTCAGGCTTCAGCTATAGCATCAACTTCTGCATACACTTGCAAGAAACAGAAGTACCTGGAAAGAACAAAAAATTCTTGTTAAAATAGCATTGAATTTGCCCCGAGATCAGAATACTGTTCTGTCTCCTAGCTGACAGCTAACTAAAACAATCCAAATGACAAAATTCCTACTGGAACCACAAATCAGCATTTTACATTTACTCCACACTCGATTGTGCAAGCTGTAGTCATTGGGAACAACACAGTTCTGCATTTCTTCCCTTCCACATCTCGTGTCCCCAACCACACGTACTTGAATAATGTCTGTTTTCAGGCAAAGAGTATTTATCAAGACAGGCTTATCTGCATGGCTTGCACATACTTGTGCTCACATTTTGAAACAGACACCACCATGTATTGTGCAAGATCACTGCTCTGAAGTTGAAAGCTTGCCACAAAGCTATGTGGCTCCATTTTCTTAAATTACATTTAAATAAAAACTGTGCTGAGGTCTTAATACTTCACTTTTATAGTTACCCAAGTGCTGAAAAAGCATCTGGAAAAAAATTCCTAAAGCATGAAAAACATGTTCCTCCACCCACATGCACTCATAACTCAGATTCCAAACTGAATTTTACTAAGATGGCCAAAAATATTTTGCACTTTTAACACTTGGAGTTTTCAAAGCACCTTTTTCAGCGCCACGCAAGTACCTAAGAGGACTGAACACTCAACCAATGCTGCTCACAACAGGTGGAGCTGAGGACCAAGCTCAAAGCAGTCCTGGTCCCCTGCCCTCTGTAAACAAGAGGTCCGTCCCAGAAAGGCTGGCCAAGTCTTCACAAATACAGAATTGTTCCTCTGGAAAGCACCGGGTGAACAGCAGCGAATTATGAATCAAATACAAGAGAAAAACCAACAACCAAACACTCTAGAAATGATTCCTAAACTACACTGGTTTTCACTACTGCCTGGGCAGAAATTACCTTCTAACTGGTTGACACTCCTTCATGTGAATGAGAGCCCTTTGCAGCACAGTCTGCTGCTAAGCCATCATTTAATTTAGGTGTGTTAAATTTAATTTCTCTGATCTCCACTTTCCCAAGCTAAACGTATGAAGTGTTAAACACTATATTTTCATTATCAAACAGAAGCTTGCAAAGACTCTCCCTTGCAGTTGATCACTTGCTTACTAATTCAGTACATAAAAGTCTTTTCCAATAAGCATCCTGTGCACTATAAAACACAGAAATTTAGATCCCCCTCTTCCCAGATATTCTCTGTGGGGTTACCCACACCATTAGCACAAGTATATTTTTTCTAAGCAGTTTGTGAGACTCCAGTTACAACTACGTTTATATACGATTAGCAGCTTTTTTTCCTCCCACAAAACACCATCCAATTTAATGGACTTGGAGTTTTTACAAGACACACTCATTTCCTAACTCCAATAGGAAAAGCAGCACAACTTCTCTTTGCTGCTTTATCAAGAAGGGAAAAACACGAAACAAAAGACCAAAAGCAGAAGTAATATTTTTGATGACGTTTACTGTGTGTCTAAAACCAGCCAAGGGACCAGGCAGCCATACCAAGGAAAACAAACCCAGCCTTGGGGTTCTGTCCACGCTGCAAAACATTTTTGGAATAATGATATACAACAAACCTGGGTCAACCATGACACCCAAGGCTACGGGGTACAACGATGGCTGTATTTTCTAGCCCAGCATCCCCTTCAGCTCCTTGCCCATACGCTGCCCTGCTTCAAACTATCTTCCTGCAGTTCAGGAGGAAGAAAAAAGTCTGCCCTTCCACAGCAGAACCTGTGTCAGCAGGAAGCACAGTACTGGGGGTCTACAGCCACGTGCCATTTCAATAGAAACACCAAACCCCAAACCTAAAACATGTTTTCTGTTTCCAAAAAGCGGTTGGTATTTATAGTCCCTCATACACAGGCAGCATCAATATTTCAACATAACAGTTTGAGCATAAAACACTATTCTACGGGAGGAAAAATGAATACAATTTCACGCATACTTAATCTCAATTTGAAAACTGAGATTTGTTTTTGCAGACAGAGCCAATATTGAGCATTTTTGATATCTTACAGCAATTAAATAAGGTACAAAATCAACTCAATAGGAACCAAATTTTCCAATTAGCTTATTTTAATAAACAGTACAAAACTCACGTCTGGTCCTCATCAAACACTAAGTAGATTGCTTGCAAGCAGCAACACTGTTATTTCAAAAATGAATGGTGTTAAGTCATGTGGAAGTTGTAAACTACGTAAACCATTAGTCACATAGGCTCAAATGCATCACAAGAACAATTTTAGTTAATTCAGATGGAAACCTGCGTTAAAGCTTTACCTGTGAGTTGGGCTCCTGTCAAAGCAGCACTGCTTGCATCCATATTGAACTAATGCTGCATGGGGAGCTGAGGAAAGGCTGCCAGTAAGAGAGCTGCTGTGGCGATCCAGGACACTTTGACATTAATTGCCAACAAAATGAATAGCAAGAAAAAAAAGTCTTTAAAGGCACTGAAAATTAGAAACAACAAACGTTGCTAGCTATTTGTAGAACCTGTAAGTCTCAAACACGTCCACCATCGTTAAACCATTCATGAATCTACATTTCTTCATTCCTTCTGAAACATCAGAGTATAGAATCCAGTATAGAATGTTGGCAGAAAAATCAGTTTAGCTGACATAATGCTTGGTATACCGACTGAACAAACACTGGGAAAAACTATGCAGTGGGCTTAAGCTGCTTTTCTAAAACTCAAGCTCATTCTGTGTTTCTTCAATAACTCGTGCAACAAGCAGTTGCTGGAAATCCTCAGCAAAGAGCAGAACCAACCAAGCACAGCTCCCAGCATCGCTGCACCTTCAGGAACTGCTACCAGAACAAATTCTGAGGGATATTGGATGACTTTTCAATAGAAACCATCTACATCCCATTAGTATTTTTTTTTTTGGTAAGGAAATGAAAAGCATTCTTTATATTAATACCAAGAGAGACATCTGCACTGCCTCACTGCTTTCAAACCGCATACCTCAGGTAACAAACGCCTTACAAATTGTCCCCAACTTCTAACACATGTAGTTGTTTTCCATGCTCATATTTTAACCGAGGTATGCTGAGTGCTTTTTGGCATGTTTGGAAAGAAAGATAAAAAGTCTCAAGTCTTAAGTAAAGCCTTTCAAAGCTAAAGGCTCCACTGCCAAAGGAACCACTTCATGCCCTTGCAGCTTTACCTTCCTTATTGGTAAATCTGCTGCTCATTTTGTGGTAAGCATGATAACAACCAGATGAGCTGGAGGAGAACTTTCTGAACAGACCCAAGAGCAAGCTTGGATTTAAAACCAGGACGCTGAAAATCAATATTCACTGAAGAGTTAACAGCGTGCAAAGGCTATGAGCAACGAGTTCATTTTGTTCTGGGCTACTTAGCAAAGGGATAGCCAAAAATTGAACCAGATGGAACTCATTCAGAAGAACTTCTTTCTTCCCATGGCTCCCCAGGCTGCAGTTATCAACCTGAGGATAGCAAGCATGTGGATCATCAAGATGGAGCTGGTGCTTGAAAGAAGTGGCACGGCCTAATGGCCCGTGAGAAATGATGTTTTGATCCTAACCTGGACCTCAGTACTGGGTTATAAACCATCCTTGTATCTTGTAGGAAAAAAAGCTTGTGGGATTTGCCCAAGATAGAATTCAAGCATTCTACTGACTTCTCTCTTTGATGATGATCTCATTACCAGTTCTTGTACATGCATAGCAAGCAGTTCTAACCACAGTTCTTTTGCTGGTTTCAAATGCTGTCGATACAAACCAAACAGTATAGAGCACTGAAGTTTTAAAGCACATTTGTTTTAAAGCACTCCATTGAGAAAAGCTATTACTACAAAAAAACACATCAGGTTAGTTCAAAATACTACTTGGTACTTTGCTGTAGGAAACCTACACCAGAAAAATGAAGTGAGCGCTTTGATTTGTTACACACAACTCACAGTGTGTGCCGTGAATGAAGCAGGCATCCCATGAGCCCCACGCAATGCCCTCCTGGCCTGTTCCGCTGCACACAGCTGAGCCACATGCAGGAAATCACCTCCCAGCCTCTCTCTTTGCTTTCATTAACAGCTCACATTCAAATCACATCCATCAAGCCTCACAGGATTAAAGAGGCACAAGCAAAAACCCAGGAAAACGTTATCAAATGTTCAGGTAAAATTCCCAATTAATTGAAGCTGATTATTTAAGCACTTAGTTACAAGAAAGGAAAAATAACCCTGTAACTTAAACACAAGTGAAAATAAAGGTGCAAAGTTTAAATGCAGGAAAAGGAAAGAAACCTTTTGTTTGCTCTAGTTAAATTCCTGGCATTGCTTCTGATTTTGAAGCAAGCACACCGGCTGTTTTAGGATATTGGTATCAACTCCTGGAAAAAGTGAATTCTAAAATCTTATTTGCCTCAATTATCCAGTCTGTTATAATCCCTTTCAACATCCGCCCGAGATGCTACACAAAGTGCTCTTTACTGTCTTTCTGCATTTTATCATGTTTAGAGAGCACAGCTTCAACCTTTCTTGTTTACAATTGCAAAAGCATAGCAAGTCCGAGAGCCACGGCTGTGCCTGCCCCAGCTGGCAGAGGGCACCAGCACCCAGAGCTGAGCAGGGGATCGGGCTGCATGAGGACAGACAGCAGGAGGTGACAGCGGCTGCACCATCAGCTGCGTGGGGAGGGAGGGAGGACAGCAATAAGGAAGCTGTGGAAGAGAGGGAAAGGAAGAGGATGGGACAGAAGTCAGGCTTGTTCCATAAAAAGACTGTAATTACAGAGATATAAATAGCTTGTTGAAGCTGAATTTTCATTCATTCACCTACTTTTGCTCTATTAACCCTAATATAGAATCACTGTTTTGTTCTGTATGACACATCTGTACATTGCAGGAAAAACATCCTTGGATTGTAATGCACTTGCCTAGAAATTATTATAAAAGATTTTCTATGCAGAAAAAATACAAGGATCTGATTTAACAATCGGTCAGACCCAGAAATTATAATAGGAGATGAGAACAACGTATAGGAGAATTTTTGTGCTGCTGTTCTGCAGTCAGCTCTGTCCATAGGAAGCACTCATGCACTTTCCAAACCTACCTAACCACCTATTAGTCACCCTACAAGTGCTTTGGCTGGATGAACCAAACTCCCTCGGTTCTTATCTGATCTCTAGGCGAGGTGCTTCCCGATGCCAGCAGGCACGTGACTGCACTCTGCCTGAGGAAATGTGGGTCAGTAAGCACACACCTGGCTACTGGGGTTGCCTGCTCTCCAGGGACGGGCAGCAGCATGACGTGGAGTGCTGGGCTGTGTGCAGGCACATGGTGCAAGTGTTTGAATTCCATCATGCTCACACCAGCCTTAGAAGATCAGCACTGAGTCCAATACACATCTAGCAAAACGCTCTGTGTCTTACTGCTATGCTGAACAGCACTGAAAATGTTAAACTGATTTAGAAGGCTGACAGACACATCACAAATCAGCAGCCATTAGAAGGAAACGTCTTCCTTCAAAAATAATTAATCACCCGTTGTGTTTGAGTATAAACACTCAGAGCTAGCAGGCGGGCGTTTTGCTCAGCTGAGCAGCAGCAAGATGGACAATCACATTTTGCTGCTTCTGAGCTCGGGTAATGCTCACAGCCAGAGCTGGTGATGCTGGTACCCAGTCCCCCAACACCCCTGTTTGCCCCAAGAGATGGTCAAGCTGGATGTGGTTAATCAATAACTTCACGTGGCATATTAGTGAGCCCTTCAGCCAAACGGCATTTCCAATGAGTATCAAAGTTCAGCAGATCCACATTGTATCAATATCATCCCTCTCTTGCACAAGCAAAGAGAACTTCTTCATTTTTGGTATTTTAAACAGAATGTGTAATTCTTGTGTGAGCCATGGGAGGCGCAAAACTGAATAGCACCAAACAAGATTTCATGACAAGAAGGCTTTTATTCAGAATAAAGCCGTATCAGCCTATGTGTTGCTCCCTTGTTCTAATTATATAGGACAGAATCTATTTAAACTGCCAAGTTAATGACTTCAAATTTGATCAATAGTCTCTGTTTATTCAGCCCAGCACCACTGACAGTCACCAGGGATGAACAGCAAAACAAACAGCCTGGCTGGGGCAAATCCATGGCCGAGGTAGGGCGAGTAAGAAAAAGCAATCCACAACAGCAAATATCCTTTGATTTAGCTGGGAGGTGCGGAGGGAAGGCTCTTCCCTCTGAACACACTGAGACAGCCTGATCCCTTTGTGGCCATACGACATTTATCCATATTATTTTGCTAATGACCGAGTGGTGAGCTGGGAGCTCAAGCATAACTAACAGCACAGACACAGAACGAATCCAAGCCTTATCTTGTACCATCTAGCTATGTTAAATATTTCACATTTGTTTTCAGATTAAGCCATGGTAGCACATGACAACAAGAAGAGAGCAGGAGCAGTAAGCCTTAGGATTGCATGCAGTAACTTCCCCCATCGTCACCATACCCACTGCTGAAGGAAATTTGCTTTGGAGAGGCTTGGAGAAAGGCCGGAACCAGCGCCTTGAGAGCAGGATGACAAATGTCCTTGACTAAATCTGCTGCCAAAAGATGCGAGGAATGTTTTAGTTACAGACTAGCTTCAGAGAGCAAAATAAAAATAGAGTTTAGAATGAAAACAGATAGCATACAGCGTGCACATAGAGTTCTAGCAAAGGCGTCTTTAAATGAAAAAGAAAAGCTTTGCAAAATCAGTTTCTCAACAGTGGCTTAACAGCAATGTATATGGAAACCCTCCAGCAATTTTTAAAGAATACCTTTTAAACTATCCAATAAAGGAAACTCCCTTGCTAATCCCAACCTGAATCTGCAGGCTGTGATTGTGATGAAAAGGCTTCACTGCACGACTCTGACCAGGATGTTTACCATTTTCTCAGCGCTATGCTTTCATCACTTTGCCTGCAACACGGCCGCGATTTGCCTTGTACAAAACACTGGCATCCATTACATCTATAAAAGATAAACCATTGCTGCTGAGATACCTCAATCAAAGGTCTTACGAAAGTAAGATGGAAAAGGTGTCATGCTTCTTCCTATCCAGCCTTCATGTATGCCTTTCATACCCCGACATGACTCTCCTCCAGTGACAACACTCGGCTGCTGGATCACATACTAATAAAACATGAAGTTCTCCTGAACAAAACGTTCTTCTCAAACCACTACATAAACACAACCAAAGTCTAAAATGTAATACTTAGAAAAACAACACGTAGAGACAGTCGGTTCTGTCAAAGCCTACCAAGTTTGCTCTCCATTTTAAATTGATTAAATAGGTTCAATACATTACATTTCGCATGGATGGTTAGCAGTGCTAACACTCTACATAAAATGAAATGCTCTGTGAGGAACACTCTCACTAGGGCTGGCTCTCACAGTAATTTAGTATAACAGGGCCTAGCAATTTCACTGAACAGCATTACAAAAGCCATCTCTTCACAGTTCATAACACAGAAGCTCCTAGAAATACCTATTTCTTCGCGATGGACTCAGCACAGGGAGTGCAGTGGGAGACAGGCTGACACTTGGTTTACAGAAGCTGTAGAACTTTCTTTTTTTATTAAGAAGGCGGTTTCTATTTATCAAGGAGTCAAGATATTAAATGCAAACCTTTATTTCCATTCATATCACTAACACAACTCACACACCAGGAATCTGATACTGTCCAGGCGCTGAATGACAAACTGCTAGGGAGAAACAAAGGAGAGCAAGATTTAATAAACAACTTTCATAAGAAAAACCCATAAACAACATTTCTCTTCCTCGCTAAAATAAACTACGTGGCATTAATTTGAAGTGATAGCGCTGTACTTTTAATTAAAAAATGCCAGTAGGAGGTTGATGCATTGTCTGATGCTGCAAGCAACACGCTCACAGGACGCAGATGGATCCCTGTGCAAGGAATTAACACACAATTTCATCTGGGTTAAAAAGCAAAGCAAAACCCTTAAGTCAAAACAAAAGTATGCAAGGGGTTATTACAAGTGATCGATAAAGTCATCTGGATGTTTCTCACAGAGAATATCAAGCTCGAAGAAACAAAGAAAACCAAAAGAGACAATGCTGGGAGAACAACTCTGGTTGTTCAATTATGAGATAAATGAATGAAGATAAACTTACTGTAGGTAGGTGGTGGTTTTGACACACACAGGTCCTTCCTGTCCCATCCCAGAGCTGCTCTCCCACTCCTGCTGACTCTCTCCAGATCTCCAAATAAAGAACCTAAACTTATTTAGAGGAGAGCGAGAGGTGTGATTCCCTTTGCAGCCTCGTTATATCACTTCCAGTCTGAAAAGAGGCTTAAGTCTGTCCCTTAATTTCATTCATCAGCCTGATGGAGGAGACAGCAGTGCCCTGGCTCTGAAATGCACGGACAGCTTGGTGTGCCAGGTTGCACTGCTGAACTGAGGATCCACCAACCGCTTAGGAAACAGATCAGCATCAGCCTTCTCATCTAGAAGAAATCCCCACAGAAATTTTTGCTGTGTCCTTTTCATCTCTTTTAATCTATGCTACAATTCTTTGCTGCTATCATTAAATAAAAGAAGAAAGAAAAGCTCTACAGCTCCACAGAGGCATCTGGAAGCACGGCTGTCTGAACAACTGGCAGCTGCTCTGCAGCACAGAACCACCTCAGGAACAAGCAGGGCATTTTGGTTTTCCTTGCTTTAATGACTAAGAGAAAAAAGCCACTTCATCCCAAGGCTTCTAACATATCTACCCACCAGCCCTATGATGACTATTTCAGTCACGTTTACACCACCAGCATCATCTTGAGCATCACAGATTACTCTGATTCCTTCTGCTGGTTCCAAGTCTGTTTTCTCTCTGCACGTGTGTATGATTTACATCCTGAGGCAATAGTTAAAAAATAAAAAAGGAAAACCGCTACTATTTTTCAGCTCAGCTTTATTTCCTTTTCTCCCCACTTCTATCCAAAATAGTTCTCATCTATGCCCTAGTTCAGTTTGGAAGTAGCACACGCAGACTTGATAAGCATCCCGCGAAGGAAATGCCTTGAATTGCAGACTACTTACAGCACATTTTCCCAAGCAACTTTTTATAAACCCCATTTGATGGGCGCTTCGCTAATTCCTATTGAAGTTTATCAAAACATTACTTGTAGACAAGTCAAATTACCTCTGTGATTGAACAACAACAAAAAGATCACTTGCACCCAAGCTGAAGCCAAGCTGTTGGATTACACAGGAGCATTAGTTATTCTGTTACCAAACAGACTTTTCTAATTCTGAGAAGGTATTTAATTTTAGACTGAAGAACGTAACACATGCAGAACACCCATGTACACGTTCCTTTTGTCTGCTTGAGTCTTGTCCTAGCCCAGGGAAAAGAACTGCTAAGGTGGCCTGGTGACAGCAGCACAGCTGTGATGCTCTGCACCCTGTGTAGCAGTCAGGGCCAGCTGTGCACCTGTGCTATCGGCCTGTAACAGCTGCATCTCATTCATATGGATTGGGAAGTCTGTTAACGTTCTGTCCGTTAAGATGAATGTTACAGTATGTGACGAATCATGAGCACCTTTTAAAAGCCAAATTTACCTCAGTTGCATCACACAACCGCCAAGCTGAGCAAAGGCGTGACGGTTTGCAGTCGCACCCTTTTGTGCACGGTGGGCCCTCACTGCATCAGACATCTCTGCACTGCATCAGACATCTCTGCTCCCTGCCAGCTCCACCGATCCTCCTGCAGCTGAACCACAACGTGCTTCAGTGCTCATCTGTAAAATGGGAGGAGTCCAACAGAAATATTGTCCTCTTTGCTCAAAGTATTTCAGGAATAGGTTAAATGCATTGCCAGCCCCTATGGTGTAAAACCTCTTTGTGTAAAAAGATTCTGAGATGAAAAATTGGTTTTCAGAAGATCAGATTTTCAAAATCCCCAACGCTTCAGGCTTTTTGTTTCGTTTCTGTTCCCTCTGATCTGTTGCTTAACAGGGTATTTACACACATACGAGATCATAACATGCTCATCATAGTGCTTAGCTTGACACGTTCCTCTCTGCAGACACTAAAGAAAGTTGAGAGAATGCTTATAATTCTGCTGCTATAATAACATTGAGGTCAATATCATCCCAAGATATTGTCCAAGTTATTCCTTCAAAGGCTGACAGCACACCTCTACCTTATGCTGAGCTGCTCAGCTCAGAGATTCCCACATCTGATAGGTTCTCTGCCATTCACGTTAGAAGTTCCAAGAAGCCTTGTTTCACAACGACATGTCCATTAGCCAGGCTCACACTTGTTCAATACAACATCTATACCTTCAGCTTCTGAGTTTAAATGCAAGATCCCACATTCTTACAAAAATACATGGGAAAACCCCAAACACATCAGCTGCAAGAATAAAGAACAAAGTGTCCATTGGAAGTCTATCAACCACTGCAAATCTGAATCAGACTGAAACTCTGCTTTTCCAAATAGTTCACTTGTGAAGGAAAAAAATAAATCAACAATCCACAGCACAATCCATACACTCAGTTCCTTGTCAGTCTGGGTTTTTCTTGTTCATGCTCTGCAGTAAAATGGAACATGCTTATTATAACAGATGCATCCACTGAGCGCATGGAACGAGGCACTGAGTTCCACCCCACGCTGGGGACATGACATGGACTGCGGTCAGGGCTGGAGGAAATGAGATCAGAGCGATGCTAGCAGTTGTCTTCAAGCTGAAATAAATGCAACTATCTTACAGGAGTTCTGACTTTTGAAGAGAAAAATCACAGTGGAGAGCTTCTGAGAGAGTATCTTGGAAATTAAGGAGATTAATTAGAAGAACAAGTTTTCTACAACACACCCTAATTTAATTTTGCAAAGTAAACGAGAAAGGGAAACTTTGAACTGATAAGAATACATGCATTTTACTGTAGTCCAATGATTAGAGAAGATAAGCAGATTTTGATGGAAGACTGAAATGCAAACACATGGAAAGGACAAATAAAATGCTATTCCTTCCAATTCACTCATTAAAAAATGCTATTTTATTCCAAATACTAAAATGTACCAAGGCGGACCCCATCAACTTGAAGGAAAAAATGGCAGCTTCTTCACAAATATCATTATGCACTAGTAGTTAATGCTGAAGCAAAGATGACTGCAAGATCAGAAAACATCAAGGCATCACTGAAAGAGAGACATCCAATCAGCTTCATGTGGGGCTTCTTCACAACCTCCTGGGAAAGAAACATCTACTATTTGAAAGGAAATAACGATCATGGCTAAACTTGAACTCTAGAGAGGCAATTCAGGAATACTCATTCCTGAGGCATCCCAGTGGTCACTAACACCAGAAGTGAGTCATGTGGACTAATGTCACCCTTCCTTCTTCAACACATAGCAGCGTATACTTAAGTGACAATAAGGAAACAAAGCATAAAACAAAGCTGTAAGGCACACCTGATTCCCCAGCATTTCTTACAGCCTTAATGGCACAGTTTGGGATGAGGAGTGAGGTGCACAGAAGCAAGGTGCAGCTGCAGGAGGTGCACACAGCTGGTGGGGCGAGTGGCGCAGTCACCGCATTGCAACTCCCCAACAATCCAACATTGTTTTACCCCCGGACAGATGAACAAACTCCCCATTTAAATACATGCTGTTCCATTCTATTACTATGCATAATAGTGTCCATATTCTGAAAAAGAAGAAAAAAAAAAAAAGGATTTTTCATGGGGGAGGGGAGAGCAAATGAACGGTGCTCTGCCGGCTCTGTCTCTGCACTGTGAACTGGGTAGCCTTGGGGATTTCTGCCTGCTGTGCTTAGTGTCCTTGACAACAAGCCAGTTTGAATTCTGGCCTTTAACTTGACAAAAAATGACTTAGTGAAGAGGAAGGCATCAAGCTATTACAGCCCTGTGGAGAGATTCTTTCTAAAACAGCATGCGAGCTTATTCTGCCAATTCAACTAGAGCGTCATCACATTTATCACCCAGCTCCAGGATCCCCAAATATTCCCAATGTAGATCCCAGTCCATAAGAGAATATTTGAAAGAAAAACTCCCAACGCTTTCCCACTGTCCTCTTATTGCATTGCATGACTTCCACCAGGATGACAGATGGAAATAGGAGAGGAACACACCCAGGAATCCCCTTCAAAAACTGCAAGCTTTCCTTTCCAAGAGATATGAAACAAAGTTTATAAGCAGTGTAACATGTTAACCTGTGACCAAGCACTGGCTCATCTTTAGCCAACCAACAGGCAGGTTTCTCCTGCTGTCACGTAAATATTTAGATACATCTTTTACAAATGGATACATACCAATAAACACCTACAGCGAACCTTGCTGCGGGGTTTAGGAAATCACCGTCTCTCTCTTTCTTCTTCTTTTCTCTTCCAAGCTCAGCTCCTCCCAACAGAAGACAACACATGCTCAAACCCCAGCTTTTCAAAGTCCAGCCCTTCAGCTTAAATTCTTGATAAAGACTCAATTTCAGCAGCTGAAGTTGCACAGATGTGCTCATAATTCATCTTCGGGTTTTCCTCCACCAGTTCCCTGCAGTGAGTGACAAATTCCTGGCAAAGGGGCGGTCAGCAGACGAGCAAGGAGATAACATCTTAAGTTATTGCAGCAGTGCCTGCAGGAACTCATCCGTAAGCATCTGAAACATCATTATCTGAAAGCAGCACAACTTCCCCACTACCAGCAGTAACATGAGTGCTTGCATTAAGCAGCTGCATGGCTAACTGCAGGCTTTCTAATGTGCTGGCTAAAGAAGGGGAGATGGTATCGAGGTAAAACTGCAGGGAGTTGGTCAGCTGTATTGCTGCTCTCCCCATCGATGCCCTGCTGTTGGCAAGGGCTACACTCGAGACCTCAGCACGTACCCTAATGCCTGCACAGGTCACAGCAGGAGAAATGTCACAGTGGCTGTCAGCAAGTATCCTGAGACTTCACATCTCCCTGACACGTTCGCCCACCCAAAGCAACTTGCAGTACAGGAAAGAACAAACCATTTCCAGATCGTGGCACTACAGCTTTGTTTCACTTTGGGACCATAAATCAGCATCAGTGTTTGGTTCCCAAATGCAAATTATCAAAGCACTAATACAGATAAAAGCTTTCAATGATATTGCAGAACCCGGTCCTTCTCACAGTAACGTTTTTATCAGTTCGGGAGATGGAAAAAGCCATCACAAAAAGGTCTCATTGCTCACTCGCAGAAAACACTTGCTGACAGAACAGCCTCTTTTCCTAAAACCTTTGTTAATATTCTCTGCACCCAAACCTTACATGAGTTTCTCTGAAGCTCACACACCTCAGCTTCACAAACATTCTATACTGATTTCACCTTCTCTTCTCACACCAATCTTCCCTATCACACTATTTCAACCAACCGAACAGGGCAGCCGAGTGAGTATTTAAGTCTGGAACCATAAATAGCAGCAAGTAATCTAACCAGACTAATCCAACTTTAAACATGTCAGCTGGACTTGCTTAAAGTTGGGCGGCAATCCAGACAAACCTCCAGCACACACAGTGCCAAGGCCAGCAGCAGAACCAGCCGCAGTGCTCCCGCTCCTATTGACCTGCAGGGCACTGGTGGCTGCTGCTCTGGTGCTGTCAGTAGGTCGGGACCAGCAGAAAACATCCCAGCATGAAGCTCACTTCCTCACTGGGAGATCACTCCATTTTACAGCACGGAAAGAGTAATGCTACAATATTTTATAACACGATAAAGCCATTTAGGGAAGAGGATGAGAACGCTGTAAGGAATTAAATAAGAAATCATTAAGCAGCTCTGCAACAACATTCCAAATTACATTCCTTTATATGAAGGCACCCAGTTTGAGAAAAGAAAGTTTCAAGTTAGGAATAAAGTAGTTATTGTTTCTACTTTCGCTGCCTGAGGGAACGTTCATGCAAACTCCTTTTGGAGATGTAATTTACTTCCACCAGGACAATGGTGCTGGCACAGCTCGGACGTACTGGGAGAGACAAAGGCAGCAACTCGCAGCCCACCCGCCTGCTCTTGCTTCCCACCCCAGCAGCCCAAAGATGCCAGCTGTCCATGGCAAGGGCTGCTCTCCCCATGAAAGCAAGATTTTTGTTTATTTTTATGTGAAGTTCCCCTTGCTCCGTGCCCCAAACTTCCATGCCATTCCTATCAACAAAGCCCTGTGCAGCCACAAACACAAGGGCAGACTAAAATGGCCGGCTGGCCAGCCTGGCCTCCTCTCACACCAGCACCATCAGTCTGCAGCCAGGACTCTTTCTAACACAAAAACATAAAACTACAGACAGCCCATGAGCTATTTACTACTTTTGATATGGAGATCCCTGCATAGATACTCATTGTTTCTGAACACGGGACATAAAACTGTCTGGGTGGCCAATATCAGTGCTGCTATTGATCAGTCAGTTAACTCTGCTGACTCGATCAATACTACATTAGTCATGAAAGGGAAGCGTTTGTGACACTTTTTAACGTATGCCTTCATAACGAGCTTAAGTGTATTGCTTTTAAAGAAACATCATATTTTACTTTGTACTTGAAGTCACTTCATTCTTTAATGCTTTCCTTAAATTACCAGTGAATGCCTGTGAAACAAACCCAAGGCAGCCATTTATAAGCACTTTGCAGACGGGACTTCCCTAAGCTGTTCTAAGTACAGGGAAATGAAAGTGGGGTTTTGGATACTTCCCTGCACCACCTCTTTGCCTTTCTTTGCCTCTGCTAAGCACAACTGATCCTCCAGAAATCAAACACTGCCTGTGAATGTGCTCACCTCACATAAACCATGCACTTCCTCGCCACCTTCCTCATTCCTCCTTGACATTTCTGACATTGAATCGCCATCCCTGGATGTGTTTAAGAGCCGTTTGGATGTGGTACTCAGGGATATGATTTAGCAGAGGGTTTTTAGAGATAGGTTACTGGTTAGGCTGCGGTTGGACTTGATGATCTTCAAGGTCTTTTCCAACCTGGGTAATTCTATGATTCTATGACATCAAGCTCTCCTTCCTCTCGCCCTCCCTTCAAATCCTCTACAGACACAATGACAAACAGCGACCCAACAACCCCCCTACACTGGGGCTGCCAAGAAGGAATGCCATCCTTAAGGCTGAGGAATGACTGCACTCTCCTGTTATACCAACTGCTGCTCTTCTGCTCAAGAATCTGCTTTGGCCATCGACACATTTCCATGGGCTGAATTTCTACATGAGGTCCTCTCCCCCTCCTGCTCCTTCTCTGAAACCATTCATAACATTTGAACAAATGCTTTTTCCTTCCCCATCTTTTCTCACTTCCTCTCCAGCATCAGAAGCCAGACTGCTCTTAACACCTCTGCTGCAACAGTGATGAAAAAGCCATACTGATGAAGTCAGAACACAGCCATGAGGTTTTCTGGTAGAGAAGCTGCACACTTAGTCCATTTCCTCACAACCTTCCCAATTCCATCTGCAAGTTACCCGGAACAAGAGCAACTCTGAGATCCAGCACAATGAGACTGCAGTTTTCATGAGTAGTTCTAGGTGAAATAACAGTATGAGTAAGAAGTATGTAAGCTTTGGAGTTGATAAACCCTTTGGAACTTCCCCCAGGGAGCAGTGACTGCAGCAGCAAACAAAGGTTTTAGAGGAGGACATCAGCTAAAAAAGGGATGTGCTTCACAAAGGCCCCGTTGCCTTTGGACCGCATTCCTCCCTGACCCAGAAGATCCTGAGCAGACTCCTCAAGCACTCACAATCCCATTGCATTGTTCCCATCTCTTTTTTGAGTCATCTGTCACGGCCGCTCTACCCCGCTGACAGCACGGATACAAAGAGACTACAGATGTAATGACCAGTCCTACCTTCCTTTGCCTAGAACTGCTCCCAGCAGCGAGACAAGGCCATAAGCACCCTTGGCTGCTCTGTCACCAGCAGTGGTGAAAGCAAAAGGAACTCTGCACATACTTTTGGAGAAAGCAAGATATAAGATTCATGAGCCTTGAGTTCCCTTCCAACCTGGGCCATTCTGTGATAGGGAGAGACGAGCATGTTTGAGGACACAGGCATTTTAACCCATCATCCAAGTTACCTGCAGTTGTATCTGTTGGTTTATTTGTTTTTCATTTCTATACAGAACGTGTCATTTACCATTTCACTTCATTGCAATCTGCATCAGGGTAAGACTGACACCACCCTGCACGAGATGCAAGATTTTTTCTAATACATTCACATAACTGAAATGCTTCTAACGCGCTGCTTGTACAAACACCATGCCAATAAATAAGGAAAAAAAGAAAATGATGCCTTTAAAAGCAACAGAAAGATTCAACCACCATTTGCTTCCTAACACTCACAGGCACCTTCGGACTGAGCGGTATTCACACAGCTACTTTCAGTAGTGCAAAACAAATGATTTCTAATCACAGGAAACACGGCGCAGGTAGTAGATTGTAACAGAAGACTTTGTCTTGAATTAACACCACTCAGACCTCCCAGCAGCAGAAGAGATGAGGAAGCAGCAGCCACCATAGCTGCAGTGCTTTGGAGCAGGTAAGTCAGCCCAGCAAACCTCCAGCCACATTGAGGATGCAGCATTTCCTAACAACTCCAAAGGGAAACCTCTCCCAGAGCAATTCATTTCTGATGGAACGCAGCAATTTCTGCCATCCCACCCAGGTCACATGCTTGTAAAAACCTAAAATACGTTTGAGCAAGCAGAGTTCTCCAATATCGTTAATTAAAACAACAAAAAAAAGATGAGTGAGAAAATCCACCGAGTTGCTCAATAAGCTGCAACTTCAGCCTCTTGCACAGAGCGCTCTCAGCTCGGCAGGAATAGCGCACGCTAAAAGGCAAAGAACACTTTGATGCTGCATTCGCTCTTTAAAACTAAAACCAACAGCTTCTGTTATTTAAATGATACCCGCCTGCACCAAAGGGCTGCGACCACAGCACAAGTTACTCAACTGCCTGCATTGTTGATTGACTTACTGGCATCCAAATAAGGCACGTTAGTGACTGACTGGACATTTAGCACACGGCTGCACAGAACTGATTTCAGATCAAACATCGTCTTTGCACCCTAAAAATACTTCCAGCCTTCTCCTGTCCAAAAGGATTTTCAGACTGATGTTTTCCTTCCCAGCTGCAGCCTTCTAAAGCACGAGCAGCACAGGATCAAGGAAGGATTAAAAGCAAACCAGGGTTTTATTCTGAAGAGTCGCTCCTGACTGATTGCAGTGCACACCAGAAGCAAGTTCACCTGGAACCGGAGTTCACCTCGTGCCATTTTCCTCATTGTTTGGCAATATCTCACACTCCCACAACCACAGCTCCATAAAGATCAATACCAGTACCTGGGTCTGAATGAACCACAGCACCCAGATCTCCAAGCATCCACCTGTTGTCTTTAAAAGGTCAGATCGGGTCTTATTTATTAATAATTCACCCCATAGCCTTAGGAATCAGAAGCTGTGCCTCTTCCCATGAGGAGAGCAGCTCAGCATCAGCCGGAGCAGCTTTCAGATCTAACCCAGACCTTGGAGGGTGCAACATAAATTGGTTTATTCATGTGTGCACACAGAGCTCGAGAGGAGACACGGAGCGCAGCGGTTCATTGGCACCTTTGGCTCAGGGAAAGGACTGCAGGAGTTGGGTTGGGGAGAGGAAGCAAGCGAGGAGGAGAGCAAGAAGGGAAACAAGGCACACAAAATAAGACAAAGCAAAACCACTCAAAGCAACGAGACGCACACAGAGAGAACAACGGGGCTCTCCTCAGCAAAGCCTTGGAGCCCAGCAGAGGCAAACGAGACGAGCAGAGGGTTCGTTCAGAGTCCGCCGGCAGGGAAAAGGGAACCTGAGGGAACGGCGGCTGCACTGCAGGGGGCGGGTGGGAACCGGGAACCGCGAGGGGGAAAAGAATAATAATAATAATAACAACAAGGGAAATTAACAGCAATAACTTGGAAACGCAGCAGCCCGAGCTGGGAATGGGGGAAGCGGAGACAAGGAGCGGGGGAACAGCTGGGCCCCGCCGCCACGGCCCGGCCTCCCCGCGCGGCCACGGCCGGCCCGGCGCACAGCGGCCCGCCGCCCCCTCCCCACAACCGGCCCCTCCGCACCGAGCGGCGCCCCGGGCCGCGCCACGGCCCCTCCCCGCGCCGTTATTACCTGTGAGGCGGATCTTGATGCTGGAGCCGTTCCGACGCGTCCCGGGGTTCGACATCGCGCCCTGCGGCGAGATCAACCCGCGGCCCCGCGCAACCCCATGCGGGCCCGCTCAACCTCCGGCCGTTCTCCGCGCTCCAACCGCGGCCGGACCCGCCGCCGCCCGCCTCAGCCGCCGCCAGCCCGACCCGGCCCGGACAGCGCCTCCGCTCCGCCTCGGCCCCGCCCCGCGTCTCGGGCCGTGACGTCAGCGCCGCCATCTTGGGGAGGTCGGGGAAGGAGGGGCCGGGTGCTGAAGGAGGAGTGCGGCGCCCCCTGGCGTGGTGGAGGACCGCGGGGCGGCAAGGAGGGGGCGGCGCCTTACGAAGCGGCTCGACCCGAAGCCGCGCATCTGAGACCCGGGCAGCAGGCTCCTCACGTGTGTTACTTCGGACAAAATACACCCACGTGGCTTTTCCGGGTGCTTTTCCCACCTACCGGATCCAGAAATATGCACCAAATTAAGGCGCAGTTGCTTTAGATGCCATTTACTGACACGGATACCTCCAGAATTATCCCATCGCCCATATTCTTCCCTGAGAAAGTTTCCTAAGGAAGTAAAGAATAAATGGCCGATGTTGGGTACAGGGGGGACACGGATGGGGTGCAGAGTGCTCACAGCAGTACAAAAGTCAGTGGAGGTGCAATAAGGTGTGAAGCAGCTCACTGATGGGTTTGTTCACGTGGCACAACAATATAAACCCAACAGCATCCCCCGAGCCACCCCTCCTGCTCTGAATGAGAAATGAACCCGCCAAAGGCCAAACCCCCCTTTGAAGCCTCCTGCAACGCCAGCCCTACAGAACACAGCTGCACACCGCTGGGCCCCTGCAATGTCTCCCCCACACCTCCACTTATCACTGAGCTCCTCTTTGGGCAGGGAACAGGCTGTTTCAATCAGCAATGCGTTTTTTAGTTCATCTCAATGAAAGGTAGAGATGCTCTGCATTTGGAAAGTGGAGCATCATCAACCCAGCACGGCATCCACAGACACTTCTCTTTCAATCCAGTGCTGCAAAGGTGAAAGCAAGCAACTTACCTGTAACAGCCTCAAATAGGTGCACAGGAAAAGAGCCCCAGGCTCTGACCTTTCCCTTCTTAGCTTGCTCTAAGTCAGCAGAACATCAGCACACGACAGCCCTGTGTCCAAGCACAGGAAGAGCAGGGCAGCAGCAGGAGCCCAGCTCCGGTCCACATCTCCATTTACACCGAGGAAGCATCTACCTCAGGCTCCTTTTACCCACTGAAATCCAATCATTTCCAGATGCTGCATCAGCAGCACACAGTAAGGTGGTTCTGGCAGCAGAGCCCCTTGTGCTAACCCACAGCACAAAGGAAGGATCCACACAGGCACTCATCTCCAGAGCACATTCAGGTTTTGTGCTATTCTAGTTTGCACTTCATAATGTCAGATCCAGGAAATAAATCCTGGCATTACTCCACAGTTCAGCAACTCAGCAAGCTCAGGGCTGTGCACCTTGTACAGACCACAGTCTCTGCTTCCTTCTTTCTAGGCAACCTGGAGGAGAAATGCCCTCTGTCCTGCAAGGAGGCCCAGGAGACACAGCACAAACACAAAGGCCAAGCAGGGTTTGGTACCTTCTTAGCAGTTAAGTGAGTCGAACAAGAGGTTACACATATGTTTAAGGAACCAGAGAACCATCTTCACCACAGCAGAGTATGAGAGAAAAGGAATAGAGGCAAGAAGTACAAACCCACAAGTGCAATTTATTGCTAAGTTCCAACTGTAGAAGGGTTATACATCTCTACTCCTCTTGGTCAGGACACCCAGCCTCCACCCAACAAGTCAGAGCTGTGCAATGCTTCAGCAGTTGAAGTCTTGCTTCTCCACTGTGAAGTTATATATCCCGTCCACATCCGTTCCAGTGCTGCAGATCAGAAGTCTCCTAGAAAGAAGTTCACAGCCAGTTAATGGATCTACATCTTTACTTGTTTAAACACTGCAGGCAACTTTCAGACCTCAGCTCTGGGGTTTGCCAGACCACTATAAGAGTCTACTCTGTTGTTCCCTAATCTGTAAGAACAAGGCTGTCTCCAAGTCTGGACCTGTGACAGTTATGGAATTCCCTTGGGACTCCTTGCTGAGGTCCTGCACTTTTCCCACAAGTTTAACACAAGAAGAATCAAGTAACCCAGAAGGAACTTGAGCACAGTTATCAGCAAGTAGGAGGCTGCCCTTCCTAGCAACAAGCCAGCCAGGAAAGAGGAAGCCTCCTCACATTTGGAATGCATATCAGCAACTGCAGTGATGCCAGCTGATGCCATTGGAAATTCCAGCAGCAAGATGCTATCTAAGCATCTCTATTGCACAACAGTCAGCTGACAGATCAGGGTTCTACAGAGCTTTGGAAGGTAAAGGGAGTATAGGAACTACCCCATTCAAGCAGATACCTAAGAACTTATCTCAGCATCTTTAAAGGATGGGCTTTGCTTCAGTGCACAACAATTCATTTTCTAATGAGCAGCAGCAAGAGCTCACATACCTCACCAGAAAAGTACTTCTCTATGATGTTCAGAGCAGCTCTGTAGACCATGTTGTTGTCGTGGGTTTGCAAGGCTTCAATTTTCTCCAGACCATCAAGTTCTTCCACCATCAGACACAGCCTCTCTGTCTCTCCCAGCTTCTCAGCTGCCTGCAAACAACAGAGGCAAGTACAACCCATGTCAGTAATGGGGCCAAGGTGGTCCCTGCCTAACGGCCAAGTGACTGCAGGTAGGAACACAAGGGTGTGCACTGTGTTCAGCAGAGATGCCTAGAATATGACTGCAGTAGATTATCAAACTGTCCCTGTTTGTTCACTATATTGTGGTTTTGCTGCCAACCAAAACACCTCCTGGACCCTTGAGAGACTCCAGGGCCATCCAGTTCCTCCAAGACCTTCATTTTCTGTATGGCTCAGTGATTAGCACGCTGTTTCTCCTTTCAGAAAGGAGAGGATGCACTCTGGAACTTCATGCCCTTTGGGCAACCCAAAAGAACCCAAGAACAAGACAGGCATGAACTCTAACTCACTCCTGCAAGACTAACTGCTGGAGAGGAGATGCTCCAGCTGCACCATGTGAGCATCCCTCACACACCTCATTGCTCCTTTAGCAAAAGGGATGTAACAAGATCTTACCAAGAAGAGATTTGAAATCGAATCCAGGATAACCAGGATAGTTTTGGTGTCCCTGGACAAAAGCAGGTTGAGCAGAGGCTTGAGGACCCCAGACTGGACAAGCTCCACCACCTGCTCCACAGTGCCACCAGTTGTCAGGTTGGCCACTGCCCACACCGCCTCCTTCTGGGCCTTGAAATCCCCCTGGAAGTGCAACAGAAAAGGCATTTCCAGACTTCAGCATCCCTCAGAGCAGGCTGAGATGCCAGGCAAGGAGAGCCACTCCTTGTATATAATTTGGACTAGTCTGCTTTCCTAAGCACTGTGTGGACACACAGCAGAGCTGCCAAGACCAGCTCCAAGCTGTTTTCTCATGCAGATGTATTAAGTACAATGCTCATGCTGTTCCTCAGATCCCAGCAGCTTCACAGAACACTGACCAGGTGGCTCTTAGGCACAGCACCTTACAACAAAGCAGCATGGGCTGAAGCTGAGCACTGCCCCATGTGCACAGAGCTGTGTCCATCCCCTTACCTTATCAAGCAGCTCCACCAGAGGTGGCAACAGCCCACAGGTGATGAGCTGCTGGATCTGATGGCAGGGCCCAGCTGCAATGTTGCTGAGTGTCCACGCTGCCTCCTTCTGTATAGCTGGCTTCGTGTGTCGCAGGAGAAGGGGCAGGACAGCCAGGACACCAGCATCAATAGCTGCCTGGGTCTGCTCATCAGTCCCTGTAACCACATTCCCAATGGCACGCAGAGCTGGAGTCTAGACAGATTAGAGCAAATGGAGATGAGAAGTCTTATCTCAAGGGATACACACCAGAAAAACTAGCAAGCACCTTCACTAAGTGCCTGATCCTTCACATGAAGTCCCATGGATGATTACTGCTATTATCTACCAGCCTCCTGTTCTGACCTAAGCAGATTTACAGGCTCTTCCCAGCCGCAGCAAGAAGGAACATAGCACTGGCTTGATCGGCAACAAGCAGAACCGCAGAGTGAAGAGGCAGCAGAACACAGACAGCAAGGAGCTGCTCCCTCCCTCTCCCTAGATGTCCCTACATTAAAGGCCCAGAGATCAGGAGCTACCAGCTGTTCCTTACCATGATGATCATCTCAGGGCTGCCCATGAGCTTCACCAGCCGTGGCAGAATCCCCGTATCCACCACGATCTGGATACGGTCATTGGAGCCATCAGTCAGGTAGGACACAGCCCAGCAGGAGTCAGAGACAATGTCCTTGTCCTCGTGCTCCAGCAGGCAGGTGATGACAGGCAGCAGCTGCCTCACTGCCTCCAGGGGTGGGTATGGGTTCTTATTCCTGCAGAGGTTTGACAGAGTCCATGTGATGTTCCTCAGGAAGCCAACCTGGAAGATGAGGAAGCTGTGAGATCCTCCTTGCTGAGCCCTCTGGTGCAACCAACACTGCTCCACAGCAGCAGATGTTATCAGCCAGGAGCAGCCTCTTTAATAAGGGCTGAGGCTTGTTTGAAGCAGAGAGATAAAAGAGCAGACCTCCCCTCCTCCTTCTCCAATATTAAGTCCCAATAACCTCAGATCCAATGGCATGACAAGCCACTGTGACTAACAAAGGCACCGAACAGCTCACTGCCAGCTCCCCAGGACAAACTACAGAGCATTCTTTGGACAAGACCAGGGGTGTTACTTTAATATTAGCAGCCCATTGTCACAGAGAAGGGTTTGAGTTCCCTCATCTCGGGGAGGAGAGCAGTGGAGCCCCACTGTCACAGGTCCATATTTGCAGCCCACCTTACACCACTCTGAGAAGGTTCTTCCCCTGAAAGCTGTGGGGCAGGCACTGCTGCAGAAGGGCAGGGCACAGCAGGGGAAAGCAGGAAGGACAAGTTCTGCACTGCATGCATATGCAAGTCTGCTGTGCACCAATTGCAACTTACTCCTAGCTTGAGATGGTCAAAGCTGGATGGAAAAGCTTTGTCTAAATCATTACATTGACTTGAAATGCATCTGCCTGGCATCTTGTTCAGAGTTCGGCTCATTAAAAGCAGTTTAGCAGTTTAGACAAGAGTCCCATCCAACTGACCTAACAGCTGGTTACTTGTGAGTCACATCACCATTCACCCATTACCCAAGTGAACAGGAGTGCCAAGTCAAGAACAAGAAAGTTATTTACTGGAGTTACTGGTGACACCAGAGCCAGCAAGGGAGGAATCACATTGCATTTGATAAGAGCATCTCTGTACAGAGGACCATCACCTGCACAGATAAAGAGGGTTATTTATGATACGTATTTCAGTCACAAGACAGGCAACATCCAAGAGCAGCCAGAAGCCCCACTACTAATGATGCTGGTGGGTTAAACCAGCCCAGCAAGATGCACTCTTGTGTTCAGCTATGGCCAAAATCCTCCTGCAAGACCAACCCAGGGTTGGAAAGGCTGCCAGGTTATAAGAATAACAGAACAGAGCTGCAGGGAGATGGGCTCATCTCAAGGAACACCGCTGTTCATCACCCCAGCAGAAGCTGGGGCAGTGACCATGTCTTAACCCAGCCCTGCCTGGGGTCCGGACTCACCTGCAATATTGCCCAGTGCCCACACAGACTGCTCACTGATGTGCATGTGGGGGGAGGACAGGAGGGAGATGAAAGCAGGGATGGCCCCTCCCTCCACTACCGCCCTGGTGTGCTCCGAGGTGCCGGATGCGATATTGGTCAGTGCCCAGGCTGCTTCAAACTGCAGAGCAGCACAGTCGGAACGGGTCAGGAACTCAACCAGCCTGGGGATGATCCCCAGGTCAACAATCTGATTGAGAGGGGGGTCCTTCTGCCTGGACAGGATCCTCCTGCAAGAAGGCACAGCACAGTTTATAGCCATAGGGATCTATCTGCATAGGATGCCATCAGGGCCCTGGTCTAGCCAAGAACAGCTAGAAGAGGGAGCACTTCCAGCCAGATCTAAGTTCTAGCCACCACACCTGTGCTGACAGAGGAGGGAATCCACTGTTTAGAGCTGTGCTGTCACCAGATCTCAGCATGGTGCAAGCTCAGGGTGCTTCCAGGACACCCCAGGCAGAAAGCCAGCTGCACTGCACACCAGGGACCCATCCCAGGAAAACCCCAGCTGCAATGCAGCTTCCCCTGGACCCTGGTGACAGATCCCTGCTGATGGTGACTCACATGGAGGCAGCCCTGTTCAGCCATGTCCCACTGCAGAGCAGCCCTTCTTCTGACCCAGCCTCCAACACCAGGTTCCTTTCCATCCACCTCAGGTGATCGCAGCCAGCACAGCCCAGAAGGCACCACCAACCCCAGTCCCCAGGGCTAGCAGGCCCCTTCCCCAGTGCGGTTTGTGTCTTCAGTGCCCCCCCTGAGCAGGAACAATGTCCCCTGGCCCCCAAACCCCACAGCAGCCCATCCCTCCCATCAAGCAGCATACCTGGCTGCCTGAGTTGCCTTCAGCTGGAGCGAAGTATCGCTCCCATTCACAGCTTCCACTATTTCCTCCAAAGACAGTGGAACAATCTGTGTTGGGATGATTCACAGTCAGTCTGCAAGTCAGAACTCCAAGCCAGGACTCCCTCTGGCATAATCTCACACTCAGTCAGCTGTCTAGACCCAAGGCAATCACTGCTCCATATCTAAGGTGCTGTCTGCTCTTTATGCAATGCAGTTTCAGGATGAGACAGAGGAAGAGAATCCCACAAATGCCTTCCAGGCAGCTGATCCTTGTAATCAAATGCAGGGGAGTCCCTGGCACCATAATGGGGCCGTGAGCACAGTAATTACCCTGCTCAGGTGCCTGGAGCTGCACCCAATTCTACCTACCATCAAGGGAAGCCGCATTACACATTTTCATGCAGAATAGCACAGAAGAGGGCTGGGCAGCACCTAAATCCCTCCCGAGTCCACGCATCCTGCTCCAGCTGTTAACCCAGGTCACTAGAACTAGATGTGGTGCTCACCCAAGTCCCAGAGCAGATGGGATGTTCTACGCCAGCCATGTGCTGCTACACTGACCCTCCCAGGAGCAGACACCCAGCACTCACCGCTTTTCTCTCTTCTTCTGATGAGGGGCTTTTCTCCAGAGAGATGATGGAAATGCTCCTGCGCTTCAGGATCTGCTCATCCTTCTTGGCCTTCCGCAGCTCAATGTTCACCTCCACCCGCAGTCTGCGCAGGGCCTGGAGGCACAGGACATCACATAAGCACCACCGAGCTTCCCCCACACACAGCTCATCCCTACACCAGATCTGACTTCACAACCCCAGGACTGCTACAAGGAGTAGAGCCATCTCCTCACCACAGACAGTAGGGTCACAGCAAAGCATCTGTGTCCCCCTCAAGGATGCTGGCAGCAGTGACAGCCCAGAGCCACCCACCCAAAGCCTGTATCCCACTACTACCATGTCCCAGCAGCTCCACACCATCTCTCTGATGCTAATGAAGCACCCCTGAGATCTGTGCTAAGATCTGAGGGTAAGTGACATTCAGAAGCTCTCATATAGGCTTCAGCTGGTCCCACTGTTCTGGAAGGAGGTGCCACAGACAGCAGGGTCTGTACTTACTACATTGTCCTTGCCCTTGTTCTTGAACTTCTTCATCCTCTCATCTTGCTTGTTCATGATTGGCACCTCAGCAGGTCAAGGATTGATTGCTGCCAGCTGAAATCTTCCACGTGCTCTGGGGCAGCACAGGGCAGAGTCAGGCCCCAGCCACATCACCTCGACCCCCAAGGATCTGGGACCCCACAGCAGCACCACACATCAGCCACCCCCAGTATAAGGGATATCAAGTCCTCTGCCCTCAGCAGAGCTCACACAACAGCTCAGCCTCTAAACTAAGTACAGGCACAAACCACCACTTAACACCAGGCTGGGGAAGTTACAGCTGTGACCCCATGAGGAAGCAAGGCATGCCTCTCTTTGTGGAGATAGGAATACCTTTCTCCAGCTCTGGGTGCCACTGATTTAGACAGCCTAAGACCTGCGGGACCACCAAAGGCTTCTGGAAGCACCAGCTCAGGGTCCCATCTGAAGAGAGGCAGCCACATCCCAGCCCAAATCCCCCCACAGCTCAGAGATTCCCATAGCAAAGGCATCAGGTCATGCACTGGCCCAGAGTGACCAAGCTCAAGCAAATCCCCTTCAAACACATATAATATCACCCCAGGTGAGAGGCATAAGCAGGACAGGTAACATTGCTTCTAAGCTTCCCATAACAACAGAAACCCACAGACATACATAAAACATGCACACAAATGAGACCAAAGCAGGCAGCAAAGCACAGCTTCACCCAGCAAGCTCTCCCACTAGTCAGGTACCACCAAGAGCACAAATTAAAAACACATACAGCAACCACCCACCACTAAAGAGCCCAAAACCACTCACCCTCAACCCTTCCTCTCTTGCTCCCAAAACCCTCAGCTGCCCCTTTATTGCCCCCAGTGGAGCCACACACCCCAGGCTGGCCCCAACCATTGGCTCTCCCCAGACCACCTCATTAGCCTCAGCTGCTCCTGCCACAGCAATTTGGGTGCACCTGGAGCAGCAGTATTTCCTTCTCTGAGCTACTCTCCTGCCTGGGCCACCCTGACACCTCCTCCAGCTCCTCTTTTACCTCCATCATTACCTCCATATCTTCCCCATACACCACACTGCACTTTGCCCACTTTGGCATTATTACTTTCTGGGGATATCCTTATACTATCTGGTCTGGGGCGTGGAGAACCCAGCAGAGTCCTACAGTCTTCCCAAGTCCATCAGATTTCAGACAGGGCTGAAATTCCATTCCATTCCCAGTCCCCAGCAGCCTCAGCCCAGAGCTGGTTTGCATTTACAGCTCCCAGCACTGCTGCTGTAGGGAGAGACAGGATGGGGGAGAAAAATACATGGCAATCACTTGCTGTCCCTTCCTCTCCATCCTCAGCCCCATGGGTGATGGCATGTGAGGTGACACGGCCGTGCTGAGCTCACCCCGTGCTGAGGACACGGGCAGATCAATATTTGCTGAGTGGGAAAGGGGACAACCGCTGGAGGAGCAAACGGTTCTCTTTGCAGCATAATAAGAGGGTATCAGAGCTAATGGAGAGGAAAGGAGATAAAACCCTAAATCGACACGACAGTGTCCCCTGAGCTCAGCCGTGTGTGCTCAGGCTGAAAATCCACGCGGTGACAGGTAGGGAAGCTGTGGTTCTGGCACGGAGCTTTGCTGCTCCCTCACAGCCCGCACGCCTTCACCCGCTTGCTCCCATTGTGGCACTGCACAGCAGTGGGATGGCGACTGGTGGCAGCTCTTTTAAGCCCCCGAGACAAAAGATTACTCCTGTTGCTGTGTCTCTATAATAAGCCTTGCCCTGGGGTCAGGAAGAAGCCAGCACTGGCATCTCTGCAGCCCACACCTCCCCACCGCCCTGGTGAACCCATGCACACCGTGCCTGGGGCCACGTGTAGGACAGAGGCTGGAAATTCCCTGTGTGGGGTTGGGATGAGCCCTCCTGGCACAGCCCACAGCCATCCCTGCATCCCAGTGCCAGCCCCAGGGATTCATTGCAGCCCCCATCTGAGCTGCGATCAGAGCTGTGTTGTGTTCAGCACAAAATGAGCACATAATAAGTGACAGCCCCTGTCCGTTACGGTCTGCGTGATGGAGACATGCAGCAAGAAGGTGGGAGAAGGGATTTATTGTTACCCCTGACTTGCTGCCGAGTTACAACAGAGCTGAGCACTGCAGCTGGGTTTTGGGAGGGGAGGAAAGGAAAGGGGAAGGGAAGGGAAGGGAAGGGAAGGGAAGGGAAGGGAAGGGAGGGACTACTTTCCATCAGTTTGGTTGACAGTGCCATGGACAAGGAGAGATGTCAATGATGATGGTGACAATATACTGTGGTCCTTGGTCCAAGTGCTGTGACCATGCAGGGTGACGGGCTGGCACCTGGAGTAAAGCAACCTGTCTTAAGGGTGGCTCGATTTGCACCCAAGTATATGGGAATTGGGCCCTGTTTGATAAAGACCAACACGGGCACCAGATGCATTGTGCGACATCTCAGCTTGATGTTTTCATTGGGTGTTCACATCTGACACCCCCATGACCAAAACACCGGCCCTTTCAGGGGGTGCTTCCCAAGGCAAAGAGCACTCAGCAAATGCAGCTGTGGATGTCCAGAAGAAACGGATGCCTCAGCAAACCACCACAGCCCTGGGAGCTGTAACTGCACCCCGGGCTGAAGGTGAGGGAACTAATTTCAACTGCTGAGCAGCATCATTCCTGCCAAGCATGGAGGGATTAGAGTAACAGTTCTTGAAATTGTTTAAAAATAACATCAGACTTAATCATAGCTATTTATTAAATCCATTATCGTCTGTCAGTTAGGGGACGCTGATTCATTCAGCTGTGGAAGTTCTTAAACCTCTTATGGCCAAAAGTCTTACAGCACTTTTTTTCTTTTCCTAATGGGGTCCCAGTAGCCGTTATTCCTTCGGTCCCTGGATCTGTAACTGTAGGAACTGAGACAGAAAGTCTGACAGTGAATATGGGGATGGGGAGCGATGGAGAAACACACGTACCCAAATTCTGCATGCTGCTCCCAGTGGGCAGGAGGTCTGCATGGTGCTTCTCTGCCCCATTTCCTGAGGCTGAAGTTCATGGCTCTATGGGATGAAGGGAAAGGAGGGGAGGCGGAATCTCAGAGCTCCCTACTGCCCCCCGATGTTATGGATGCTGTCCTCCTTTGGGGCCTTTCTGCAAGTTGGGGCCCACCCAGCTTAGAGTTACAGGATCACAGGATCATAGATAGCATCGTTAAGGTTGGAGAAGACCACTAAAATCACCAAGCCCAACCCAAACTGTTGCACAAAGGGGACAGGGCTGTGCCCATGAATGAATCGATGCATCCCATGGCCTTCTCAAAGAGACCTGCTGGCAGTCCTCACTCCCAGATGCAAGGTTTGCAATAATTGCTTACAAAAGCCCCAAACCACGACGTGCTGTGGATGCTCTGCCTCCAAATGAATTCCCTGCATTTCTTTTGGGTGATATTCACAGAAGGTGATATTGATCTGTGGCTGCAGCAAATCTGCCCTCACACAGAGCTCAGGGCCCTGCAGGTGGTCTGGAAACTGCAATAAATAGTGGTGGGAGGATTACTGGCAGCGGTTGCAGAGAGCACAGTGAGTCTCAGAGAACAGTGCAGCCACCCAGGGACCCTCAGCCAGGTGGGGTTTCCCAGTGTAGTGTTTCCTGCCAGCTGCAAAACCGAAACAGAGCAGGACGTGATTTATCTGAGTAAACAGAGTCGTCCAAGTAACAAAAGAGGTACGTGCATCCATAGTTGGGGAGGAAAAGCCTGTCTTTTTTTCACTATAGCAATATTTGCTATAGAAAGGAGCCTTCTGTGCTGCTTAAGCACACACAGATGTTGCAGCTTCCAGGGCTGAAAGCAACGGTCTTCTTCCCTTCCCTTCCCTTCCCTTCCCTTCCCTTCCCTTCCCTTCCCTTCCCTTCCCTTCCCTTCCCTTCCTTTCCATTCCCTTCCCCTCTTTCCCCCCCTTCCCCATCTCCCCTCTCACTTTCCCCTCTCCCTCCCCCCTTTCCTCTTTCCTTCCCTTTTTCCTATTCCTTCCCTTCCCTCTCACCTCCTATAAGGATCTCCAGGATGTCCCTGCAGTCTGGCTGGGGGACTCTGAGCACCTTCAGGTGTCCCTGTTCAGTGTATGGAATGGGACCAGATGTTCTTTAAAAGGCCCCTTCTATAAAAGAAGGAAAGAAACCAGTTCCACCAACCCCAAATTTGGGCCCTTTCAGCACTTCTGCAAAGCCTCACAACACTTTGATTTTTATTTTCACGTGTTATTTTTCAGATCAGTATTTCTAAAGCTGAAATGGACACTGAAAATGGAAAACAGCACTATCTGCAACTGCAGCCTCCTTCCTCTGTGTGCTCCATCCTGCTGCCATATGCTGCAGAGAAAGGCGGATTTCTCTAAGCTCTAACATGGAATCCAGGAAGAAAGAGGTGGGTTTTTTTTAATAGATCTGATCTTTGAAAAGATGAAATTTCCCTTCGCTGACCTGCAAATTCTCCCCTACAGGCACTGCTTTCTGCCCCCATTGAGCGCTCAGAGCCTCCCAGCCACTGCCTGTTATCCTGCAGGTACTGCAGTCCTATTGCCAGGCTCCCTTTGCTCTTCCCACCCAGGGCTGGCATCCAGAGAGGGAGGAACCCCAGAACTCCTCACACTCTTATATTTTTGGGTGTCAAACAGACCCTGTTCTGGAGTCGTCGGGCACATGGAACGCTGAAGCGGATTCTGTTCATTGGAGGGATCCTCATTGCTGTGGATGGAACTGAAGTTTGGCCCCACTTCCCCTCCTTTAGAGGAGGACAAACGTGTTTCCCCCTTCTGTAGCTGCCTCTGAGGCTCTTTGGGAGCACATAACCAGCTCCCCCAAGTGCTGCACAGCCTTTCCTTCCACGATTATCCCACAACCATTACACACATCCATCAGCACAACACTGTGATTGTCTTGCAATCAAGATCCTAAGAATAGCTGCCCAAGGAGCAGGCGCTGCTCTTTGTTTGCACACACGCACCCAAAGCTCCTAAGGCAAAAAGACCCCTCGTGTTTCCTGACCCCTCCGCCTGCAGAAAGAGCAGAGAGGAAACATATGGACCAGTTATTCTTTAATGTGGGATTGTCTGCATCCCTCCTACTTTCAACTCATCCCAGATTTGCATCCCACTGAGTGACCATATGCTGAGTTTGCCTCTCTGGACGGAGGGCCAAGGCAAGCTGCAGGCTGCGGGTGGCAGGTGGGCTGCTTCCAACCTGCTTCCCACCAACACGAGGCTGCACTGTGCTTACACCTGGATGCGTTTCTCCCTGTAGAGCTGGAGAAACCAGATCATTTCCCAGCAAGCAGATAAAAGAGGTTCTCACATCTTTATGCTCAATGGGGTCAGCAGCCCTGGAGGTGTTCTAGAACCATGGGGATATGGCACCGAGGGACATGATTTGGTGTCATGGGGATGTGCAGGGGTTGGACTTGGGATCTGAGATGGCTTTTCCAGTGATTCTGTGATTCTATTGATCCTACAATCTTCCACCAGATCCTCTCCAAGGAGAAACCTGACCTTATAGATACAGCACTTAAGTGACTCACTCCCTTTGATGCATGCTGCCCTGCTCCATCCTCAATCTAGAATAAGAAACCTGCTCACAGGAGCTGACCTGGGCCAGGGGTTGGGAGAGGTTCTGTGCAGCAGGGACTCATTGCTTATTATCTGTAGAGTACGACCAGCAGCTTCTATGTAGGCAGCTCGAGGAGAAGAAAGCTGTCTTCCCATATCCCAGTCAGTGCTCAGTGAGGTCCCACTTGATCTGGCAGCGCTGCCACTAAAATAACACAGATCATTTTCAGATGGCAACGGTGAGCTGCCTCACACCCATTGCCTACATCTCCCCCGGGCAGGGAAGACAGCCAGGACAGCTTCTGTAATACACGTTGGGAAGGTTTGAGTGCTCAATCCCACTTGCTTTGATGCAGCTGCTGTGTCAAAACCTGAGCAACTCAACCCAAAGGAGTACACCTCAAAACCTGCTCAGGAACAGAAGCCCCAAAGAGTTCCCGGCCTTGACCAAAGCCCAGATAACCCAGAGCTGCATTCTGCCCTCTGTAAGCAGAAGGCTGGATGTAGATACGCTCTGCACAGCTCATCAGTGTGGCATTGGGGTTTCTGATTAACAACCACCTGCCTGGGCTGTGTGGGGTTCCAGGCAGAGCAGCTGCAGTGCTTTAGCAAAAGCTGCCGCAGTGATGCAGGCTGGAGCCTGCTCGTCCCACAGACAGCTGTATCTCCAGGAGGAGCTTTTGAAAGAGGAAGACCCGACCCTTTGTCTGCGTCTGATGCACATTTTCCTTTTTAATAGCATTTTGAAGGGTATCTGTTACCAAAAAGGGCTTATGGGGAATATCTGCTGGCTCCTGAGACGGTTATTGTGAGCTGCAGAAAGATCAAACGCTCTCTGGCTGCTGAACTCACGGTGCCCTTTCGGCAGCTGTCGGTATTGTGCAGCTCCTGGGAGCTGCTCCTTGCAAACCGGCAGCTCCGACTTCCACAGCCACCACTGCAGGCAGTCCCAGCTCGTGGCTGGTGAGCACTGTGCCATCTGCAGGCTCTGCTCCCCTCTGGATGCTCCCTTCTCGGGGCACGTTTTCCTTGTGCTGCCAATGGGGACACTTGGGACAGCTGCTGTCAGAGCACACAGCCCTTGGCTAGCAGAAATCAGAGCTGCTCTGTCCCACATCAGCTCATCAAATTTCAGTGGGCTGGAGGATGGTTGTAGATGTGTAGCACGATGGGCTGGTTCCAGCTTACGGAGCAGATGAGGAATTCCCCTGTGTGGAATCACATCCTTCTGCCAGGCACCCCGTGGTGCATTGGGCTCCAGCCCTGATGAGAGGCTCCGTGCTTATAAGCTGCTGGGGATATCGGGCTCCTTGGTGCCATGAAGAAACAGAGAGAGGAGCAGCTGGAGGTGGACATCAGGAAGGGCGCTGTGGTCTCACACTGCTGATGGCAACCCAGCATGAAGCCACTTTGCTAGGACTGCAGAGGCTGCTAAAGCCAGACTCTGATTCCAGGCAATATAAAGTGACCTTAAACAACACAGGACTAACAGATGTGCTCCGGGAGAGGCAGAGCTGCCACCACAGCTGGTTGGGCTGGACTGAGCTGAGACCCAGAGCCCCTTGCACCTGCAGTTGGTGCTGGGTGCAGTGCTTCACTGCTGCAGATGGATGGATGTCTGTGCCTTAAGGAAGAGGTTGGCTCTGCCACCCAGAAATGTGCATCTCAGAGATCCTTGTCAGCAACAACTGACTGAAAACACTGATTGTGAAAACGCCTGACGGGGTGACGCAACAGTTGGGCATCTGAATGTACAAAGAACAGTGAGGCAGCTTCGTGACTCTTCAGCACGTTACCACCGCCTTTGTTACAAACAGAATCCTTCCAGATAGCCTGAAAAGGAACAAAGCCCCCAGACTCAGGCCACAGCTTGTTTCCTGTAACACAAAGCTGCGGGGAAGCTCCCCCAAAGGCACAGCAGCCAAAGGATTCAATGCATTTTTGCTTTGGCTGCTGACACGTTGCTGGGGGAGCCCTGCAGCTCCCCATGGCCTGTCGAGCCTTTCCCAGTGCGCACGACTTGCCTCTGCCACGCTGTCAAGCGGCCATGCTAACGCTTAGCAGCAGGAGCAGTATTTAAGCATATTATCAATCTCCACCAGCTATTCACACTGCTCCGCTGTGCAGACACACAGAGCATGATCAGAGCGTGGACCGTGACTCTTTGCTCTCTCTTTTTTTACACTTATATTCTCCCTTTTCTCCCAAACAGGCTTTGGAAAGTGTCGCTGTGCTGAGACACGTTCTGATTGCACTTGGTTGCACCAGCTTGTAAGCCACGTTGTCCCTGTCAGTGTACCAAAGCCTGAGCCTGAAAGGTGAAAACACAATCTTGGGACATTCTTCCTTTGCCAGTCCCTCTCTCGGGACACACGTACCTCCCATAGCAAAGGGCCCAAGGAGTGAGGCTGTCAGTGTGAGCTGTGCCCAGCTCACAGCCTGTGTGTGCCCCTGATGTGCTCCTGCAGCACGAAGGAAGTCACGCCGGTCGCTTGGCTCAGTGAAAGCAGCACCAAGGGCTGCTGCAGAGACCTGTGTGCACATTTGGGAGCACAAGTGCCATCCTGGCTTAGCAACAAGCTGCATCACCCCCAGCAGCCAGTGGCCCATTTCAGACAAATGTCAGCCAGAAAAAAACTTACAGCCTATGAGGGCTGCCATCAGCTCAACTCAGGGCTCTGCGGTTGAAAAGTGAATAGGAAACAGTGTAGGAGAAAGCAATCAAAGAGGTGAGGCCAGATCCCATTCCTACTTTGCACAGCTCCATCTCAGCCCATTCCAAACTCAGAAAGCAGCACCAGCTCCGCAGCAAGGAGGTGGGCTCAGCACAAAACCTGCGTGTGCCAACGCATTGCTGTGAACGCGGCTGCCCTTCTCTCCCATTCTGTTTTCCAAGGAGTGAGTTCAGTTCTGCTTTGAGAACTTCCTTAGTGCGGTAAAACAAACAAACAGCCTCAGAATGCAAGCAGGATGCAGGTGAAACGATGCATGGTTTTTGTTGGCTGAGCTGCTAAAGTAAGTCCAATAGGGCAGATTGATGTTGGAGGCCTCAGCACACTGCAGCAGTGTGACTCCTCTTCAGGAACCTCCCTCACACCGTCTGTGCACTGGTATTGATTTTAGCTGCCGGCAGCAAGAGATGGGAGTCCTCTTTGTGACCGCCTCCAGTTCACACAGGGTCAGCAGCCACCCATCCTCTGCATGAGCACTGCCCCCAGTGTCCCACACCCAGCAGCTGCTCTGCCTGCCCGGCTTCCTGCAGCCCCCAGGGCTGGCTGGTGCTGCTGCCTGATTGAAGGGTGCTGGTTCTGACTGAAACTTTGCCACCTGATGTCGTTGGCATCATTGTAAGCTGCCTTGGGTGCCAGTGAGACACAAAACGCCCCTCAGCACTGCCGCTAACTGCAGCTCCTATTTGTACCCCCTGTTCTCATTTTAGATGCCAGAGACTGAATCCCAGCATCATCCCTCTGGGGCTGGTGAGAAGGAACAGCCATCAGGGCTGGTGAGCAGGAACAGCCATCAGGGCTGCTGCTTGGCTCTGCTGACCCAGGGCAGGAGGAGCATCGAACTGGACATGACACCGTTCACTCCTACCAGCCGGAGCCAAGTAGGCAGTTATGATTCAGCACGCCTCTGGTGCAGAGCTGCCGAGTTAGGAGTTTCTACAGCAACCCGCTTCCTCATGCAGTAATGCTCTCTCTTACACATGTTCCCAACCCTGGCTTTTAATCAGGCAGTACAGCTAATATAAGGCAAATAAAACGCACCTTGAGCTACGTGATAAATCTCACTTCCCTATTCCTTAGTCAAGCAAAAAATCCCACTAACTGATCACTGATCCAATTGAAGACTGGAAAGGAAAATGGGGAGAGACTGCTGGAGCTGTCTGATGTTAGCAGCACATTGCATCCATTTGCACACATGCTTTTGTCACAACATAATGAGAATATCTATTGCAAAAGCCTGCCAAGGAAGCACCCTGCTCTCTGCAAGGACCTGAAATCTGTGTTTCCTGTGTCCTACAAGGGTTGTACAATATTCATCACTCCTTCAGACTGTTTCATCCTTAACTTTTAACTTACAAATTGAGGTTAAAGCAGGACAGACACAACCCCTCATCCCATCCTTTAGCAGCCACCAGGTTGCTTTTTTCCCATCACTACCCAAACCAGCATGTTTCCTGCCACAGGAGAGCACGAGGTGTATTTGGGTTCCATCACCAGAAAGGTTTCCAGTCCTGCCTTGCTTTTATCATTTAACCACTGGGATTTTTTCATAGCCAGAAAATTTGAGCACAGAAAAGGCCCAATCCAACTCCGAAGTCATAGAATCACAGAATGGGCTGGGTTGAAAAGGACCACAATGATCATCCAGTTCCAACCCCCTGCTGTGTGCAGGGTCACCAACCAGCAGCCCAGGCTGCCCAGAGCCACATCCAGCCTGGCCTTGAATGCCTGCAAGGAAGGGGCATCCACAGCCCCCTTGGGCAACCTGTTCCAGTGCATCACCACCCTCTGGGTGAAAAACTTCCTCCTAAGATCCACCTAAACCTCCCCTGTCTCAGTTTAAAACCATCCCCCCTTGTCCTATCATTGTCCACTCTTTTAAACAGCCATTCCCCTCCTGTTTATACGCTCCTTTATCCTCTCCAAAATGTATCCTGTCTGTAAATGTAGGCAGAGAGTGCTGTCAGCCAAGGCAATGTTCTATGCTGCTAAGCTGGCCATGCTGGAAGACACAAGAGATGAACCCCAGGAAAAGGTGATGGCTACATTGCATATGATTCCTATGGTTTCACTGAGGAGAATGCTGGAAAGAAGGCATTCCTGTGGAATAAATCAGAGCCTGTTCTGCATGGCCAAAGAACAGAGGGGCATCAGAGCCATCCCCCTTTTATTTGGACTACACTGACTTCAGCATGCTGTTCTGCATCATTAGGGATGGACACGGACCTCCCCTCCATTCACTGCCTGGAAACAGGGCTGTTTGTAGGGCGTGCATGTTCTGGCAAGCCATAGGAATGTCCAGAAGTTTTTGCAGCCTCATTTCTGATGCAGGTGGAAACTGTTCAGTAAGGTGAGGAAAATCCCTCAGGTTTAAAGAACTGTGTCAATTGCAGGCAGGAAGAACCTTGGGGTCTCTGGGCAAGATAAGCACTGGGAGAAAACCAATGGCTGCGTTCACTTGATAAAGACATTGGTAGAGAGCGGCTTTCTTGTTCATTATTAATAGGGCAGAAGGGCTGAATGGTTTCTCTCCAAATCAATGCAAAAATAAATACATTAATAAACAGGGAAAGCCCTGAAATCTGAGCCTCGGGGAGCAGAAAAAGAGCATCTTAGATATTCAAGAGCTGGACTTCCCTCTTCTAGAAACAGCACAGAGAGAGATGGTGAGGTTCTGAGTGTGGGAATCCAACCCTGTGCTATTCATTATCTTTTCAAATCAGAAACAGCCATCAGTTCACTTGTATGGAGCAGCATCACACCGTCAGCATGGAGGAGCAGTTCCAGCTCTGACTCTCTTCACCCCCAGGATGAGTAATTCAGAATGGGTGAATGCTGAGAGAGGAAAGAAGGTGAATGCTGAGAGAGGAAACTGAGGGGCTCAAGTTTAAGTGAAATAAAAGTGTGTTAAAGGCAATTTTCCACATACAGGTTAAAGAGAATCTGCCTTTTTACCTGGGGACACATTCCAGCTCCAGAGGAAACCAAGTGAGCTCCCAGACCCTTATAAGACCTTTCATGCTGGCTCAAACAGGACCAGAACCCTCTGAATCAAGGATGTTCTAAGAATGATGCTACACCTCTACCAGTTCAGAATCTGGAATGCAGCCCCAGTTTCGATGCAGGCGCTCAGATCTGTGATGATGCACCAAAATAACCTTTTCCAGTTCTTGTTTGACTCACACCATAGAGCTGAAATCCTCTGTTCTAAAGAAAATGCCACTACAGCACTCACTGGCGTGCAAAATAATATTAGAATCTGGTCACAAAAGGAGAACCTCCAGCTTTTATGGAGCACCACGGCACAAAAAGCTTGTGTTAAGAACCTCACTGCTTGAGCTCCTTACTTCCAGGTGAAATCTTCTCTGAGTGTGGCCCAGCAGAAGGAACTGTGATTGAACAGGAGCTGAGTAATGCCGTGCCACAGACTCGGGGTGCAAAGAACACATCAAGGAGCAGAGGAGATGGCAGCCATCCTCACCCAGGAGGACGACCTCACCATCCAGATGCATGCTGACTGTTACCAGCAGCGGATGGTTAAAGGCTTAACATGCAGTTAGGCAGAGCATCAGGTTTCATAAGAGCCTCATTTGGAATGAAAAACGAGCATAGGAAGATGATGCATAAGATTCACAAGCAGCCTGACTACCTTCAATACAGGAGAATGGGAGGTCCCATGGCTAAAGCAGCAGAGCTGCTCTCATGAGTCCTGAGTTCCCTTTCTGATCAACGACTGGTGCCCAGCTAGGACTATAGCAAAGCAGGTGTCAACGTTTTGAAGCGTGAGCCCTTACAGTAAGGAGATGTGTGTATGTGTATCTAAACAAACCTGTTCTGTGCTTAACATTGGGAGGCTGTGGTCTGGAGATTCAGATCAATAACAGCAAGAAATCTTTAATAAATTCCACAAAAGCAGCAAACACACTACTTGCAAATGGAGGCTTGCTGCTCCCAGAGGCAGGAGGTGTAGCAGAGAATGCAGGATGAACACTGGATTCCCATCTCTTCAGTAGGAATGAGAGAACTCGCTGGGTGCTGAGGTGTGTCTGGGCCAAATGATGAGAGAAAAGACGAACTGCTGCACTGAGCTGGATCCTGGCCCTGGCAGTGCTGCCCTGAGTAGCACCAAGTGGTGCTGGAGGATGAGCTCAGCAACTTGAAATTCTGCTTGAAAGGGCTGGAGCCCACCTCTGCCTAAAACCCAGAAGGAAAAGCAGATATGAGGCACGACAGAAGTTCTTCCTTACCGATTCTCCAAGGAAATGAACCCTGACAACCATCACAGCTCCTCCCATCAGAGCACCCTTTGGGATGCTCAGATTCACTCAGCTCATTTCTCCACTTCTTGATACAGTTTTCCAACATTTCATACAACCTGAGACGGATTTAACTCTATGCTTCACCTTTTTTTTCCAATCCTGACAGCAGCATTAACGTCACAGTAATTTCTAGGGATCCCTCTACATAGACAGCAACACCTCTATATTCTTTATTAATTATACCCACTTCTACATGGCAACACTGATAGTCTACATGGCAACACTGATAGGTCTACCTACAAAATGCCTTCTCCGCAGCCATATAACTCCTCTCCATCTGGCTCTGAGGAATACTTCTCCCTCTTCGGCACCTGAGCAGGTTTCTATTTAACATAACTGGAGAAGTTTGAGATCTGCACTGTAGCAGCCACGTGGCTGTCTGCTGCTGCCTCTAAAGTCAGCGTTAACATCCACAGGATGTCAAACTTATGAACTGAATCTCCAATTCTTTCTAAAGTAATAGAAGTTTCCATTGACATTCTGTCCTGCTGCTGCAAACTGGTGGTGTGATCCACAGAACTCGTGTGATGTTTTGCTTTCCTGTCTGCAGGCATTAGACCACAGAGTTCAAACTCTGACTTTCAGATCTCTCTGCTCAGAATGACTCAGTCACTCAACTCCAAAAGGAAAAGAGGGCTTTGGAGGAAGTTCATCAGGCAGAAATAACTGCTCCATTTTTCTTTGCTCTCTCCAATTCTCCCAGTCTGGGAGAAAGAAAAAAAAGCATAATTCATTGTCTGCTTGCTTAGATACTGTGAGACCACAGTTTGCTCCACAAACAGGAAGGCGGCTGTGTTTTTCTAGGTATTAACTTATGGCAGCACAATGAAGTGCTGCCAATTTGTACCACTGCCCAAAATGCTCTGTGAATTGCTGAGAGTGAGCTGGATTCTTCTGAAGCAGTCAGTGTTGGACCGAGTCCCTGGAGGCCTATTGAAAATGCACACTCAAAGCTCATGTTGCTTTCAGGAAGCACCTCAGATGAATGTATTTTTCTATTCATTTTCAGTTTAATACCAGGACAGCGTTAGTTTCTCATCCACTTCTATGCACAAGCCTTGGTATCTCCCTTCCTAGAAAACCACATTGCCAAGAGCAGCAGAAAACTTACCTCATATGAGGGGTGTTTGCAATGGACCATTTCTTCAGTGGTCCCATGCAGTCTGCTTTTGAAACCTTGGGCCTTTCTGACACCCACTGCTGATGTGTGTGTGCTTCAGTTACATCTCACATTGATTCCATGTTTTTCAGTTAGCTGGAGGACAACTGGGAACGAGAAAACATGCATGGTAAGGCAGAGAAATCTTGTCATAAAGCAGAGATGACCTCAAAATTATAGTTGATAACCTCCAAGAGATGGAATGAGTCAAACTGATCTTGGAAGACCCTGTAAAGAAACAGCAACTTTAAGGGAATTAATTCTCCAGGGTACAGAATCCTACTGAGGGCAGTTGTGCTACATCATAGCTCTGACAGCATTAGCTACACCTGTAGTGTTGCTGAACTAGAAAGTCACAAAGGAAAATCCAGTCATACCTTGGTCTCATCAGCAGTAACACAATGATGAGCAGAAGTACAGCTCAGCTGCTCAGGTAAACCAAGTCAGAAACAGTTCTGTTCCTAAGTTTTTCTCTGACTCATTGTCTGATATTTGTAATTCATCTCCACAGTCACCCACAAATAAAGTGTGTATAATCACTGGGAGGTTATGAGGATTAACTGATTCTGTGTTTATGTAAGGCCTCACGATCCTCAGATAAAAACTGCTTTAGAAATGCAGAATATTATCACAAATTACATTTATTTTAGTGTCATCATCAATTATTTCAGTGATGGGTTGGCCAGCACTTCTGACAAACCTCCCCATAGAAATAAGCTTTGCAGAATACATATTTACAGCTCTATATTATCCAAACAGCTGATCTACCCTGTTACCTAATACAACATATAAAACCATGAATAAACACTGGCATGATTTGCTGACACAAATCCTAACACAAAGCTTTCGGTGAGCACAGGTTACCTGTGCTTCAGAGCAGAGCCATTGGAAGTCTTAAATACAGATGGAGAAAAGCCATTACATGCTGATGTTTGTGCTTCAGACCACAGACCATCCAGCTCCTTGGGGTGCTTGAATCTCTACTTACAGACAAGTTGATGGTGGGGCAACAAAGAGCTTCAACAAAGGGCAAACGGACTTCAAGGCCAGAGACAGGACATGAGATTCTGCTTCACTCTCAATAAAGATTAACCTGTTGGCTACAGAGAGGTAACACTTATTTGGCTTAGCTCAGGTGAGATAACATCCTACCTTTTCTTAACCCATAGCAGCCTGCTCACACAGCTTTATCTTTTTGATAAGACTGAGTTGCATAGAAGAACAACACAGACCTTTCAAACCTACCCTGTTAAGATGGATTCTGGAGCCAGTGGCTCTTTACACTCTTAAGCAATAAAACCAGTTCAGATATGGGATTTGTCTTTCCCTATGTAGAACTTGACCCTTTTTTCTCCCCTTGCTCCTGCAAGGTACTGTTCCACTTACTATGGAAGGAAAGGTGGTAAATAAAACCAAAAATGGGAACACAGCTCACAAAGTGCTGCGTTCTGAATTCAAGTGTTTTTCAGCAGGCAGATTTCAGTGCCCACACACTTAATCTAAACCTCAGCATTTCTACAACAACAACGTGACCCACAAAAACCTGGGTCTGCAGCTGTTTCTGTGAACAAGCACCTATTTCCATCAAGTAACCAAATCAACTTCATTATATCCCCAATGGCCAGATTCCAACACAGCAGAGCAAGCTATTGATGCTGCACATAATACCAGCTGTCTACTGAGACACATGGCCACACCTTTCCTGTTTCCTTGGCTAAGTATTCCCAGCTGTAGACCTCTCCCAGGAAAAAATAATCCCGTAGACCTGGCAAGCACACAGAGGAGGGAGTGAAGAAATAAAGACTTGTTTGTATCCACACAAGTTTATCTCGTATCTCTCGGTCATAGACACTGCTGTGTTTGTGGTGCACCCTCCAGGCCCTTATACTGAAGGGCTGGAAGAAGACGTGTAAGCTAGGAATGCTGTAGCAGCACAGATAACAGGGTCTGTCTAAGACACTAAGTCTGATGGGGCAGTCCTATGCAGAGCCAAAGCGCAGCAGGTTAGGGAGAGCTGGCAGCTCTCTGTTTTACCCCTCAAGCCACTCCACTTACTTGTACAGCCCTACAGTGGTAGACAGATCTAGTCTAATAAACCTCCTGGCAACTTGCAGAATGTGGATGTTAAATGTATCATCTGATCTAGTAACAACGGCAAGTCCTGAAGATAATTTAGTTCCAAAAAGTTAATATTTTAATAGGATGCTCTGAACACAATCTAATGACTAATATAGATTAATAATAACTAACATATCCATTTCAATTCACTCTATAAGTGCTAATCAATTCTCAACCATATCAGGAGATAGGTCAGTGTTAGACACCCCATGCAGATAAGAAAACAGCTGGAGTGACAAGAAGTAGCAGTGCTCCTTAAAGCACTCACAGGCTTCTCATGGGGGATAAGAATTTCTTTCCTTCTTTCATATTAAATGAAGAACCAAGGAAGGGATCTGCTTTGTGATCTTATAGATCTCGACTCCCTAGAAAGACACCAACAGCTGCACCCAGGTCAGAAACCTTCAGCTACATCTGAACACCTTGTTTCTTTCTTTGGAGGATGGGACATCACTGGGACTATCCAAAGTAGCTTCTTCAGCAGCTTCTCTAGGCTCCTAAGCAGAACAGACCTGATCCAACCTTCCCCTCATGCTGTGGACCTTGGAAGGAATTAAATAGCAAAACAACAAAAACACAAAACACACAAGGCTCCATGAGATTGGCTGAGAGCTTTGTCCAACCACAGCCTAACAATAGCACCCTCACTCTAACAACCCTCTGCTAAATCTGAGCATCACATCCAAGGCTCTTAAACACATCCAGGGACGACAATTCAACCACCTCCCTGGGGAGCCTATTCCAGTACTCCCAAGATGCATGTGGATGAAAACTTAAGGGTACTGGGGACCAACAAGCACCTCCACAGCTTGCAGCTAGAGTTGGATATGCTCTGCCTGCTCTTTGCTCACTGTCCACTTCAGAATAACATATATTGTTTCAGCTCTCACAAGGGAAAGTTTTCCTCATACAACTCCCTGGGCTTGTTACCAGCTGATCTTAGTAAGGGCACACAGGGCATGAGCATCCTGAGGTTCATATGGGGGATGTGAACAGAAGACGATCTCCCAGGAGCCAGAAGCAAAGAGCAGAACAGACACCTCTTCATTCTGAGTCCGCTGTCTGCTCAGTGGATTGCACTGCAGTGCATTTGCATAGGTCACATATGTCTGGCTCAAAATGTATCAGCATTTCACGTCTCCATCTGACATGTCTGTCCTGGAAATTTTTCTTATCTCCAAAGAATAATTCTAGTGCTGCACCTGCATATCAAAAGCCTGGCAAAGAATTCTCTGCGTTCAGAGCAATCACAAAATGGGTTTACTGTTGTAATTCTTTTGAAACGCTTTCAGAGAAAACAGTGATGATGACAAGCCAAGTTCTGCTTTCAGTTATATGAGCTCAATTCAATTCATTGCAGTAAAGCAAAAAAAAAACAACAAAAAACAAACCAAACAACACCCAAATCAAAGCAGGTAAGGAGAGCAGACACTTGGATCCTGACCAGAAAGATGTTTTGAAATGTTTCTAACTAACCCAGAACTAAGCTGCTCAAGTAGAGCACTACAGCTTGAGGGAGCAAGGTCAGGGCCTTCATAATTCCAACAGGAGAACAGTACAGCCATAACTATTCATCTATCTCCAGTCCTGTATTGCTGCTGTGGTAAACCTGGCTAACACCAGGAATTATTTGGAGGTGATGAAAGAGCAGTTGGAAGAGGAGGAAAAGAGCAAAATAGAAGTTCAGTGTCTGGTCTCTGAACTCAGTACTGAAACCTCAGTCTAGAAGTACAAGGCTAAGAGCCTTGGAAGAACCAAAGAGCTGGAAGAAACAAAGTGAGCACACAGCTCTCAGGGAGAATGGGGCAGGACTTAGGGTAGTCTGTTATTTAGTTTGGCTGCTGAGTCACAGCTTATAGATGTGATCTGTTAGGACTCATTTTGGTAAGACAAAGGAAGGAGAGTACTCCTGCCAAGAAGAAAAGTACATTAGCAATAATAAATAGGGACTACTGAGACCTAACCCTTGTATGCTGACAACATTTCCAGTAAAGGCTCGAAGTTGGACAGCCTTTCCTTACTCCAACAGGAACTTCATCTTCCAGCAGCCCTACAAAAGCCACTAGTATTTCCTGAGGAAAAAAAGAATGCACCCAAATCCGACTGAACCCCCCAGAATCTGCTCCTTGAGATCTGGTAAGGTAGACAGGAAGTTAAGGCTGTCTTTGTAACAGTCTCTCTCTAGCAGAGCTAACAAAGATGCTTTCACATAACAGAAAGAGAAGTTAAGGTGCCTGGAGGGTTTTAACCATGTGCCTGAGACACATCAAGACAAAATAAGCTATTCTATCTCCGCTTTAGTCCATAGACAGTCACAGGGAGTGAAGCTACCTTGTTCTTTACTATTATCATTGTCCTGGAGATACCTAAACAGAAAGTGGAAGAATCTAACACCAGGAAACAACCCGGCAACAAGGAACTGAGCTGCAGTCCAGTACAATGTTTGTACCTGGGGAGAGGAAGATCCAGCCACATCATACTCATGGTTTCACAGTCACTTCTCTGAGATTGCCCACAGGATTAGTGGTGAAAATAGCAATAGTGCTGAAGGAGATGACGACTGCTGACTCCCAGAACTCCTCACTCCATGAACTACTATATTATTTCTGCCCCCATTCCTTTGGGACAAAGTTGGCTGTGAGGTTCCAAGAAGCAGAGCAGACAGCTGAATCAGTCCCAGTCTGCACAGACAGCTTTAAGCAGAAGCTTCAGACCAAAATGAAGAACCTCACTCTTGACCTGGAAAAGGCAAGAAATTCAACCATTCAAGAACACATCTAGTACAAGCCTGACCAGTGAGGGCTGATGGTGGAACCCCTGGGAGTCAGCTTTGGGCTGATTCCTTATTTCTTAACACTTGAACATCTCTCTATCAAATGTCACTGTAATCTGTATGACCAAGAGAAGAAAGGCAAAGATGAGCCACAGCTAATTCTCAGGAGCACGCAGCAGGTTTCTCATAAACTCATTAGCTGTCTTCCAGAAACAACAGAGCAGCTGAAGTAAAAGCCCTCCTCAACTGCAAGGCAAGGTATTCATCTTCTTTTTAAGGATAATGAGATCCTGCTTTGAACTCCTCAGCGTCGCAATACCAGTGGGTTGTTTCACCATCACTGCCTTTAATGAAGCAGTTCTTTACTCTTCAGCTTGTGGCGTGCTTATCACCATGGTATCTGCCTGCACGTACTGATCAGAAAAATACATAGAATATTTGTGATTAAAAGCTCCCAGGAAAGGGGAAAAAAAGAAAAGCGTTCCTTCATTCTTTCCCCTCATGACAAGTCATTAAACACAGTCTAGAATAGTCTTGAATAACATCTTGTTTCTAACTGAATCTTCTTTGAAGCAGAAAGTCACACTAATCAACCCAGGCAATTACTAACAGCACATCTGCACAACAAATATCTGAAGTGGAAAACATTTGCTCCACAGCAGCATCATTAAAACGACGGGAGCAAGGGAGACTATCACACTGATGGGAACTGGGGGATCTTGTTAAATTCCTAATGGTGAGGAAAGAAAGACTTGTAAACATTTTAATCACCCATTCAGAGCAACCAAGAGAAACTCTGCCAGTCATTACAGTGGGTGCCAATTTAACTGTGACTAGCTGGCAGGACACACAGAGAAGTGAAGTGTAAAGAAGACTTGTGTCCATTGAATGCTTGGCTTTATCTTGCCAAGCCAATGCTGCTTGTGCTTCTCTGGAAGAAGGAGAGAGCCTTTGGGAAGATGCTGGCAGAATGGCAACAAGAAAATACGAAGAGCTACAGGTGGAAGTGAATATTTCCCAGAAGCAACGTACATGACCAGATGAGGCATCTCTAAGTATCAGTTCCAAGGATGTCACTTGAACTCCCAGAGCCTCCTTTACTTGCTATACAGGGAGACAAACCGCCTTGGCTTTTTTTGTTAATAAATAAAAATAAGCTGTAAATTGTAAGAATTGATCTCCTCCAGGAGGCTGACAGATGTCACTGTCAATATTTAGAAGATGCAGATTTAGAATCCTCATTCCTTGCAGCCAAGAGAAAATGGTGATGGAGTCCCTGGCAGAGATCCAGCGCTTCCTGGGCTGTCTTCCCCCAGCCCATTACTCTGGCCTACATCACCTGGCATAGTGCCTCATTCTGTTGCATAGAGACAACGTGGAATCCTATTTTCATTTTGTATGAGCAACCATCTGAAAACAGGAGAGGGGAAAGACTAGGATAAAAACTGGACAAAATTTCTGATGATTTCATGGGCTTCATTCTTCTGCCTCTGTGATCATACTGAGCTAGCAGGGCTCATTCAGAAATCCACGATAAGATTTAGCCACGAGAAAAAGGGCAGCTAATGTGAAGTGACTGGAGCCATTTCATGCCATTTCTATTCAAAGAAACTGTCTGGTGCACTTGGTAAAGTTCACAGTCCTGAAATAAACCTATCACGTGAAATATCTGTTTTCTTCCCTGGAGGAAATTAAGAATCTAATCCATCAGCTGAAGAAGGGAGGGCACAGCATTCACGAGCTGCAGAAGATAAGACTGAAGACTGATAAGGATGAACTGCAGGTGGCACTGGAGGAAGCTGTCTTCCCTAGAAGTAAAGGTGCCACAGATGTGAGAGCTGCATGCAGGCCTGATGCCAGCTTGCCTACATTCCACTGGACAGATTTCTCCCAGAGCACCTTTGGTTGTTTTTCTGCTGCACCTCTCCTTACAGATTTGCATTCAGCTTGAACTGGTCCAGGTTAGAGGTCAGAAGAAGGATGAATCTGAAATAATCCCGTGTAGCAATATGACATTCAGTTATACGCCAAAGCTGCAGCAAGGTTTAAGTTAGACACTAAGTAAGTTCCCTAGTTGTAAAGGGAATGACTCCTGGGACAAGATGGTCTGGAGGTCACAGAGTCTCCATTATTGGAAGTTAAGTACAGTCCAGTCTCACGTCCAGGAACTGGTTTAACAGATAACCCCAGTTTTAGATAGATTTTTAGTATGATTTCTTGAAAGCTCTCCTAGTTCTATGTTTTACAAGAAAGTATTCATAACTTGGTGCAAAATCTTAGTACCTCAGTTTTAAACAGGCTTAGAAATCGGCTGTTTTTATTACTTGGTGGGCAATAATTTGATACAAAGGCTGGATTAGATTCAACATAACAGAATGTTGTGCCATATGCTTCACTGCACTCCGCAGGAAAATCACCAGCATGCAATTGAGTCTCCACAGGTGAGTCTGGAAATTGAATCAACAGGGCATGCTGAAACTCACAAGCTCAAGAAGATGGAAACAGACCCAAACAAAATGGAAATCCGAGGGGATCGTGCCAACAGCAACAATAATGAGCTTGTCAAGACGCTGAATCAACTGCAACAGAATGTCAAGTTAAACTGCAGAAGGTGCAGGCAGGACCCTGAATAAAAAACAATGCCAGTTCTATCGTACACCTTAAACAACAAAGTAATAAGTTATGTAGCCTTGTTTAGACAGACATCTTGAGCAAATGGAGGATTTATATTCATTAGTCCCAGCTCTCCCACTCACACCAATTTCAACCAGTGGTAGTTCCAACAAACCTTATACAAGATACACATTACTATCAGCTTTTCTCGGATTAGTATCTGAAATAATCACTTGTCTGTGATCAGAACAAAAAAGTGCCATTTTGCATCAGTATAGCCACAACACTGACTGGGACCTAACCAAGAGTAAACACACAGAGCTTTCAAAAAGGAAAAGCCAGAAAAAGGGGGGAAAAGCTAGATTCTGCTGGAACAGTAGTGCAGCTGCTGCCAAAAAGACAATTTCAGTCACAGAGAGTAACAAGACTCTCTCTCTCCACTCAGGTGTGTGCATATACACACACCAACCTAACTTACCCTCTGTTACGTCTGCCTCAGTCAGGAGAGCCTCTCACAGAGCATGTGGCTACAACGACTGCAAACAGGCATAAATGATACCAGGATAAAGCACTGCTTTTTTTGTTTTTAATCTGGTTAACACCTCAAAGAAAAGCCTTGCAGATAGACCTCCTACATCTCTTAGCTTCATTATTTTCTCTTTTACCTGCTTTCAGGACCTTTGGATTCAAATAGATGAAGATGCTTACCAGCATGAGGAAAGTTGCAGGAAGAGCTCTTCAGCCTGCTACTGACAGAGCAGGAAGGAGCACAGACCAGAGCAGTGGGTGCCCTCCAATATTCCTGGACAGTGCAGAGGTTGTGGAGAGACATAGTGAAAACAATGGCTGTGCACAGAGAAGGTTATTTATGCAACAGCTATTTTGGCAGAGTTTATATGCAGGTTGTTTAACACTCAATCTTACCTTTGAGTAAGAAGTGCAGAGTTAGGCCAGTAATGGACAAACATAACACTGCCCTATAAGGAAATTCTGTGGAACCTGAAGAGCTCAGTCATTAGAACAATTCTACTGATGGATGGCAAGATTTACTTACTTTAAAGTCTGGACTCTCTTGGCTCAGCTAGCAAGGCCTACAAAAAGGCTCTTAGCAGATTTGGTGGAAGAGTTAAGGCAGCGCTGAACACTTCTGAAAAACCTGCCCTAAAAAGGGCACTATCAAATTCTGCCTCCATTGAAACTATAGTCTTGTTAGTTGTTTCCATGGTGCTGGGACTTCTCCATGGAATGCAGCCCACAGCAAGACCTACTTCAGTGAAATTTTAAACATCTTTGCATTACAGATTGCAGTATGAAATATCATACCTGCCATTTCATTCCGTGCACAGACCTAAGAAGCTATTTTAACATTCACCACATTGTGTGGTTCATTTCCATGAAGGATAGACCACACAGACAAACATCTGCAAGGAAAAGAGTATGAGTTCTGGAATGGACTGGTGCCATGAGAAGCATTTCTCAGCTGCAGTTATGGGACACCAGTCATAAGAACTGAGTCATAAATGCAGCTGTTACTCAAATAGGTCAGAAACACCAACAATACATTTACCTGCAACTGACCGGTGATTAAAGGATACATTTTTAGCAGGTGAGCTGCAACCTCTATGCCAAATTTGGAGTTTTAAGCTTTGTTAATACAAAAACCTACGTAGCACAGCAGTTGTGCAGCATTCTAGCACACAGCAGCACATTTACTTGATGCTCTTCAGCTGAAGAGCAGTGTGTTGTTAGAATGCAGGCTTTCTATTAAAGCCCTTGTAGTTCTTCTTCCTTAGAGCGGGGCTTATTTTTTATTATGATTTCTTTTTTTTGCAGCAACAGCAGTCCTCCAGTGATTCCTATCAGTAAACAGTAAGCACTAAACAAGCCGTGGAGCTCATATTTTCCATGAGATAAAAAGACACGCATTGTAAATTCTGGAGCAGAGACTATATTTGTTTGTTGAGATTGCAATCAAACACGTTTTCAGTCAGGTCTAAAGCCAGCTGCTGCTACTGCAGCTTAACTTGGAAATAAATAATATTGGTATATACACTCAAATCCATGTACACAGATATCCAGTAAAACAGACTCAGACTCGAGGACTCTGTAAACAACAGGGTCTATTTCTGCCTCCGAGGTGTATCATCATTTTAGCTTTCATTTAGCATTAAGGTAAATACAGAGTTCCTAATGTTCCATAGCACAGATACAGTGGGGGTGAGAATCCCAGTCGACTTCGTAGTGCACAATCTTATAGAGAAAAATAAGCCACTGAAAACTAATCCACAAATCACTTAATGAGATAAATGGGAGCCCCAGAGCTGAGCAGTTAACATTCCAGGAATCCAGGACTCCTTTATTTTCTAGAAAGAACCTTCCTGCTATTAGATGAAGTCACAATTTGATTTTTACCACCCTACTAACAAGAATGAGGAAATCATCCCTGAGCACTGAAAGCAAGGAAAGCTGTGGCTGATCCAAATTACATCTCCACCCTTCTGCCCTTTATATTGGTAAGTGGAATATATATCCTAGGGCTTCCAGCATTTCTCTCCAGCATTTATTGGAGGAACGCTGTTAATAACATGTTAGCACTTGCTTTGCTTTTTACAATCCTGAAAAACAGCATGCTTGTTAGTTCACTGATTGCAGTCTGGCAAGATTAATCCACAGAAGAAGAAATCTACTTTCTCTGTGTCTCTCTGGCAACTTACATCACAGATGGCACCCTGAGGAATTCCTCCATTTCCTCTCTTTTTATCCCTTCTTCCACTTATTGCACAGCTCCACCCATCACACTTACCAGGTCTCCAACACAAGAGGAGGCTAGTTTCCCTCTCTAGATAGTCAATGACATTCGTCATTGGCACAGAGGGGAGAAAAGTTGCCAGTACCGAGCAGATTGCTCCATTGGCACTGTGCTGACAACTGACACTTCTGAAATATCAAACTTAGATGTGAGTTTAATGCAGAGCATTTTCTCCCCCAGTAAGGATGAGCATCCTGCCTTTCTGCTTAAGACTACCTCACTTTCAGACAATACCTCCACCTTCCACCCACTGCGTGCCCCTAAATCACATTTTTCCACTCAAGGGTGGACATCAAAGCCTGAAGTGTTATTAGAACAAAGTTATTGACTTAACAGATAGGGATAATACCTTTGAGTATTCCAGAGGTACTAAGCAAGCATACTGGCACCTGGTTTATGGTCTGATCTAGCACTGCCCAAATCAGCTGGGATTACTTCCATCCATTTGGATCCAATTCAAAAAGGCAGCCTACGATAAAGGAAAATTACAGATAAGGCAAATTTTCTCAGAAGGCAGCATACAGGTCTACACATCCTACTTTTCAATAGCCTGTATAAATAGTTGCACTGTCAGTCTGCTTCATACCTTCCTCAGAAGCTTCGTGCATGGCAAAAGAGCAGCGTCAGGAACAGGACCACAACGTGTACCTGGAAAACATTAAAGAATAAATTGCAGTTAAAGATCTATAAGTCAAGATTGAATAGGTTGAATAGTTCGGCCTGGAAGGACAAAAAAAGAGCAACACAAAAAAGAACTAGCATGAAACTCCAGGCAAAGAAAAAACATGCTTGGTTGGAATGAGCTTTCTAATAAATCCGTGCAACTACCAAACTCTTTCCTGCACCTGATCTTCCACATTCAACAAAAAAAATCTGAAATGGGATGATGTCATTTAACAGAAGGAAATGCACTAACTTAAGGACAACCAGACTAGGCAGAAGAGGTGCATGTAAGATGCTCTCAGCCCACTGGAGCTGAAAGGAACTTCAGCACTCTGCACCCTGAGCAGAACATATCAGTCAGAATCATCATGGTGTTTGAATAGAGCAGCAACAAGCTACCGGTATCAGCAGCTGATCTACACCCACAAAGGAGAACTTGCAAAGTGTACTATCAGCAGTGGCAGAACTTACCTTTTATTTTTGTGTTGCAACAAAACTCAAAAGCACGAGCATCTGCAGACCCTGGGGTAGATTCCATCTTCCAATTTCTTTTTCTGATCCTCATAATTCCATATCAACACTTCAAATCCCTTGTGTTATCATTTATACTGCTGCTCCTTTTTAGATTAGTAACTGGATATAGAGCTATTCTCCAAACAGAAACATCACGTTCTTCTGCAGAACTGAAGACATTGAGAATCCAATTGAAGCAGCTGTATATATCTCCTGTCCAAGCTCAGTGCTTCATCACATGAATGCATCTTGATCATTTGTGGAAGGATCACATCAGACATATCCTAAGACACTTTTTTTCCAGTGCAAACTTCTCTCTTGTTAAATATTTGCTGGTTCAGGAATAGAAGGATAACCAAAGCCTATCCAAGTACAGGAAGACCAAACACAAACTAGATGACAGAGGAAAGAAAGAAAAGAAAGAAAAGAAAATCCTTTTCCTCCATGTTAGTGGCTCAGGAACAGGCACTGAAGTTGGAGCTCATGTCTGAAGCCACCTGCCATGAATTTATCAGAGCAGAAAAGGGTGTGGAACCAAGATGAGGAAAACAGGTGTGTTCTCAACATAGGTACTCCACAAGCCTGTTTATGCATGGAGATAAGGCCTGACATGGCAATGGTACAGGGGTGTTTTCACTAACAGTAAAAAAGAAAGGACTAATAAGCAGCATCCCACTGCTTCCAAAAGGGATGACCAATAATGGCATCTTATGGGCACCAAAACTGCACAGGAAGGCAGTGCTTAAAACAGCTGGGCACAATTTCACCGTCAATCTAAAAAGAAAAAGCAATAAATACTGCCACTGTTTCTTTTCTAGTGGAGATGATTTTCTGCAGGATCTAGAGTAAAACACTACCTGGAAAGCAGGTTAACAGCAGGGCAGGTACTGCTGAGCATTGCACACTGGGCACTTAGCTCTTAATGTAGGCACGTGGAGCTCTACCAGCTTGAGCACGGAGGTTCCCATCTTCTCTGACAGGAAGGAAAAAGCAGTCAGAATTGAGCTTATCATTACCTAGAAAGCCAGTAGGCAAGAAGACCACTCAGTAAGCCTGATCAATATGCAAGCAGTCTTCCTTCCTTATATGAAGCTCTAACAGTTGTCACACATAATATTGTACTAAGATGCAAAAAACAAAAACAAAAACAACAAAAACCAACCAAAACCAAGCAAGACAATTGGATACACGGACTTATCAAGTCCTGAGTTTGCAGTTCTTTCAATCGGTGACTTCATCTGACCTTAAGGCAAGCACTCCTCATAATTTAAGAGTATTTCTGATGAGAATCAATCTTGATAAATAGTGACCTAAATGGCAGTTCTAGGCCTGCAGAGAATGCAATTAGGAAACAATGACCTTTCATGTGTCCCCCTTTTAAGCATCAGATATGATCTAATGCTCAGTGCCAGAAACTGCTACGTTTTCCAATAGTGAGATGAATAACACACATCTAGAAGGCCTCTCAAACTAAGCACTGTTATCTGCAAACACCCTTTTGTTATATAGCAACCCACTTTTTGAGTAGCTGTTACCAACTGTATGCCCTTGCATACAAAACAATGTCCCAGCTCTTCCTGGCCTCCCCCCCTCCCAAGTATATCTTAAGGTCATACTGACCTATGCTACTTTTATTAAAATCAGTTTGATTTGGTTTGCAAGGCCTTAATCTCCAAAACATTGGCATCCTTTCTGGATTACCACAGTTTAATTGCACCAGCAATACCACAGGAACAAAGGTGGAACGTGCTCTGGAAAGCTATGCTGAAGATGAAGCCTTAGCCTTTAATGCTTCAAAGCTCTGCAGAGTTCCTCATTTAGATACTTTCACCCCATCTGCTGAAAATCGTTTTGAAAACATAAAGCCATGCTTAAAGTCAATTTCATTCCCGTTATGTAATGTTACTTGGCCTAGTTGAGCATCCTTAATCTGTGCAGCTGAACTAGTTCTATCGTTAAGCCAATAAGGGCTGCAGCGATGACGTATCTCAGGGCTGAAGAACCACAGCAACACCGGTTTAGGAACCCATTAAGCAAAGTCTCCTTCCTGAATGAAAGACCTTCCATTGTACTTCCCCCATTGTGAGAAATATTTGTCTGATCTATTCTTACAACCTCTAAGAAGAGCCCCCATCTTGCCTAGTCAGTACAACTCAAATGACAGAAATTGTTTGCACTGTAACCTAGATCTGCCTGCCTGTTATTTCAGCTGATGGCTCCTCACCCTACCCCCAATGGACATGAGAGAACAAATCGTCCCTTCCCTCATGGCAGCATCCTTTTATCTATTTGAAGACTTACCACGTCTGTGGCTTTCTGTTCCCTCTGGCTCTGTAAGAGTCGTGTCTTCAAAGACTCATCATTATTTTTACTTTTTTTTTCCTCCTCTAAATCACACAAATTTTGCTCGTTGGAGCCCAGCACTGGATGTACCGTTTTAGCACAGCTCAGCATAGGCTGCCTGGATCTTATTAGCACTTTTCTTCTTTACACAGCCCTGCATGGCATTCACCTCCCCAACAGCAGGACACTGATACTCAGCTTGCAGCCCACAGCAGCCCCTCCATGCCTTCCTAGAGCAGACAGCTGCTCTTCCTCAGATCAATGCAAGCTATGAGGCACGCAGTACTACACCTGATGCTTTTCCCCACAGTTCCCCTTTTTGCATTCTAGTTCTCTGACATTAACACAAGCTCAAACTTGACCTCATCTCCAAACGCAGTCATTACAGGGCCTGTTTCATTGCGGATGAGTAATGGACTGAAGGTATTTCCCCAGACAAGTGCTGACACCAGTATACCGTTCCCAACTAGTTCTGCCATGCTGCACACAGCTTGCCCTGCTCCCCTCCATCCGCCGAGGCTCCCCATGCTGCGCAGCTCCCCTCGCACAGCTACAAACCCCTCAGACACAACGTATGGTCACCGCACCCCACCATGTGGGCGCCACATCCCCACACGGCGCATGCGCCTCAGCCCCATCACCGCCTTTGTGTGAGGCGCGGGCACGACGCGCGCGCTCCCCACATTCCTCCCTCCCCCCGCGCATGCGCACGGCGTCTTCCCGGCACGCCCCGACTTCCCCCGCCCCGACAGCACGGCGCACGCGCAACCCGCGGGGGTGGCCGGCGGGCGGCGCGCAGGCGCAGTGCGCGTTTCCTGGCTCCCTTGTCAGTGCCGGGCCGCCCCCCCACCCCTCCCCTCGGCCTCCGCCGCCGCCCGGAGCGGAGTCGCGTTGACTGCCCAGAGTCCGCGAGCCCCGCTCCGCCCCCGCCGCCTCAGGTGAGTCCCGGCCCCGAGGGAACGGCTGTCCGCCCGCAGGCCCAGGTGCTGAGGGGGCGGCGGCTCTTCAGCCCTCAGCCGCGGCCTGCCCGCCGTGCGGGGCCCGTGCCCGGCCCTGTGCTCGGAGAGGGGTCGGCGCGGCGCCCGGCGGGGCGGGTGGGCCGGGAGGGGAGGGGGGGGGGGGGGGGTGGCGGGGCAGCTCCGTCCTTCTCCGCACCGTACAGCGCTATACCTGTGTGGGCCGGCCGGCCCCGCCCGGCTTCGTGCTGCTGCCACCGCCGTCCCGACGGGAATGGTGCGCTGAGGGTCCGGAGGGCAATGACAGCGGTGGGAGGCAGCGCTCGGTCAGAGGCAGCGCTCCTCCAGCTGTTCGAGGGGGATGTGGGCGCTCTGCAAATAGGCAGAATTAACAGCAGCTCTCACCTTCACGCGCTGTCTCTGATTTGGAAGCATCTCCTCGCTCGCTGCTCACCCACGGGCGGCCTGGTGCTTCTTGAGAGGTGACAGCAGCTCAGTCCTGTGCTTCTCAGCGATGAGTTTCCGAGAGGCTGTGAGGGTGCAGGAGTCCTTTGTTCACCCTTCCCTTAAAAGAAAAATTGAAACTCAAGAACAGTTAGTTTGCGTTTGAAAGAAAAATAGATGGACGAGAAGAGCTAACAAAGTTACCTTGACAGCGCCTTTCCCATGTGAAATCCTGAGGTTGGCAGACAGGAGAACACCGAGGGGTTTATGGTGTATTGGTTGCATCGAGTCATTCAGCCACTCTGTCTCTATGCTGATAAGAAATAAATCCTCATAAGATCTTACAAACAGTATTTATCTCCCCAAAAGAAATAACATTGCAATGATCAGATGACAAATATTTGTGCTTCTTGAGATGTTCATTAAGAAACAACAGTGATGACAGTTACCAAACCCAAAGCAGCTGCTTGTTGTGAGTTGTGCTTGGGAAGAAGGATGGGAATGCATCGTGTCCCTTGTCCAGATGTCAGCTTTGGGAACAGCCTGTAGGTCAGTGGGCAAAAAAAATCTGTGAACTAGGAGTTGTTAGGATGGGACAGCAGTGTTTGTACAGGGAGCCAATCTGTGCAAAAAGCACGAGGACTGTATTAGAAATAGCTGCATTCTTCGGGCAGAGATTAGATAGTTTTACTTTGTATTTGGAAAGAGTCAAAAAGGCTGAGCATTCCCTGTTGGTAGAAGTGCTCTTCAGCTTTTCCTGTATATGGAAATGCACTGCTACTGAACTGCTGGCACGTACTAATGCTAGACTGGAGAAAAAGCAATTTGCTGTGATGTTTTGCTTATGTTAATGCATGGAATCTCACACACCATAGCTGCCCAAGGTCAAAGGTAACTTGGATCATGTCAGTTCTCTCACATTAATAAAAACAAGTAATTATTCTTCTGAGGGCTGTACACAAATAGTAGCTTTGTGTGATCTTTAGCATATGATTATTAGAAGAAAATTATAACAGTTACAATTATGAACTGGACTTAAAATATGAAGTTCAGCTAAATGAGCTTTAAGTACATTTAATGACACTGCAGATCATGGCTTATATATATATAAATATATATATAAGTATATATATAAATATATATATATATAAGCATTGCTTGATTTTTTTAAAGGAAAAAAAATATATCCATCAGTGATTTGCATTGGTGAAGTACTGCATCATCTCTACTCAGGACTTTAGGCATATTTCCTAAACCAGGGGAGTGCTCAGCCCTGTAGGTGGTTACTCATCTCTCATTCACTCCTGAGTTTCTATGGGACTGCCGTTCATTTCCTGTTTGCTTCCAAATTCCTACCTTGTCCTGAAGTCTCCACCCTCTGCTAACATGGCCATACTTGGCTATGTTGTAATTTCAGGCTGCAATGGGTGTGGATGTCTTGGAGTGACATCACAGAGATCGTGCTTTTTAGATGTACGCAGTGGGGCAGACAGACAGCGTGCCATCAGCCAAGGATAAACTGCTACAAAAGTTAGTTTAACATGTGAAAGGAAGAAGAAATGGACAAATCCAAGTTGTGTGTGTTGAGCTGCGCACATTTCAGCTGTTGCAGGTGACCTTGAGTTGTTACAGTGCTACCTTCCCTCCGTTTATGCTGTCCTTGATTAACACAGGACACAGAAATAAGATGTGATATTTTAAACAGCTTTGCAGTCACCTGTTTGCAGATGTTCAGCACTCTTTCATAAGAGAAAAGAAAAACTAGGGGGTCTTGCTTTGTAAGAAACAAAGCATTCACAAACCCAAATAATTCAGTTTGATCTTTCACTGTTTGACTCTCATGAGGATGAAAGCCATAACGCAGTTAAGTGTTAGGATTAATTTGAAGGAATTAGTAATTAATTACTGATGTTAGTAATTTTACCCTAGGATACACGTAAGTAGTTTTATCAAACAACACATCAGCAGATTACAGTTACATATCTGAGCACAGCAGCTTAACCTCCTGATGGATGGAAAAGAAAAAGGCTTCATTGTAGTGCAGTGAGCCTCAATACGCCCCAGAATGGCAAATCAGTTCACTGAGACATCCCTACATTTCTTATTTAAGTACTCTGATTCCACAGTTAAATTGTTAGGTGTGTTAGATTTCATAAGAATCTGTTTCCTCTTATGAGGATACAGGAAGAAGCAAGAACATACACCTCTTAGAGCAATTCATTGACCTACCAAAGGCCTTGGGGCACACAGGGAAAGGTCTTAATCTACTGTGCATGCATCATTGTAGATAAATCATCATAGTGGACTGAAGCAGCCTTTGTAGATGTTCAAGACTGATTTGTTTTTATAACTGTAACTTTTGAAGTGCTTTGTCATCATTTTTACACCTTTAAGTTTTTTTCTCCCCCCTAACTTTTACAACATAGGAATATCCTTAACTCGGAATGTCTCTACATCAGTTCTTATTGGAGCCAATCACCTGCCATGCGTGGAACAGAGACCGTACTCGTAAGTAATGTTTTCATTTACTTTTTCAACTGCTCTTTTCTCTGTGCTGTCAATTGGATGATCTTGAAATGTTCTGGACCACATTCAAGAAAGATGTGGTCAAGTATATAACACTACACTTATAATCCAAAAAGCATGATACATTCCTAAATCTGGTTTTGATTTTTAGACCGTTTTTTAAACTTTGACATGTGAGCAAACCCAGTCTTACTGGGGTTCCAGAAAGTTTTGCCTTGGTCTTTGCCTCATCAGAACATGAATTGCCTCATACTCTTTAACCTTTTATTTCCCTGCCCCAAACCCAACCTTTTCTTTTAATATATAGTCTTCTACTACAAAAGGATAGTTACATTCCAAATGCACTGTCTTTCTGTTCAGTGTATTCACAATTGTATTATGGCCATCATTATTTGATATTAGCCAGCAGGGACATTAGCCCATTGTTTACAAGGCCTATGTACTCTTAACTTTCAAAGCAGTACAAGTTTTAGATTGGGAAGTTTTCCCCTAGTAAAAAGATATTAAATAAAGCTTTCTGAACTAATGGACTGTTTCTTTTCTTCTTCAAGAAATTGCCATTAGCCCTAATAATCATGAAGTTCACATCTACAAGAAGAATGGGAGCCAGTGGGTAAAAGCTCATGAGCTAAAGGAACACAATGGACACATTACAGGTAAGCAAAGAGCACACTGCCAGACAGCAATTTTCCTGCACCCTTCTTTCTCCAGCCAAGCATCTGAAATAAACAGATCTCCTTATATCTTAGTATTCCCACTTTATGGAGAACTTTGTTCCATTTTCCTGGCCTGCATGCAGTAGACTGTTAGTTGGGTCATGGCTTCTGACAGCAACAAATAGTCTGTTTTAGGGACTCATTTCACTAAGCTTGTATTGGTACATTTCTCCTTTCTCTTTGCTTCAATACTCTGGCTACAGGTTGGTAAGATTTTTATGTGCCACAGATGCCAATAGAAAACAGTCCTTCCCTTTCTCAGTGCTAATGCAGAGAAACATTTGTGTAGTATCCTCAGTGAGCAGAAAGGGCTTTCAAGCCAGACTCATGAGGAAAGCTTTAAGAACTGACTTGACTGCAAAGTGAAAAGCAAGTAATAAATAAATAACCTGCTTTGGCCATGTTCAGGAAAAAATTGGATTCCTGATGATTCATATTTTAACATTTCTTCTCTGGTGGCTGTAATTTGGTCTTACAGGGTGTTACAGTCCAAAAGATCAATACAGTAGAAGGGTGATCCAGGAATGTAATAACAAAGGGAGTAGCACAAATGGGACAGGGTTACAAAGGAAAGGTGCTCACCTGTCTCTGAAGATTCATGCTCACAAGGAAAACTCCACAAGGGACAGGTCTACAACCAGAGATCCTTCCCCAGTGGCAGTCAGCCCTTAAGTGAGGTCTAAAAGAGGTGCAGCCAACCTCCACCCCTTCCTGTCACACAGCTGAATTGCCTTCACACCTGTGCTCCCAGGGCTGACCAGGTCCTTTTCCCCAGGTGCTCAATCAGTGTTACAGGCCATGACTCAACAGCTCCCACACATAAGGGCAATTCTGAGGTACAATTGCATTTGAAGTGATCTGTCTCAAACAGCACAGACAGTGAGCACATTTTACTACAGAGCCATGTTAAAAAAATGTAGGAACTTCCACAAGTCACATGGTGTTAATTTGAAAAAATAAAATTGTCCTGTAGTCTTTTTTTGATGTGATACTTTGAGGATTTCATCCTTTAAGGAAATGGAAATAATAAAAGAACCTGACCAAAACAGAAGTATCCTTTATTCCATCCTCAACTCACTAATGGCAAAACTGCCTAACAGCATTTTGCAGGAACTTTATTCAGTTGATCTAGTTTTTACATTCAGAGCACAACTGTGCTTGCTCTTTTGTGAGGAGTGATTTGGGTTGAATTTAAAAGTGATGTACTATTCACCCAGAGGCTTTTCTCTACATTTGACTTTTACCTGTTGATGTTAGAGAGAAGCCAAATATTCATAACTTGGGAAAAGAGCTTGCACTGCTTTCCAGCATAGCTTATACCTCTGGAATACTAAGTGCTGCAGTTGTCTTATAGGGTGGACCTAAACTGTGGTTAGACACAGGAGGTAAACTGTTCAGACCACTTGTTACCTCTGACAGGAGCCTGCTGCCACTCTGAATCCTGATCATAAGGGACAAGGTTCCTAGTGTTGCCTTCTTGTGTCTTGAAGATTATTCACTCTTCTTGCAAAGTTAGTTTTCTATTAAAGATCTAAGGCAAGTTCAGAATCAGAACACTGGTGCTAATGCAAGGGAGATGTGAGAATGATGGAGAGAGGAAAAAAGGGCACAGTGATCTCCCTTTCAAAAGCAATGCAGGATTAACTCATGTAACTCTGGTTTCAGATTATCAACCACTTCAAAAATTGAACTTCTTAAACATAACCCTATTTTGAAGGGGATCATTTATGAAGAAAGCAATACAAGTTAGTACAAATAATCCCTAATCCTTTTTCCACTTTGTGCACTTAAGGGATGCTTTTAACACAGAACACAGGGAAAACAGTTCAAGTACAGTTCTGTGGCAGGAGAGTTTGCACCCTGCATCTCAAAGAAGGGTCCTAATGAAAGGATAAAGATAACTTGCCAGGAGATTTTCCAGTTGAGGACATCTTCCTTTGCATAGGAAAGGAGAAGAAGCAGTGACAAGTTTATCAAAGGTTTTGATTTGTTGTATCTTATGGTTTTTATTAATTTTATATTTGCTTGCTAGACTTTCTCATGGCACAGCTTAAGTAGGCATGGAAGAAGGCTAAGGATTGTAATAGTACATAAAGTTTAATGCCCGCTAACCTAAAAAAAAAACTCAACACCTTGTTAGCTCAGCTTTCAGATCATACTGCAGTCTGGCATCAAGCAGACGTTAAATGTTTGTGCATGGCTTCAGAATTGCTGGGTTTCAGCTGTTCATAATAAGCCACATGCAGAAGTCAGTGGTTCAAGGAGTGCCTGTGGCTGGATTTTAGCCAGCCTGCAGAGCTCCACCTGTTGGCAAGCTGTTGAGCTATCTTGTTCAGTAAGCAGATTCTCTGAGCAGAGTTTCAAAGTTTGGGATCTGCAGTTTTGGTGCAAGTTGGATGGAGGAACCGATCTCTGTAACAGTTTAAAACAGCACCTAGAGAATTAGGGAGCAAGGGGAATGCCAACACAAGACTAGTGACTCTCTGGGGGAGAGAAGGCTGCGAGACTTTTGAATCACTGTAAAGCAAATGGGAAATAATATTAACATGAAGACTGAATTGCAGGTATTGACTGGGCTCCCAAAAGCGACCGCATTGTAACCTGCGGTGCAGACCGCAACGCCTACGTGTGGAGTCAGAAGGATGGTGTGTGGAAACCAACACTTGTAATCCTGAGAATTAACCGTGCAGCCACCTTTGTGAAATGGTCTCCCTTGGAGAACAAATTTGCTGTAGGAAGCGGAGCTCGACTTATATCTGTGTGCTACTTTGAATCTGAAAACGACTGGTGAGCTGGTTGATTTTTTTTGTTTATACGTGTGAGGGCTGCCTGGGGAAGCTAAATCTGGAGTTCAGTGACAGTAACTAAGTTCCTATTTCTAACACCTAACATGATGGAAAGTACAGCAATAATAGCAGAATAGCGAAGTCTTTGACTGCAGCAAATAAAGTCAAGCCCAAATGCAGCAGCCACAAACAGAAACAAAGGAAGAAAATTTGCTTACCTTTGAAGTGCCTCCAGCAGACAGAGATCTCCAGCAAGAACCCTTTACCTTCACTGCCAGCCCTTAAATGAGGTCTGGGAAGGGGTGGATCCTGCCTCTACCCTTCTGATCACTCAGATGTATTGCATACACCTGAGCTCCTCTGGGTTGGCCCTGCCTTCCCACCAGGTGCTCAATCACTGCCTCAAGCCACGACTTAGCATTTCTACACTTAGCATAACTACACTATTTTACTAATTCTAAAATCTTCTGTCAATAAAGAGGAATAGGCTTTGACAGTTCTTTCATTTACTTCTTTACTGTAGTGTAGTACCTAAAGGCCTTTGACTTAGCGTGTTTTCAGGTTATGTGTGTTGACATAGGTGTATCCTCACTGACTGCCATAAACTGAAGTTGCTCTTTTAAAAGCACAAGAACTTCTGCAGAGCAAACATCTCTTTACCACTTGTTTCCTCCTGCCCCACACTCATTCCTGACTGAATAAAGAACTTGGTCTTGCATCTTCTGTACTGAATCATTTCTTGTCAATAAAAAAAGTCAGATCTGTCAGATATCTCTAGGGTGGGCTAATAGCAGATATTCAAGGTTGTCGCTTACCTGTTCTGTGTGCTGTCATTTATTCTCATCACAGTTCATAGATTTCAGACTGGAACATCACAAATATTTCTGCCACTGGTATTATCTTGGGAAAATTGGAGCTTCTGATCTTTAAGACATCTACATTTGTAGCTATATGTTATTGGAGCTACGTTTTACCATATCACCTATAGGTGAAATCTGTATGCATCCCAAAGGCCATCCAGTGAATAACAGATTTCTTCACTGCTTTGTAAACAGTTCAAAGAAATTCAGTCTGCTGATACACGTTGAAGTTAGTGTTAATGCATTCAACAATAGGACCACTTTTCACTGTACTTCAGACAATTGAGATACAGACGTTGGCCATATCATTGGCAGTTCACTCATTTATGTGTTGGATTTTGTAGCTGTTGTACATTAGAAAAGTTGGCAAGCAGAGGAGATGGCTGCGTAACTCAATGGAAGAAGCAGGGGAGGAAGTATACTCAGTGATGTAACAAAGTAATGCTGGTTAGCTCAACACAGTGGTCAAAACTGAGTTCTTGGTCACAAGATGGAAGGGACCGAGAAATTACTGTGCAAAATTCATGTGAAGGAATTCAGTCTGGTGTATTATAAACATAAATTAGAAGATGAATTAGATTCAGAGGAAGAGTTGCGTATTTAATGTGACTTTGTTTGTAGTATTTATAACCACATAAAGTTCATAGACAGTACATAAAATATGCAAGGCTTGGGCATAATGTGAGTTTTCTAGCAAAGCTTGTGTTTAGTCATTGACAAAAGGTGATGTTTTTGAGGCATATTTCTTGGGTTTTGAGGAGTGGGGTAAAGTGTCTGCATAACAATCTCATCTTTTTTAATGTAGGTGGGTGAGCAAGCACATTAAAAAGCCCATTCGTTCTACTGTCCTCAGCCTGGACTGGCACCCCAACAATGTTCTGCTGGCTGCTGGATCCTGTGACTTCAAATGCAGGTGGGAGAAAATAAAGCATCTCTAAATGAGTTTGGCTCACTGGTTCAAGTGAGAAGCACAAGCATGATGACGGCATTTGCTGTCGGAATAGAAGACAGCTCATCACATAATGATGGTGTTACCAAAATAAAATACCCAGCTTAAGAGACTTTGCTGCTGCTGCAGCATGGGTGCCTAGGGCTACTAGCATTTATCTCTTGGGGGATACAACTGAGTTTAGTGAGCTGGTGAGTTTCTTTACTAGCAGAGCATGGAAGTACTGCTATTACAGGTGTAATGGGTACTGAGCTTTTAGTCTGAAATTAGACTTACAGATGCTATCTGGTAGAAATGTACCATTGCTCATTAGAGTTTAAAAGGCAATATCCTAGTGCAGCTTGCAGAGGTGTCTCACCTTTCTCTTCCCGGAGTCACTCATTCACTTTGCCTGTGCTAGCCTTACCATTTGTGCATATGGTAAGCTAAGTCAAGGAATTGATGCACCTGAAACTCAGTGCAGCAAAGCACCATTTTTGCAGAGCAGACTGACATTTGAGATGGATGGGGTTGTGAAGTTACACCACGAGGGAGAGTTCTGCAGGTTGCTTTGTGCTGACTTCACTGGAGTCGCTGCACTGAAGCATGCATGGGGAGCTGTATACAGAGTGATTGACTTCAGTTCTGTTCCCCTTTACTTAACAGCTCATTCCTTGAATAGTAATGAAAGCTTATTTTCTTAATTTCTTTATGTAATAGGGCAATTTTGAGGCTCCAAGATGTATGCTAAAAATAACTAAGAAGGAGTGGGAGAGGGAGGTGGAGCCAACTGTTGCATTCCTTGTTTCAGAATAAAACACGTACATCTGAAGTCAATCCTTCGTTACTTTTTTATGTAAGCAGAGATGTTAAATGGCAGATGGGCAAGAGGAGGAGAATTGTCTTCCTTTCCTGCCTTATCTCTAGTTTTAGTTAGATAAATTGTAAGCATTCACTTCCTTTCCCAAAATAGTGTGGTGTAAAGTACTCGTTCATCTTCTAGAAGCAGCTGCTGTTCACATGTGGAAATGTTTTCATGTGTGTTCATAAAGCATCGTGGGACTGTGAGGTTGTGTCAACTGATCTAGTAGGTCTTGTAGTTTGGGCTTTAGCTCTTGTGTCTCCAATCTTTGCTCTGGAAGAAAATGGTCTTTGCTCAACGATGACTAAAGATCTCCAGAATTCCACTTCTAGGGAACGTGCAATTACTTGTTAAAGATAAGAAACGTGTCTGGGCTGAAGTACGCATCTGTTCTGATAGGTGGTTCTGGAGAAGACTAGGAAATGGATTAGCTTGGAGGCACTGCCAGCTTATAAGCAGCTGAGTGGCAGTTTGGAAAAATAATGGAGGGCAGAAGAGACTCCAGGTTGATATTCAGCTGTTTTTCAGAGGCTGAGCTCCTCTTACATTTGTCTTTAGAAATAGTACTTGTATATTATATATAGAGCTACCAGCATGGGTGATAATTGTATATTCTTGCTGGAACAATGTTGCTATGGGAATGAAAGTCGTTTCCCAATGTTCTTTGAAGGCTGGGGCCTTCAAGCTGAGGTGGTTCTGAGAGGGAGACTTCAATAAGTGAAAAGGCACTTTTTTTGCCAACAGCTCTGTTCAAGGTCTCTTACTACTTAGGAATGATTTTTCTGCCTTGTGTCAAAGGCTGCTGCTTTAAACATCTTGTCCTATTTCCATACATTAAGAGAACCATCCTTTCTGGTTTCTCTGTAATATTAAGTTTCTGGAAGGATTATCCTTACATTATATTTAAACTGATAGAGCTGAGCATAAATTCTGACTTAATTCTCTGAAAATCTGTACCTAATATAGCTACAGTTAAACCCTTCTCATTCCAAATGAACAGCTTTATTTGAATAAACTGAACATAGACACCTTTTGAAGTCCATCTTCCACACTTATGAGATTAAAAGTAAAAAACAGGGTGGTGATGGCACGGGAAGCAACTTTTCCCTTAGTTCACTGTAAAATAATTTCATTTAGTTTGGCTGCAGCCATGAATGTTTGATCACTGCTTTTCCTTCTTGCTGAAATATCTCTGGTTGAAGTATGGCACCACTCACTTGCTTCTCCTGTTCAATGGACTCTAATCCTACGTCTGTGACGTGCGAGTAACTTCCATGGCAACAGTTGGGAACACCATATTGTGGCACGTCTGAATCATGCAGAAGGAATCTAATGAAAGGGGGGAGGGCTTTCTATTTAAACATATCTTGAAAATTGTAGTGCTGGGAAAAAAAAAAACACCGCCATAAAAACACTGTGCTATTTTGTGCTTTCAAGGCATTCCTTCCATAAGGAGCCAGATTGAGGTGGTTCAGAGCCCCTGTGCTGGCAGCTGAACATCCGTTTTCTTTCTTTGAAACCCTGCTAAAAAGTGAACGTTCTTCAAAAGTGGGTAATTTTCTATTAGTCTGTCTAAGAACATAATCAGGTGTGGCAGCTCTGGGTTTTTCTCTGACTGGAGAATTGACTCTGAGAGTTAATAGTGCTGCAGAGGGATGAAAGGGAAATCAGCACAGCAAAAAATGCAAGGACTTTGTGTGGTTTTGTGCCATCTTCTGGAAACAAGTGGGGAGATTAGAAAAGAAAGAAGCATTTGTGAGCAAGTGACCTGCATTACATCCGTGTGTTATTGCTTCCTCTCTGTGTCCTGAAACTTCCCAGCCTGTGTGGGTTACTGGTAAAAGACACTGTACTATTTTATTTTGGTACAATTAGAAAGCATCCAGTTGTTTCCAATGTGAAATGGATGTGCAGCTCCCAGCTGTTTTTTTTTACATCCTTGTTCATGCAGAAATCTTGTATTTGCAGGGTGTTTTCAGCTTACATCAAGGAAGTGGATGAGAAGCCTGCCAGTACACCTTGGGGCTCCAAAATGCCTTTTGGGCAGCTGATGTCAGAATTTGGGGGTGCTGGCAGTGGTGGATGGGTGCACAGTGTCAGCTTTTCTGCCAGTGGTAACCGCCTAGCCTGGGTCAGCCATGATAGCACCGTGTCAGTCGCTGATGCTTCAAAAAATATGATGTAAGTTTGCTCTTTTTGTTAACTGTTCCATGGTGGACACTAGAAGGAAGCAGTGTGTGCAGTGTTGTGCTTGCAGCAGCAAGAGGAAAGCTGGCACTGCTGTTTCCAGTTTACTGTATGTTATAGGAGTCACTTTGAGGCCTACATAAATAAGGTAGATTCTTACAATTCTAGATTATGTATAATTCAAGTTTCTTTTAAGACATCTTCAGTGAGGATACAATCACTTGCTTCCAATCCATCAAAGTATTTAATTAACAGTTCCTCCTTGATCTTAATAACTTCTCAGTCTCCATGGTTTTCCAACTAAGAAGGAAGAGACTCAGTGTGCATTTTGATAGCACAGTTATCTGGTGGATCATCCAGGTATTGCCGTGCTTAGCTTTGAGTTTCAATTCTGATGGCCTTAGCTGTGTAAGTTACTGGAAGAGAATATCACTAAGTATAGATTGTTCTAGAATTCCTTACTACAAAAATCACAGAAATTGACCTAATTTAATGCAGAGGCTTTTTCATCCTAAAGAGCTGATGCCAAGGACTGAAACATCAAGTGGTTTTACATTGTAGATCAAATTAATAGCTTCTGGAATTTGAACCTTTTTTTGGGGGGGGGGGGTGAATTATTATGGATTTCAGCCTTGTGGTGTCACCTCAGGACAGCCAAGCTCCACTGAATTCTATTCCTGTAACCCTTGTCTGGGAATTGTCTCCTATTTTTTTGCTGGAACCAAAGATGAGAGGTTGCACTGAGATCCTTAACAAATATTCTTGTGTTCAGGGTTTCGCAGCTGAAAACAGAATTTCTTCCACTCCTGAGCGTGTCATTTGTCTCTGAGAACAGCGTGGTGGCAGCTGTAAGTGCCTTTATTTTTCTTGTAGAGTGTTGTAGTGTTTTGGAGACTGAATAAAACACCATGAGTTGTGAAGTTAGCGATAAGCAAGATCTTCCATGGTGTCAAGCTTTACATTTCTGCAATTAACAACAGCAGAACAAGAGAAACTCTGGTTCTTCACATGCTCTCACGGTGTGCTTGCAGGGCCATGATTGCTGCCCCATGCTTTTTAACTGTGATGACCGTGGCTTGCTGACCTTCGTTTCAAAACTGGACATTCCAAAGCAGAGCATCCAGCGCAATATTTCTGCTATGGAACGCTTCCGAAATATGGATAAAAGAGCCACTACGGAAGATCGTAACACTACCCTGGAGACTCTGCACCAAAACAGTATAACGTGAGTGTCTTGGCTGCCAAAGTGAGGGCAAGGAGTGCTCCTCATCCCTTTGGTACCACAGGGTGTCCCACAAACCTGTGGGAGCTCAGATTTGCCATACCAGATGGGTGTAGCTGGTGTCCCATATCCATCCTAGCCTTTCACTAGCAGCTGTGTGTTTCTGGGAATTGTGGAAGCTGGTAATGTTAATTATTAACATTGCGTGCATGCTATTCCTGTTAGCTCGTGTTTAATGTGTTCTGTAACTTGAATGCCGTTTATCTTATCAAATATGTGAAGAATTCACAAGAGGTTGGTAGTACTGCAGAACACAGTTAGAATTCACCTGGAAGAGGAATTCACATACCAGCTTCTTATTTCAGATGTTATTTCTCTATTCATTTATTCATCAGAAAGGATCGATTCAAGCTAATTGAAGAAAATGTTCTTATATTTAAAAAGCGTGTGAGCCTAGAAGATGCTATTTCTGAAGCAAACTGTCTTTGTCCAAGGAAAATGTTTAGTCTTCAGGCATTGAGTGATAAGAGTTTCCAGCATCCTCTCTTTGCTTGTTTTCCTGAAGCACGATACCAGAAATCTAGCATAAGCTCTGCTATACTTTTGTCTCCCTTTGGAAGAGTAGGAATTGAACTCAGCCCAAACTTGCCAGCTTTTTGGCTCTCAGGGATGGGTGTCTGCCTTACAGCTCTTGCTCTCTGCTTTCAGCCAGGTGTCCATTTATGAGATAGACAAACGGGACTGTCGTAAATTCTGCACCACTGGCATTGATGGAGCAATGACCATCTGGGACTTCAAGGTATGCTTTTACTGCTGTGTTTATGTGAGCTGATTGCACTGATTACTTTCTCAACCTCTAGCATCAGTTTCTGGGGCACAACCCTAATTTGAGTTTTGCTAGCACGAAATAGGAAATCCAGACTGGAATATGGGGTGTATCAGTGAACTCCATGAGCAAGGCTGAGCCAGGATCCAGCTTAAGAGCAAAGATGTTTTGCCTAGCAGATGGTACTGATCCAGACTGAATTTTGTAATGAAATTGCTTGCTGTACCTGCAGTAATCCCACTAGCTCTTTGCTCCTCCAACCTGTACTTAGCCACAGTCAGGCTGTAGAACAGTTATTAATATGACAAGGCGCAGCGTCTCTCCTTGTTCCCATCCCTTTGGACTCTGTTCACCGTCCTTCTGCAGAACATGCTCCTTCCATCTCTTAATTAACTTCCCAGGGTAGTACATAGTTACCTCAAACAACTGACAAACACAATAAGCCCTGTATTGAAAACCTCCAAAGATTTAATTCAAGTACTTTGCTTTGCTGAGGATCGACCAACAGAGGTCTCCGCTGACCTCCCCAAACTTTACACCAGCTTTTAGGACAATAATTATTTACATGATGTCATGCCAGAATGCTTTGGCAAGGACAGGGGCCAAGTGAGAAACGGAGGTAATGTGTGAACTGTTGTCATGCTGTTTCAGCAGGGAGGGGGTGGAACTGTTGGCCTATATGTGAGTTTGAAATGAATGCTTATAGTGCTGTCTGGCTCTTGAAGAAGAGCAATCCCAAGTCTTGTGCGTTGCTCCTTTCTTCTTACCATCAGCCTTTACAAGGAGTTCTTTCACACTGGGTACTCAGCACATTGTGATTACAGTTTTCTCTCTTCCAAGACCTTGGAGTCCTCTATTCAAGGTCTACGAATCATGTAAAGGTGGATTGCCAGCATCTAGCAGGACAAACTGCTTGACAGAACGCAGCTCCCACGTCTGCACAAACCTGAAGAGGGAGGAGAAAGGTGGAAGATTTGGAAACACTGAGAAAGAAACAGCTTGGCAGATCTTTGATTGAATCGAAATTTGGTGAATCGTGTCGGTTTCAAAATCAGCTGTGATTGTTCTTTAATTTGTATTTGTATTTTTTCGGTTGGTTGTTTCATTCCATTCTTTACCAAAGCTGCTCCTTAAGTAGTTTATTGCAGGAAGTTCTGGATCACTAACTTAAAAGGGGAATTTTATGTAAATTGTCTGCTAGAAATAATAATAATAATAATAAAAAAGAAAAAAGGATCCTTTGTGTTTCGATGCCCACTAATAGAGATTAAAAAGGGGGTGTTGTAGGAGTGATCTCAGAGAGCATTGAAATCTTAACCTGGTGCTTTATGGCCACAGAATAGGAAGAGTTCATCTTAACTGTGCTGCTTAAAGTTGGCAGCTGAAGACCAAGAGCTGTGACAGGCTGGATGTGAAGACTGAGCTGGGCTTCGTTCAGGGCTTGTTCCTTTGAGGTGGTGATTTTGGAGGAGGGACGGCTCTGTCCTGTGAGTTCTGCCTGCCTGGCACTCAGGATGGGAATGACAGCAAATTAACCCGGATGCCTTTTCCATTGTGTAGAGGGTCATAGTTTTAGATGACCAGAATTATCTGTGGTTGCCTTTTAGGATTTGTACAAAGCCTTCTCACAGCACTGGCTGCGTGTGGACAGCAAGGCGAAAATCCGGACCTTAGGGACGACAAATGGAAAGCAGATCACTTTGTAAGCCCGTGACATTACACAGATCTGCGTGTCGGGTTGGAGCTGAGTGCTCAGCCCATAGAACTCCGTCTGTAATGACTGGTGGAGTAACAAAGCACATTGAACAGGAGTAACAGCAAGCACTGGCTCTGCACTGATCCTTTGTCTCAGGTCAGTCGTTTGAAGTTCAGTTCTGAGCCTGGGCAGCTTGCTGAGGCCTTTACACGTAACTTACTTTATTCATATGGTCTAATTAAGGTTCTCTGTACCACTGCCTTGAGCTGGGTTCAGGCTGTGCTCAGGGGGTGGATTTTCTGGCTCGAGGCATTGCTTTATAAGGTCTGAGACCTTGTCATCTCTGTTCAGAATGCAGAAGTGTGTTAAAAACAACCCAACAACCCAGTGAGTAAATGTCACCACTTCCTCTGGAACCGGAGTGCTGCATCATCATCCCCTGCTCAGTTCTCAGCTCTGAGGGACTGAGAAGGAAGGGCAGAACACAGGCTCACCCAGCCGGCAACTGTTCTCAAAGCAAACTTTATCCCTTATGGAGGTGCATCATTTTCAGCTGCAGTGTCTGTTGCATGCAGAGCCGTTTGTCAGCTGTATTGGTTTTTAATGTACAGATGGTAACAAACGTACAGAAGGTATAAGTGAATATAAGTAAAGGAAAAACTCACCAGTGGTGGTGCCTTGGCTGAAGAAGCTGGGGCAGTCCTCACTGGTGAGCGATCTCCAAGAGATACTGCTTCAGTGGGAGTCAGCCCTTAAATGAGGTCTCAGAGGGGATGGAGTCGAGCTACATCACTCTCACCTGTGCTCCCACAGCTGACCCCATACTTGCCTCAGCTGATTAATCAGAGGTTCAGGCTGTGATGACCAATCTCCCATACAGTCAGCCCCTTCTGCTTTTCTTCACCTCTGCCACCTTTTCCCCTGGCAGTCAAGTGTAGCTTTGCAATTTCCTCTCCCTTATGAATGTAGAGTAACGACTGCTTACTCAGCTTTGCAGCCTGAGTGGCTGCTGTGTGCATTGACTTGGGTGGCACAGGGTTTATCAGCTAGAATGGAGTTAAATATCTTCTGGATCAAAGCGATGCTGCCAGCTGTGGAGGATTAACAGAGGAGCCTGGCTTTGGCTTTGTTCATCTCTATGGACACGTTTCTTCTGAAGCAGCCTTTGAAAGTGGTGTTTAAAACGAAATATCTTCGTTCTGAAATACACAAATAATACGAAAGGAGGGAGGAACATAAACGACGACCACACCAAGCATAGCTCGGCTCAACTCTGCGCTGTGTGCGGGTGGGGGAGCTGTGCACCTCCAGCTGTCTGATGGCTGGTACCTCCCATATCAGGGCAGTGATGGCTCATCTCCGGCCTTTCTCAGAGCCCTCTCAGAGCAGCAGTGGGTGTGGGAGGAACTTTCCCTGTAAGGAAATGAAGGGAAAGCAGCTGGGGGATCCATCCAGGCCTTGAGCTGGGCTGGTCCATCACCCTGTGCCGAGCAGCACTGCTTTCCTCTTCCATGGGCAGCTGAGCCCTGGAGAAAGCCAAGCGATGATCTCAGTGCTTCCAACATTGCACTGTGGGGGTTTGCTCCAGAGGGGCAGCTTCGGCCCTTCTGCAGCAGGGAAACCCGCGGGACCCTGTCCTGCATGGGCACTGCTGTGATGCATCCTCCTGTGCACGACCTCACCCTGCTCACTGCAGGGCCGTGAAACCAAAACCCTCCCTGCGCTTCCAATCGGGACTTGTGTTTCTGAGGGGAAAGGGATGCAAACCAGATGGCTGTGAAGCAGGAGGAAGAAAGAGAGGGACGCATGGGGTGAGCGTGGGCTCGGCGGGATGCGGAACCAGCAGGCATCCCTGCTCAGCTCCGGGCGCAGCGGGGTCCCACAGCCACGGAGGCAGCGCTGCCCCACTTGGTGCTTCCCCGGCGCTGGGGCGGCCTGCTGCTGGCAGCACACAAGGGCAGGGCGGCTGCCGAGCTGCTCTGCGCTCCCCCAACGCCCACGTAAGGAAGTGGTTGCATTTCTCGGAGAGGAAAAGGGAAGTGGAGCTGCCTCGGCGGGGCAGCCAGCAGCTCTCAGCGCTCACTGCGCTCTGCCCGGGCTCGGCTGTTCGTGTCGACTGCCCAGAGTCCACGAACCGCCCTGCCCTGCTCTGCGAGGTAAGGAGTGGGAGAGCGGGCTGTGGGGCGCACACCTCCCCGCTGCCCAAAGCTGGGAAGGGGCAAAACCCCGTTGGGATGGGCTTTGGGATGGAGCTGCGTTCACCACTCGTGGCTTTGGCAACGTGTTTGGGGCGCTTTTTCTTTCCCACCGTTGGGTGTTTCTCTCGTGGTGGGGCTGGAGAGCTGCAGGCAGCGCCCGGGGCTGTGGTGCCCATAGAGCTGGAGTCTCCTCGGGGTACTGCCCCATATGAGGAAGAGGTCAGGGCTGCCCCGTGCTCTCAGGGGTGGCGATGCCTTCCTAAGGGCCTCGCTGGCTCCGGGGGCACCCACAGCAAGACAGGGGCGCAGTGGGGATGGGTGTCCCCTGCAACAGGCTGGTGACAGCCCGCAGCTCCAGGGGGAGGAGGAGGGCACGCCGGGCTCCGTGCTTTGGCCTCAGTGCTCGGCGGTGGATGGGGGCTTTGAGGTGATGGGGATGTCCCGGGGGGTCTCTGCTCTGATGGCTGCGCAGAAGGTGCAGCACAACTGAACCCAGCACCGCTCCCAGCGCGCAGCGGTGGCCGCTCAGCCCCCGTCTGGGTTTGGTTATCTCTTCGAGCTCCCATGGCTCTGAGCTCAGCGCTGCAGCTGGAGAAAAGCGAGCAGCCCCGGGCCCATTCCCACCTCCTCCTCCTAATCCCTTCTCCCTCCTTTCAGACGCTCAGCTCAGGGCAGGCACTGAATGGGGCCGCGGTGTTTTCCCCGCAGCGCTGTGCCCGGGGGCAGCTGAGCGCAGTTGGGGCTGCAGGCAGGAACGGAGCGCACAGCGCTGACCGCTCCCCACGCAGCCAAAAAAGAAAGTTCTTTTTTTGTGTGTGTTGTTTCTACCGAGCGCTTCCGCTCCCGCTTTGCCGGCTGTGCGGAGCCCTTCCCTGAGGGGCGGGGGGGGGGGGAGCACGAAGCGTAAGGAGGGAAAGCAACGAGCTCCCAGCATCCAACCCGACCCCAAAAAGCAGCGCCGCTGCCCCAAGGCGCATTTCATGGCCCAGAACCGTCTGAGCAAGAGATCGATGCCGCTCGTCCCGGCGGTGCCCACAGCGCGCATCGTTCCGCTCCACATCACTGCGGTGCGTCCCCAGCATCGATTTTACCCCGCGCTGCCCAATCATAAGCTCACGGCAACCATAGGCTCACGGCATGTCGGGTTTGGAAGGGACCTCGAAGCCCCCCCAGCCCCACCCCCGGCCGTGGGCTGTTCGCCCCCCCTCAATCCTCGCCTCCCCCAGCCCCACACCCGCAGGGCTGCGCCGGGCACACGCTCCCTTTCCAGCTCCGCGGTGCCGGCCCGTCCCGCAGCGCGCTGGCAGCAGCAGGGGAAGGGATTACTCATGGATGGGATGGAGGCGTCTCCGCCGCGAGGCTTTGGCTCTTCCTAAATGAGAGCTGGGAAGGAGCGAGCCCTGAGCGCCTCCGGCCCCGCAGGGTTTGTAGGAACGGCCGGAGGGAGGGGATGTGCCCTTTGGGGGTGCGGTGAGTGGTGGTGGCAGCGGGGTCCTGAGACACCCACCCAGCGCCGGGCTGTCCACGTGGGTAGGAAGTCCCTGGGAGCCGTTTCACGGCAGCTTCCTGCATCGGGGTGTTACGGGTGCGCTCACGGCTTCCTCCTGCCTCTCCCTGTGCCAGGGCTGGGGGGATCAGGGTGGGCACGGATGTGGCACCCACTGGGATGTGGCACCCACTGGGATGTGACACTTGGCTGTTGGATGCCCAACATGGGGTGCCTGGCCCTGAGACTGCACCGTCCCCTCCAACATCTCCCCCCGACTCTGAGTCCCTCAGAACAGCCATCAGCCTCACTGGGGCAGGCTCTGAGCTCGGAGCCCCCAGGGATACCAACAAGGGGTTTGTGGAAATGGAAAAAGGGTCCCCCATTGGGTTTGTCCCCACAGCCACGTGTCCCGACAACGTTCTCATCCCAGTCCCAGCCCATCCATCATGGCCTACCACAGCTTCCTGCTGGAGCCCATCAGCTGCCATGCCTGGAATAAGGACCGGACTCGTAAGTACCTGAGCCCCAAACCTCTATGGACAGCCCAAAGCACTGGCAGCACAATGTTGGGGGTGGGCATCGCATCCTGCCAGGACCAAAGGTCTCCACTGCAGCAACATCTGTGTGGGGCAGGTCCTGCCATGGGGCTGAGTTTGGGGCAGTGGGCGCTGCCCTGCACGTGGGTTTTGGGGTCAGTTTAGGATACGTCCCACTTCCTTGCTCACACTCCTTCCACTGCAGGGGAGGGAGTGGAGCAGAGCCGGTGATTCATGGCCGATGGCATTTCCCGGCCACGCACGGGGGATGTGGGAGAGAACAAAAAGGGCTTTCTGTGATGGGGCTGCTGTGCAGGCCAGGATGGGGCCAGCGGGTGCCAAACGCCCACAGCCATCCCAACCCATCCTTCCCAGCAGAGCCCTGGGGCTGGGGCACAGGAGATGTTGAGCTGTGGGGTTTGGGGGAGGTGTTCCCTTTCCCCCCAGCGCAGTTTGCACCGGAGCCCAGTGCTGGGGCAGGACCCTACTGTGCCTTCAGGGCTCCGGGCATGGGAAGGGCTGCAAACCTGGGCTGACCCTGTGAGTGTGGGGTCATCAGAACTGCTTTCACCCCACAGAGATCGCGCTCTGCCCCAATAACCACGAGGTGCACATCTACCGCAAGGACGGGGCCAAGTGGAACAAGGTGCACGAGCTGAAGGAGCACAACGGGCAGGTGACAGGTGAGCGCCTGGGGATGGATGTGCCCCGAGGTCAGTCCCAACCCCATTCGGTGACACTGGTGACCTCAGGTTGTGAAGGAGAGGAGCGGGTTGTGTCTGGTGTTCCTGGTCCCAGTTCAGTGTATCACAGGCACCCAGGGATGGGATGGGATGATAAGGCTGTAGAAGGGTTGGGATTAATTGGGTTGGGGGATTATAGCAGAGAAAGACTCGGGGGCAGAGAGCAGCCACATCCCCACCCTCAGATGGCCCCCTCATGCCCTGTCCCCTTCCACAAGGCTCTCCCCACATCACTGCCCCCCCCCCACCTTCCAGGCATTGACTGGGCTCCTGAGAGCAACCGGCTGGTGACGTGCGGGACCGACCGCAACGCCTACGTCTGGACCCTGAAGGGCAACGTCTGGAAACCCACCTTGGTCATCCTGAGGATCAATCGGGCTGCACGCTGTGTTAAATGGTCCCCCAAGGAGAACAAGTTCGCTGTGGGCAGCGGCTCCCGGCTCATCTCCATCTGCTACTTCGAGCAGGAGAACGACTGGTGAGCGGCCTTGAGGTCACCATCCTGCACTGAGTGGGGATGGATGGAGGGGAAGAGGGTGTAAGTGTGGGGAGATGGGTGTAGGGGGAGGTGGAGGATGGAGAGGGGATGAGAGGGGTGAGCTAAGGAAGTCAGAGAGGAGATGGAGGAAGAGGCAGAGGAGGAGCCTGATGGAGAGGTGGAGAGAAGTGCTGCAGGATCTAAGAGCTGGGGACACAGCACTGTCCCCATGGCCTGGCTGCTGGCACAGGCTGGTAGCCAAGGGCAGTTCCTGGGTGCCCCCAGTCACCCCCAGACTGCAGGCTGAGTGCCATGGAGTGTGTCTGGGGGTTCTGGGGGCACCAATGCCGCTCTCGCTGCAGGTGGGTGTGCAAACACATCAAGAAGCCCATCCGCTCCACAGTGCTCAGCCTGGACTGGCATCCCAACAACGTGCTGCTGGCCGCCGGCTCCTGCGACTTCAAGTGCCGGTGAGGGGAAAAGGGGGGACCCCAGGGACAACACAGGGCTGTATTGGGTGAGCAGGGATGGAGCTTGTTCCACGGCGGTCTTCTCCTTCCCAGGATCTTCTCAGCCTACATCAAGGAGGTGGAGGAGCGGCCCAGCCCCACGCCTTGGGGCTCCAAGATGCCCTTTGGGGAGCTGATGTTCGAGTCAAGCAGCAGCTGTGGGTGGGTGCACAGCATCTGCTTCTCAGCCAGCGGCAACCGCGTGGCCTGGGTGAGCCACGACAGCACCCTCTGCCTCGCCGATGCCAACAAGAAGATGGCGTAAGCAGGGCTGGGGCTGCAGGGGGGGCCTGGGGGGAACCTGGGGGAGTTTTTGGATGGGATGGGCTACACAGTGATAAGTGGCTGCCCACAAGGGGAAGGCAGCTGCTTTTCTGTGGTCTGGATGGTCCCCAAAATGATGCTGGGGTGGAGCCGGGATGGAGCTGGGGTGGGGGTGAAGGGCTGAGTGGAGCTGGGTGCAGGAGGAGGCACAGCCTCTCCTTGCAGCACCACAGCCCCACTCCCACATCATAAGCTGGGCTCAGCAGGGCCTCAGCTCGCTGCTCACGCTTTGTCCCTCCCTTTCAGCGTTGCCTCCCTCTGCACTGAAACCCTTCCCCTCCTGGCCGTTACCTTCATCACTGAGAGCAGCCTGGTGGCCGCGGTGAGTTGGGCTGGGCTGAGGGCAGGCAGAACATGAGGGGATTCTGAGCAGGACCACCGCTTCCCCTCCAGGGCCATGACTGCTACCCCATGCTGTTCACCTACGAGGAGGGCTCGGGCACGCTGAGCTTTGGGGGGAAGCTGGACGTCCCCAAGCAGAGCTCCCAGCGCGGCCTCACTGCCCGCGAGCGCTTCCAGAACCTGGATAAGAAGGCGAGCTCCGACATGGGCAACGCTGCGCTGGATACAGTGCACAAGAACAGCATCAGGTGCTAATGGGGCATCGTGGGAGGGTGGAGGGTCCAGGACTGCAGTCTGACCTCCCTCCCCTGTGTTCCACAGTCAGATCTCTGTGCTGGTGGGGGGCAAAGCCAACTGCTCGCAGTTCTGCACCACGGGGATGGATGGTGGCATGAGCATCTGGGATGTCAAGGTGAGGCCCTCCCGAGCTCCCCTGACCACATCAGTCCCTCCTTAGCCCCAGCTCTGTGTAATCAATGCCCCCAGCGATGCTCATCCTGCACTGGGGTCTGCACAGCTCCACTCACCTTGGGAAGTAAAAATAGAGGCAGTTGCTGAACAACTTCTCCTTGTTGGTGAACAACTTCTCCTTGTTTCAGAGCCTGGAGTCGGCACTGAAGGATCTCAAAATCAAATGAAGGATGCAGCCGGGAGGTCCCAGCCGCAGCTGCCCCGCTCTGCTGCTCCACTGCTGCACTCCCTTTGCCCCGCGCTCCCGGCTGCCAGCCAGCCTTGGGCTGCTCTAACACAGAGATAAAGGTGGTTGTTGGTTGGGTTGTTTTTTAATACTATTTTTGTTACCATGCTAACCGATGCTGGTCATACATCGCTTTATGAATTCAATAATAAAGTAGAGATTTTTTTCCCATATAAATCCAATGTTTTTCTTCTTTTAAAGCGTTTTAATGTGAATACAAGTGATTACAACATGCTGCAGGGTTTAATTGCATGTGCTCAGGTTAACACGGCTCCTGGCAGCTCCCCTCCATGCAGAGCAGCCCCTCCACTCACAGCCCCAGGAGGGATCCTTGCTGGCAGCACTGCCATGGTGATGTTGGAGTCACTCCATGATTCTGAGCTCTGGCCCATCCTCCCACAATGGAGCCGCGTTCTACTGGACAAGATCTCTATGTGTGACCCAGCCCCGTGCACCTGAACCAGCCCCTTTCTCCCTCCCCTCCACCTGTGCTCCCCAGCCGCCTCCCTTTGCTCCCAAGGCTCACCCCAAATTTCCACCTGATCCTCTGACACCACCTCAATTCTCGATAAGGCTGAGAGCTGCTGGTGCCCCGCCACCACAGCGTACCAGGTTGAAGCATCTCCTGCCAGCTCCACGCTGCAGCACAGCCCAGGGATGGCCTGACACACTGACTGAGCCCAACAGCAGCCTGAAGGTAATCGCTTTCTCCTCTCTGCTAACCAGATTGTGCAAGATGTCCATCAGAGAAGAGCAGGAAAAGCTTCTTGCCTTCGGGCTGCAGCTGCTGATAGGGCTCCCAAACCCTGAGCCAAACTCAACATGGTGAACAGCAGAGAGAAAGAGCAGACACAGAAATCACTGCAAGACCACACTGTGCTGCACTGTGCGCTTTAGCAGTTCACTTACACAAGGACGTGGCAGTTCTGATCGTTTACATTTTAATCAGCCAAATATACAAGTTCTGTTGGTTTTTTTCTTTCTTTTTCTTTTTTAACTTCATCGAGGTGGGTTTGGGCTTTTTTTTCCCATCCGGCTCCAATACAATTCATGATACATATATCTGTTTTCCTTTAAACAAAGGATAATGTGGTTAAAAACTGGCACTATCCCTAATCAGGTGAAGAAAACAAAAAATAACCGAGAGGAGAGAAAAGGGGGAGAGAATGGCTGCGATAAAGGAGGGGTGAAAGTGGGAAGGAACAGAACAGCCCAGATGTCCATGAAGTCAGGCTCCCAGATCACACTACAACACCCTGCAGGAAAAGTTTAAGGGCCGCCTGCCCAAAAGAATTCCACAGATACGTTATCCTTTGGGTTTTCATCAGCAAGTCAAAGCTCCCCACCCCGCACACCCCGCCCCACAATGACCCCACAATCTATTTGCTTGCAGTCTAATAGTTGAAGCATCTCCCCTCCCACACAGCTCCCTCCCCCCCATGCCCCCTCCCATCCCATCCCGCCCCCCCCCCAACCCCGTTCTATGAGTTTTTAGACCTAAAAACAGCAAAAACATTCAGGTTTTCAAACTGTTACAGAGAATTGCTGTTCAGCACAGTTTTGCACCGAGGATAGCAGCTGCCCCTAACCCCAAATGGAAATTGTGCCAGGATGAAGACAAAACACATTGTCAGTGTCTCTTGGAGGTGAAGGTGACTTCGATGCCGCAGTACACCCTACGTGGCATCTATGGTATGCAACACGACAGAGTTCCTGGCAGGCACCAGGCACGGATCCCTGGCGTTTCCTCCTCTTGCGTGTCCTGTGCTTACTTGTTAAGGGATAGTGACTGCAGTCTTTTACCTGCCATGGCCGCTTCATCTTTTGCTGGAGGAGGAAAAGAACAGAGGTGTCATTGTTTCACAGTGCACATCAGGGACTGCTGGTAGCCCAACAGCTGCACAGATTGAAATCTTGCTACCTACATCGAAATAACTGAGAAACAATTCTGACCCATCCCACTAATCCCCGGTAGAGTCCCTCCAGGCTTCACAGGAGCAGCCCCACGGGGCTCCTTATGTTCTGTGTCTCTCTTCAGACTCCTACCCTGATTCTGCTCCATACATTTCCCTGTGGAAGCCACTAAGAACACATTCATTAGAGTTCTGTCTCACATCTATCAGAGCCAAAGAGGAAATCCAGGCAGGGGAAGACTGCTGCAAATTCCCTGTGCAGTTTACATCCCCAGCACGCAATGCAGATAAATCACACCCAGCGGAGGGAACTCTATAAATCCCCAGATAAGAGCAAGCATCACCTGGGAGGCTGAGCTTGCAGATAGAGATGTCAGAGCACTTCCCCTCCTTTCCCTGCATTCTCCCAGTTCAGATATCCTACAGCTTTTATAGGAATGAAACAGCCAAACCCAGCTTTGATGAACAGAGTTGCAATGACACTCGGCACCACCGTGCAGGAGGTGAGGGATTACAGCATGTGATATCAGGAATCGTGCCTCAAGGCGGTACAACCATTGCAAAAGAGAAATAAGAGGATATGATTAATTACTCTCTAACCTTTTCTTTCTTCTTCTTTCTTCCTGGCAGCTTCTTCCCTTTGCTTCCGAATGATGGCTAGTCGGGCAAGATCCGCCTTGGCTTGCTCTGTTTTACCAGCTAGGTGCATTTTCATGTATCTTTCTTTCGCCTTTTGCTTCTCTATTTCCTCTCTGTTTGAGTGAAACACACCAGTTGTTAGAATACACGGGGAAGCAGGCAGGTACAGATGGACTCTATGGGAGGCTTTCTGACTGGGATGGAAGGTGAGCAAAGAGACAGACCGCCCACCAAGGCTGTGGGACCCCGTCACCACTTTTCAAGCACAAGTTATACCTGCTGTGGGGTTTGATGAGAGCTGGAGAGAAGTAGGATTTACACCTTCAGCTAGATAAGAGCACTGATGCACAACAAGGTCAAAGGGATTACTCCCGGACTGCACAGCACTATAACATTTTTTCTCCCCAAAAGCACACCTCGAGGTACTTCTGTTGAGGCCTATCCCAAATAATAAGATCATCTTAAATATTAAGATCCCAAATAATCCATCTTAAACAGCCTGTTTCAAACAAGCAACCTTAAATTTTTCACTCTGAAACTCTCCACTGCTAAATTAAACTACAAGATCATATTTTGGCTTCTCATCTTATTCACGAGCTCAAAAAACTGCACTATGACCTCGGGAACTTGGGAAATCAGTACCTGTCCCTGGGGTACCTCCTGCAGCAGGATTAAAGCAGACCCAAGTGTGACCCCAAGGTCAATGAATTTATAGTTACATCAGATTTTTGGCATAAAACTTCAGGAAAGGAACGGACTACATCTGCTCCGCAGCAACAGACCTCACTCAGCACAACTGGCTGAGCTGCCTGTCTTCAGGATGGACCCAGCGACAGACACAGAACAGACAACTTCAGTACAGTGTGTAAGGAAAGGCCATTTGAATGGCAGTGAATCCTGCCCGTTTGCTGCTGCAGGGAAAACTCACCGCTCTCGTCGTGAGAGTTCCTTGGGTCCATCATCCAGGTCCAGCTGAGTTACTTTTTTGGTTGTCTGAATTACACGATTGGGATTCTCTATGTCTATCAAGCCTTCCACTCCTTTGCGCTTTTGCTAAGATTGAAGAAAAAAGAGGAAGGTGAAGAAGCTCTGTAACACCCCAAATTATCTTGCGTTGGAGCTCATCAGATACACAGCAACACACCCCAGGAGTAGCATTCAAAGCTTTCACTACCAAACAACAACCAAGATCTGTACTATCAGATACCTTCAGTCTCTTTTGAAATCTTCTCACCTCTGCATTTTACTCACAAAAATACACAAATCAGCACTTTGAGAACAAAATGCAGTCGAGTAAGTTTTTCTGGCTTCTAAAAATGTTTTTTCCATTAAATACTTACTGCAAATGGCTCTCAAACAGAGCTCCAGTCCAAGAACATGCATCTGTCTCCCACCCCAAAAATCCAGATAGTGAAACTGCATTAGGAGTCCTGAAAACTATAATACCTGATAATCTTCATCATCTTCATCACTCTCATCTGAATCTAAAGACTTCTTGTCCTTTTTTGGGTCCCCTGTTGCTCCTTCACCTTCTTCTTGCTCTTCTTCTTCCTACAGAACCACAGGAAATGAGATACAACATGTCAGTATGAAACCCAAATCCTAGCGTGACTTTTAAATGAATCCTAATTTTGGAGGGGTGGCACACAGCTTTGAGAACACCAGTGCTCCAGACAAGGCCTTTACAACACCAAGGGACCCTTGCTCTTGCAGAATGAGAGCTGCTTCTCAGCACAGTAAGCATCACCTGCCCCAGCAGATCTCCTCTAAACAACCCTGCTGTCCTCCCCATGTACCAGACTGGGAAAGTTATTGTAGAACAAGAGGGGCACTTTGCTTTCCCCAGATGTAGAATTCCCAGGATAATTTTGGCCTGTGTTTCCAGAGAACAGCATCTCAGGGACTGCAGTCTGGCAGATAAACTACAGGCAGAAAGAGGAGTGATTCTCCGAAGTTTTTATAAGCCTCCCCTAATGAAACTGTTCTAGATGTAACCAACATCACATGGAGTGGATGACCACAAAGAAAGCAGCAAGAAATCCTTCTCATAAAGCACTTCTCTGAGGTTTTTTTATTTGCAACAAGACAGACACCTCATAAGGGGTCATGCAGAGAGCTGGCTCTGTTCTGTTTCTAGTTGGCATTGTTATTAATAACTTGGAAACAGGGAAGTTAGTGAACTTAAAGTTGTGAATGATACACTATAAGCAGGAGCTGGAATCATTCTAGAAATGGGATTGGAATGATAAGTGACTTCTGTAACTGAAAAGATGGCATGAAACCAGGAAGATGCAATCAGAAAACAAACCAACAGGAGCCATACTATGGAAGACGACATCAAAGTTGGAGTATATGGCTAAGCAGCAAACCACGCAATCACCTTGAGTTACAGCTGGTCAAAACATCCAAAAAGGAACCAGCAATGTGGCTCAAAACTGCTCGAAAGATCCATCTTTTTCTGGGGTTTACTCATCAGTATTTCCTACATGGGCTATAATTATCCTGCTGTTGCCAGTGGTGTGAGGGTTCAGCTGGAAGAGTGTATTTGGGCTTAGGCAGCACTTTGATAGTCACAGCAAAATAGCAGCAAGAGTGCCATCATAGCTGAGATAATCTGGCAACACAAGAGAGCAAGTTCTGCAAGATGTAGTCACGCTTTTCTAACACCAGACCAGTAGCTGCAGGGGAGGGAGGACTATGATCCTGTGATGGGGCAAAGGATGCACAAAAAGGAACTCAAGCCAGAAAATGCTATTACATCTTCCTACAAAAAAGAGCCACAGGAGAAAATCACGTATACAGAAAGAAATCAGAGCAACTTAGGTAAGATTAGAAGAGAAAGAGCAAATATGGTGATTTCCGTATATGAAAAGAAGTCAAGATGTGAGCCTCTTTTCTCCATAGCCAAACTGCAGAACAGGAATGAAAAAAAGTGAGCTTAAACTGGAGAATGATGGATTATTATATTGAGAGAAAGGATGCCTAGGGCTGCAGTGTGACTGCCTTGTCATGCAACCTTCACAGTGCTGACTGGATGACCAACCTGGCCTCAATTCTGTGAGGAAATGGGCTGGACCACTCTTTGGGGTCTCCCCAGCCACAGGGATTCAGAATCCATGCTGTAATCACTGACGGAATGACTGAGCTGACATTTCTCATGATCTGCAAATGAAGCATACCGCACAAGGCAGGACTTACAACAGTAAGTACATAATCAAGGCAAATACATACCCTTGCCTTTTGCTTCTCTGCTTGGAGCTGTGCATCAATCTCTTCAGGGCTTGTATACTGTCTTGCTCGGCCCTTGTGGCCTCCTTTTCTACCTGTACAAACAGAAATAATTAAGAAAAATAAATAGTTCAGTGCTAAGTTTTCAGGAAGCTCAACTCCTCCTTCAGCAGACACTCTGTATTTTCGATGCAAGTAAGACAAGCCAAAAGAGCTGCTCTGATAAAGAAACAAAGACACGTGGAACTTGCCTGTCCTGGTGAAACACTCCAGGAATTCTGAATATACCACACAGAGAACAGGGATTACTACTTCATAGAAACACATTCAGAGAGTCAATTCCTTCTGCTCACTTGGGTTGGATTTGGAAGCACCGGAGCTGAAGCAGCCCATCTACACACTGCCTCAACTATGTGCAAGTTTGCTCTGCAGAGAGCAAGGCAGGAGGGGCTGCCCAAAGGGATTGCTGGCAAGTAGTTCTCAGCCCCAGCATTGCTCACTGCATTTCCAACACAGCAGGAATCACAGCGTGCTCCTGGAGCAGCAGCTGTTACAGCTACCCTGACAAAATCACCTCCTCAGCCCCTCCCCTGCACTGAGACCGTGCCAAGAGAAAACAGGAAGCCAATTGGACAAAAGCTTTGGGAATGAGAACTGAGCAACTACTAAAAGGAGCCTCCACGTTTTACAGCTTTATAAGGAAAAATGAAAACAAGGAAGAGGGGAGAGCCCCTCAAACTGCCCAGCTATGCTCCACTCTCAACCCTATTACTGCTTCCTGCAAGTTGCTGCTCCATTTACGTTGCAGCTCAAACACCTGCTGGCAAAAGCCAGCTGGGGAGCTCAGAGCACAACTGGTGCACGGGACAGGCAAAGAACAGTTCAGGTGAGGGAGCTCTGTTACTGCAGGTGTCTTCGTCTGCCAAACAGCAGGAAAGCCACGTGCTCTCTCCTCTCCCCTCTCCCTCCCCGTGTCACCTGCAAGGGACAGGGAAACCTCACAGAGGTGCAGAGAGGGGAATAGGACACATGGGAGGGATCCATCATGGCTACACTGCTGCATCACAGTCATGCCTGGATGTGTTTGAAGGACATGATGGATCAGTGCAGACTGCCTTGGCAGGCTTTAGAAAGTCATCATTTTCTGACCAACTCTCTGAGCTCAGCAAACTCATACACTGAGCGTGGTAAAAGCTGACCCACGGAATAAGTTCTCTCCCAACCCTACTACACAAAGCCTTACAGTCACCTCGAGATGGTTTCCTTGTATGAAATGAGGAAAAGTAGAAAACAGAACTCTCTATATTCAGTTTTGGAAGCTCGTGGGTGCTCAAACCCTGAATGCAAGCAAAGCTCTGCTGCAGCCCAACACTTGTGTTTTCAGCTCGTCTGCTCCCAACCACCCCACGTGGCACCATCAACATGATGGGAACAAGAGCTGCCAGGAGACATTACATCACTGCCTGGCAAGTGACATCACTCTAAAAGGAACAACGCTGAGGTTCCCGACACACCACGCAGCACCATGAAAATCTCAACAAACCCAAGCAATGCTGTGCTACAAAATTAACATAGGCCAGGCACCCTCCTTGCTTAACAGGAAGATTTTACACCGGGCTCAGAATTGAAGCATGTAACAGAGTTATTACTGCAAATATCCACGCAGTAGAGAAAAGCAGCTCCAGAGACATGATCTTAGAAACAAATGCTAGGAAAGAAATAAGCTGAAGAATCAGCCCCTGCTCCAGGCAGGCTGAGCACAGGCCCTGTGTTTGCCTGTGCAGATCCATGCCCAGTTTCCCATTCATTCTGAAGCAAAGCATTCAAAAAATGAACAAAATAATGAGAAGTAACCCTGTAGCAAGATGTATTACCAGTAGCCCCTGTTTTATATTAAACTGATTACAGAAGCCCACTTCTCTGCTACCGGTAATACAATGACAATAACTCCTCCCAACTTCTTTGGGTGGGAAGAAGCAAAGATTCCTCTTTTTCCCTGAGAAAGGTTGGAAAGAATCACTTTGAAGCCTGCAATGAAACAGAGCGCAGAGGGAGCCCAGTTCCGTGGCATTTACATACAAACCTCAGCCATTTGCCTTCACAAAAATACAGCAAAGCTTCAGCCCCACCTCCCAAGATGATGCAAATGAACAGAGAATAAAGAGCTTAAAGAAAATAGAAACAGGGAAACGGTCTTCATGAAACTAAAGCTCGGGAAATGCTAATGAAATAAACTGGCAAAAACTACAGAGGAGATGATGAGGCCGGGCTTCCATTCATGTATGTGCCTGGGATTTCATCAGCAATCACACAGGAGCCAATTATGCAGATGGTGCATCTGGAGAAGGTTCTGGGTGGATCCAGCTCAGCCCAGACGGTGCCATTCCCTCATTACATCTCCTTAATCATCACAACAAGTCGGTACCCGCTCCGCGGAGCCGCAAGAAAGGAGCAGCGCTCGGAGCTCCTGATGCCGGGCCCGGCCTCTGCTCCGCTGCCTCGTGGGGCAGCACCGAGACGGGCGGGCTGCGGAGCCCCGGGAGCTCGGATAGTCCCAAAGCTTCTGCCAGGCAACACAGCGGCTGCCTCTGCGCGGCCACACGGCGGGGAGCTCCGCACAAACCTCGACAGAGACCTGAAAGCTACGCGGGGAGCGGGACCCCAGTACGATGGGGGGGGGGGACAGGATGCGCCCGAGGCCCGAGCAGGCTGCGGGAGGACAGCGCTATTCCGACCGTCCGCAGCCGAGATAACGAGGGCCGAGGCCCCTCGAGAGGCAACGGGGAGCGGCTCCGTGCCCCACGAGGTAACGAGGGCCGGGATCCTCCCCCGTGAGATAAGGAGGGCCGGGATCCCCATCCCGACGTAAGGAAGGCCGCGTTCCCCCCCGCCAGGCCCCGAGCGCCGCGCCGCCTCCCGCCCGGCCCGCACCTCCTTTCGGCATCGCGGCGATGGCGGTTGCAGCAGCTGCAGCGAGGCCCCCCCCGGCCCCAGCCACGACCCGGAAGCGGAAGCCGCCCCGCCTCCCTGCCCTCCGCCCGCCCGGGCCCTGCCGCCCAGCGAGGCCCCGCCGCGGGGTTGTCCCGCTGCTGCCGCTCCTCCGCTCGTCCACCGCGGGGAGCGAGGCCGTGCCGGTACCGGTACTACCGCGCCCCCTGCTCGGCCCGTGCTGAGGAGGACGAGGTGAGGGCCGCAGGGCGGGGAGGGACTTTTATCCTCAGGCAGCACCGCGGGCACCTCATCGGGGCGGACAGGGCGCGCTGCCGGGTAGGCCCCGTGTGACGTCAGAGGCGGCGCGACGGGGAGCGGCGGCGCTGGGCCGGTGAGCGGGGGCTGCGCCTTCCTACATCTCCGCTCCTTCCTACATCTCCGCTCCTGTTCCCCCGCTCTGCTGCCAGCACGGCCTGAGCCGCGCCGGTCTCTCGGCAGGACCCTGCGGGGGCTGGCGGAAGTCGGGGAGGGGAACCTGCGGTGGGGGGGGTGGTTCAGCGCTCACTCCCGTGTGCTGAGTGTTGCGGTGCGGGAGGCGGGCCTCGATCAAGCTTGTTTTTACATCTCAGCAGAACACGGTGAAGGGGCACGGAAACCTTAGCAGAGCTGTCCATAACGGCTGTTTCCATTCCCTTTTTCCGGGTGTTTTCCAGGGCTTTGAGGCACCTCCTTGTAAAGCTTCTTCGTTTCCAAGGCAATGCCCAAAGTGAAGCGGAGCAGGAAGCCGCCCCCGGACGGCTGGGAGCTGATTGAGCCCACGCTGGATGAGCTGGATCAGAAGATGAGAGAAGGTACACAGCAGAGCTGGGTGCTGACGGGGGGGGACGCCTCAAACGAGCTCTGGGACCTCCATGAATATAAAGCAGCATTTGTTATACCTGTCCTGCAGCAGTGAGGTGTTCTGGGGCACTCTGTGGCCACGCTGACTGAAGCTCATTGGCATGTGTGAATGGACTGGTAGTTCCTGTCCCCACTGGTCTGACAAGTTGGGTCATACACAAAGTCACCTTCCATCCCAGGGGAGGTCACATCATTATCCTTGTTGTCTTTCTGTTTTCATTTCCCCAAGGAACCACATCACTGACGTCCTGCTCTTAACTCTGTAATCTATTAAAGTTAGGAATGTTCTAAAGTGACTGAGGGAGTAAATTAGCAGCCTAGGAAAATGAGTTGGTATGGTGATGTTTGTATTCCCTTCCAGCGGAGACTGAACCTCATGAAGGGAAGAGGAAAGTGGAATCCCTTTGGCCTATCTTCAGAATCCACCATCAGAAAACACGTTACATCTTCGATCTCTTCTATAAAAGAAAAGCTATCAGCAGAGGTGAGAAACACAAATTGGTTGGCACTGAATAAGGGAAAACGGGACGCAGTGAGATTGTGCCTTCAGAAGCACAGGAACTGGGGTGCTGAAGAGAAGGATTAGCACTCTGGGTAGGGAGGGTAGAGGGAAGGCTGGCATTTGTGCAGCTCTAAGAGCTAGTCAGTACAGCTGGGAATTGCTCATACTGGGTCATCTTAACATATGATGGGAGCTGCTTGTGGTGTCTGCTCTTCTACAGAGCTGTATGAGTACTGCATCAAGGAAGGGTACGCTGACAAAAACCTGATTGCAAAGTGGAAGAAACAGGGTTATGAGAACCTTTGCTGCCTGCGGTGCATCCAGACGCGGGACACCAACTTCGGAACCAACTGCATCTGTAGAGTGCCCAAAAGCAAGTTGGAAGTGGTAAGAATTGCCAGCTTGTTCCTACCCTTTTGTCTGGACGTTTGCAGTAGCCATTCTAGTCTCATGCAGGTCAGGGACAGCAGAGGAGGTGATGTTTTTCTTTCTGGTAGCCGTTTTGCTAGTAGTTAACACCTAGCTGCTTTTCAAGTAACTGTCAGCTTTGGCACGCAGTTGTTTACAGTTATTAATGTACTGGAAACAATATCAACATCAAATCAGCTGTAGATGCTGCATAGAAGGGCTTCTTCCAAAAGGCAGCCTCTGCTCTGAGGTTTATGCCTGCTGACCTGCCTGCTTGCCTGAAATATCCCTGTTACATTTCTTTTCCAGGGGAGAATCATTGAATGCACTCACTGTGGATGCAGAGGCTGTTCTGGGTGAAACAGACAGACTACCTTTTGAACTCTGAGCGATATCATCCAACACAATGGACTACGAGTGCAATTACAGCTACCTTCTCTGTGTGATTGGATATTTCTGTATTGCAATTAAAAGGGCAAATTCACCTGGATCATACAAACCAAGGATGTAGTTTCGGAGTAGCTTTTTGTGTAGCCACTTATTTTAAAATAAAGACTGCCTTCCTGAGAGAGTGGACCAATCTTTTGGCAATACCATATTCCTGTTGCGAAGGTGTTTGGTCTCTATGGTGACTTAACCTTGAATTAGTGCAGAGATCTAGTAGGGAATGCCAGCAATTTAGGGACTTGCAGGATACATTCAGATGTTCAAATACACTTAAGAATGCAGGAAAGACAAAACTAGCACTGAATGAAAACACTGTTAAATTTGAATTTGTTTCTCCTTTGTCATGAGGCTTGTTTAGCACTGAGTTTGCTAAACTACAGCCTGTGTAACTCTCTGCAGTTGAAGGAAATTCCCTGACAGTACATTTGCTTCTCCTTAAAACAGGACAAATATTTTATTTAGTAGATATCATAAGAACTTGAGTTCCTGGAACTACAGCACAGCTTTACTACAAGGAGGCAGTTTAAGGGAGAAAAATCCAAGTTCTTCCAGCACATGCAGTATGCTGGACTCAGCGATCAGCTGGAGCGTTGTGTCCTACCTGCCCCTGCACAGCCTCTTCTTTAGTTTCATTTGTGGAACGTTTAGCTGTTCTGTATTTTTCCCAGGGGTGGGGGGTCTCCTCTCCTGCCATTACTTTTAACCACCGGTAGTAGTAGCCACGGAAACCATCAACTTTCTCCACATATGGGTTCTTTGACTTATACTGCAAACAAAAATCCAACAAAACAAGCTTCTATGAGAACAGAGTTCATGTAGTACCAGTGTGAAGTAGCTACAAGCTGCTATTTAATAAACAGCTATTGAGGAGCCATCAGAAAGTGCCCCAGGAAGAAGACTAGGGCAGCCATTTACACTTCTCCTCCCATATGCTGGCATTTTTCACCCTGCAACCAGTCACGGCTACTCACCCGGTCAAACTTTGGAGGGTACTGTGCTGCAAATTCCAGCTGGCGTATGATAACTTCATTGGGGGGTACTTCATTGTTCCTCATGTCTCGCAGGATCTCCGTAAGGTAGCTGTAATCCAGCTGCCTCACAGCAGCAGAAATAAGGGCACTGTAGATGAACTTGTTGGGAGTCACTCCAGACCTCTGAAACAAGAAGGGTGGTTAAGATGCCAATTAACACAGGACTTCCAGAACGACCTGCACAGCAGCTTCCTATGATGCCAGCCAACTCTTCCTGTTGACCTTTTTCCTATCCCAGTATGCCCATAGGAAAGAGCATGCAAGCTGCCAGCAGCTGCTCTACAGTTGCATTTAGGGAATGAAAACTCACCATAGAAACCTAAGCAGGGGATCTGTTATTTATTTATATTACCTTCAAATCTGAGAGTAACTGCAGCCCATCTTTCTTCTGATGGCAAGCAATTGCTAAGTTGCAAAATGTCTGGAGGTTAGGTGATAATCTCCTCTTTGCAAGAGCTGGCAGAAGGCTCTGTAAGATACAAATGATGGCATGAATTTCCAAGTTCCACCATAGTGCTGGTTAGCAAAAAGCAGTAAGATTCTTAGTTTCTCTTGTGGACAGAGAAACAAGTCTCACAGTGAAACACAAGCACTGCTGGAGGCCTGGGACTAGAAGGCAACAACAGGGTTGGTTCTGAGTTCCTCACCTTTGCTCCTTCTAGGTCTCCGCATTTACTTTTCTTCCTTATTAAAGTGTTAAAGAATGTCACATCTACTTTCACTTTATGTTCATCAAGGAGTGCCAGCAAAGAAGATTCTGATGGGCTCTTGGGTTCCACCAGCTCCGCAAGTAAAGTAAATGTTTTAATGTCAGGTTCTGCATTGTCCTTTTTCATTTTGTTCAAGAAACCCTCCACATCTCCCATCAAAGACAGTCTATCACATGGTGTGGATACCATCCCCAAGGAAACCACGTTTGTGTCAGTTATCTGTGAATCCAGCAGGTTGGGCAGGATGCAGAACTGCAGCTTCTGGCTCAGATATGCTTTTTCCTGCTGTGTTTCATCTTGGCCCCTCCTCATCAGTGCTCCAGTTCTGCTGTGACTTACGTTAGGGCTGTAAAGACCAGTTGGTACTGGTTTAATTTCAGCCTGATTCATATCTTTGTTTTGCTGCGTAACCAGTTCTTCAGACTGCATTGAACTTTCCTGAAATAACTGCTTTTCCATGGCTTCCACATCCAGCTGGACAGTTGGTGCAGCCTCTTCTCCCTTCTTTCTATGATTTTTCACCTTCTGCCTACCAGGTGCAAGCCTTAGTTGAGGTGAGTTCTCGTCGGTGGGTCTCAGCAATACTTTAGAAGCCACAGCTGGATCACCTATTCCACAGTCTCTTGCAGCACGCAGCATCAAATTGTAACTGTGGCTATCAGCCTTTATTCCCAACTTAGTCATTTGTTTCCAAATCTGAAGAGAGAAAAAGGAACATCAAATATGTAACAGCAGATAGCAGGAGCATTTCTAGCAGACTGTAAGCATGTTTACAGTGCATACTCTTACGGTATCTACGCACAGAAAAAAAGTTTATAGCATGATGAGGTGAGATGCCAGCAGGCAGCAAACAGCCAGTTTAAGCTAGTACAGCCCTGTGAGGTCCCCTAGGGTTCTCCAACTGCTTACACAACATCCTGAAGGATGTCTGATTTGTAGAACTTGCCCCAGGAGGAGCTGACCTCATTTCATCAACTCTGTGAAACTGCTGCCCTCTGTACATTTCAGTGACAAGTGATAGTACTGAAGTGCCTTGTCCTTGCCATTTAGTACATAAAGACAAACCTGTAAGGCATATCGGAAGCCATTTTCACTGTCCTTTATGCAGCTCATTAGAAGGAAGCTGAAGGTCTCAGCTGTAGGAACGTGGCCCTTGTGCACCATTTCCTAAAAAACAGAAGAGAGAGCGTTAGACTTCCCAGGTAGTCAAACAGCTTGACACAGCTGTTGATGCCTGTAGCTGCCTCATTTTATGTACTTGAACTTGGTAATTAACAAGATAATTAATTGAATGAGACCAAAGGTCAATGAAATATGAACATCTGGTCAGTAATTATCTCCGCAAAAAGGACTCCAATGTGATAACACAATATTGCAACTTCCAAGAGCTTTAATTAGAGCAGAATACACTCAAAGTCATAATATTTACCTTCAGCACATCAAAACACATCCTGAGATCCGAGCACAGCGCGCAGACTTTCAGCAGTGCATGGTAAGTGATCAGGTTCAACTCCTGGTTTTTCTCCTTCAGCTGCTGCCGCAGTTTGAGAGCACTCTGCAGGCCTGAGTCTTTCCATGGCGATTCAGCACAGGCATTGAACAGCGCTGTGTACGTGGGTTCAGTAGGAGTTAAGCCTCGCTTTTTCATCTAAGAGAAGAGAAGGCATGGAACTAGCTTTTAGGAAAAGAGTTATTTCATAATTTGGTTTTAAGAGCTTCAGGTTAAGGAAAGGTGAACATTGGCTCAAAGGCATTTTGGAGAGAAAATAACATGACCAAATGCTACAAACAGATTTAGCTGAGAGAACCTAATGAAGGCTTGAGAGAAGGGAGAACGTAAACCTACATCATTGTAGAGTCTGAATGCCTTTTTCACGTAGCCAGCCCTGCCACAACCTCCAATCAGAACAGTGTAATTGCTTTCTTCTGGCTTTACTCGCTCTTCCTTCAGCATCTGCACCTCAAACAGCTCCAGGGCCTCTGCCAGCTACAGAGAAAAGGAAAATCAAGAGAATCAGTTACTATGAAT